>NC_090655.1:104812380-105157380 GCF_040937935.1 Hyperolius riggenbachi | reverse complement strand
CATTCCAATACCGGCCTCTATAAACCACACCACCTCCCTCCCCTCGCAACAAGATCCCACCTATTATTTAAAATAGGAAACTCGGCTGCAACACACATCAGCGCTTATCGCTAGGGGATACAGAAGTGCGTATACATCCTAAACAAATACATATACCTAACCAGAAATACAATTCTCATAACATATTTATAGCCATAGGATATGATTGTCCCAAAAAAACTTTACTAAAACGGTGTCACAGTTTTGATAGAGACACACGTAGGATCCTGCATATCCACCACTAGGTGGCAGCAGATCATTACTACAATATATCGTGTCACAGGATTATATAAAACATGAATTTAATAAAAATTGCCCATCTATGCAACAATCATGTCCTTTACATAGAACATCAGTTATTAACAATAAAACAATTTATATCAAGGTCTATATTTAGACTGGCGGCCCGCGGGCCGCATCCGGCCCGCCAGGCCACCTGCTGCGGCCCGCTCGTGTCCCTGGGATGCAGGCATGGCTTGCGCTATCGGCGCCATGCCTGCTCCCTCGTATTGTGGCCTCCTGTGTCCCCGCTGGCCTCTCCTATGTCCCCCCGCTGCCGCTGCCTCACAGATCAGACCTCACAGATCGCGGCGACTGAGGTAAACAGAGGGCGCATGGTACCCGCACGGAGTACGTCACATGCGGAAGTGAATCATTAGTCACTTCCGCATGTGACGTTCTGCCGCGCGGGTGTCATGCGCGCGCTCTGCTTGCTTCAGTCGCCGCGATCTGTGAGGTCTGATCTGTGAGGTCTGATCTGTGAGGCAGCAGCGGCATCGTCAGCGGGGACACCGGAGAGGCCAGCGGGGACACCGGAGAGGCCAGCGGGGACACCGGAGAGGCCAGCGGGGACACCGAGGTAACGGGCTCGTTACTGGTGGGGGCACCTGTCACTAGCTGGGGGGGCTCCTGACACTATCTAACTGGGGGGGGGGCACCTGTCACTATCTAACTGGGGGGGCACCTGTCACTATCTAGCTGGGGGGGGCACCTGTCACTATCTAAGTGGGGGGCACCTGTCACTATCTAAGTGGGGGGCACCTGTCACTATCTAAGTGGGGGGCACCTGTCACTATCTAGCTGGGGGGGGGCACCTGTCACTATCTAAGTGGGGGGCACCTGTCACTATCTAAGTGGGGGGCACCTGTCACTATCTAGCTGGGGGGGGGGCACCTGTCACTATCTAAGTGGGGGGAACCTGTCACTATCTAGCTGGGGGGGTGCTCCTGTCACTATCTAAGTGGGGTGCTCCTGTCACTATCTAAGTGGGGGGCACCTGTCACTATCTAAGTGGGGGGCACCTGTCACTATCTAAGTGGGGGGCACCTGTCACTATCTAGCTGGGGGGGGCACCTGTCACTATCTAAGTGGGGGGCACCTGTCACTATCTAAGTGGGGGGCACCTGTCACTATCTAGCTGGGGGGGTGCTCCTGTCACTATCTAGCCTGGGGGGGTGCTCCTGTCACTATCTACCCTGGGGGGGTGCTCCTGTCACTATCTAGCCTGGGGGGGTGCTCCTGTCACTATCTAGCTGGGGGGACACCTGTCACTACCTCAACTGGGGGGACACCTGTCACCTGGCATTTCAGCCCACACATCATCCCCAATCCGGCCCAAAACACAATTGCCAAGCACAGCAGCCAGTAGAGGAGAATTTAGAAGCCAGGTGAGAGGTGTCTACCATATTAAAGGGGCATTCTGCTTATTTATGTGAAATGCTGTCTATTTATGTGCCTCATGACTGCTTAATTTGTCGTGTTGGGGGCCTCATGATTGCTAAATTTGTCTTGTTGGGGGCCTCATGATTTGTTGGGGGCATCACGATTGCTGAATTTGTCTTGTTGGGGGCCTCTAGATTGCTGAATGTGTCTTGTTGGGGGCCTCATGATTGCTAAATTTGTCTTGTTGGGGGCATCATGATTGCTGAATTTGTCTTGTTGGGGGCCTCATGATTTGTTGGGGGCCTCATGATTGCTGAATTTGTCTTGTTGGGGGTCACATGATTGCGAACTCTGAGACTATGGAAAAGCTGAATCGTCATCATGAGACAATAGCATTAAACCTACTTTTTTAGCTTTTTAAAACGGAAAATAAAACTGGGAGGTTCTAAAAAAAACCCCACATTTTTCAGGAGTAGGATGGATGAAATTGTTTATCTTCACAGTTTATTTTCAACTTGGATTTTCCATAATGTTCATGTATGAGTTAAAACGTTTGTATGTAGTTTAAATTGCTGTTGCCACTTTGCGATAAGTGACTTTTGGGTTGCAGTTTGGACACTCGGCCTCCAAAAGGTTCACCACCACTGTCCTAATCTAATGTCCCACATTGCTAAGTTCATGTAAATTTGTCTCCACCCGTGGCCACACCTGCATTCTGGTCCATGGCCACACCCATTTTTCGGCGCGGCGCGCTTACCCCTCATGTTTTCTGGCGCGCGTAACTTCACCATTATTTTAAATTGCATTTTGTGAAAAGTGCTGCCAATCTAATTATCCTTTAATTGCAAATTTTCCGGGGGGGGGGGGGGAGGGGGGGCTCTAGCAAGAACCTTCGGCCCTCCACCATGGGGTCTGAAAAAAAAATGGCCCTCCATGCCCATGAAGTTGGACAGCACTGATTTAGACCATATGGTGTAAAAGTATCAAGGTTAAATATCCACTTAGTCTCTTTTTTTGATATTTCTCTAACCTTGTTGCAACCTCTCCAATTAGGTGACAATTTTTCTACTGCACAAAACCGCATAAAAGCAGGATTGCACTGATGTTTAGCCTTAAAATGGGAAGAAACACTATGCTGATCAAAACCCTTAATAATATTAGTGATATGTTCACCAATTCTTTCTTTTAGTGTCCTGGTGGTGCGGCCCACATATTGTAGGCCGCAATCACACCAGATCACGTATATCACATAGGTTGAAACACAACTCAGAAATTGACTAATCCTAAACGAACGCCCATTAGAGAGTGAAGTAATCTCACCAGTCTTCTGACCCTTTGCTAATTTACAGCACCTACATCCACGACGGGGGAAAAACCAAGGTGTCTGCCACCCTGAGAGACCCCCACTACTAGGTGGGGCCACACAGCTTGGTGCAAGTTGGTTCTTTAAATTAGGTGCCCGCCGGTAAATAAAATTTGGCACTGATGGTAAAACATTCCCCAGGATATGATCACTCTGGAGGATGTTCCAGTGCTTACGGAAAACCTTCTCGATCCGTCGGTGTTGGGCAGAAAAATCACTGAGAAAGGAGAAAGCTTTTTGATCATCTCTCCCCCTCCTCTCTCCAGTGTGAACCAATTCAGACCTGTTTTTTTCCCCTATCTCTCTCTGAACCTCAAAGAGCCATTCTCGGTTGTATCCTTTCTCCACAAATTTGGATATTAAGTTATCAGATTGCACATAATAATCATTTAGATCAGAGCAGTTTCTCCTAACACGGGTAAACCGATATTTAGCGTTTTATGTCAAAACGATATTTATCGTTTTAAAACACTTTAGCGGCACCATTATTTACCCGGCGCCATTTTTCACTGTACCCCTATGTAGGGGGATCAGGCAGCTTTGCCATTCTGTATTTGGTGTGTATATCCCATAATATTGAATCCAAATTTGTCTGGTTTCTCTGGAAAAAAAAATGAGAAGCAAAACTAAGCACAAAATAGAAAATGTAATCAGCAATTTTTTCAAATGACGTGTTTCAATGTGATTTCAGATCCCAAAAATCTATTCATCATTTCTTCAACTTTATACACATAATGAATGATGCAACACAGAGCAGACTGGTTTTATACTTCCTTTAGCCCAATATAAGCCTAATAATGTCTGTATTTACCGGCGTCTGCCTCTGAATATGTGAAACTGAAGGAGCGGCAAGACATCGCTTCACAGGTAATCTTGGTTGAAAGACATGTGTAAAACGGATGCCTGCAGCTATGGCCCTCTGCAGGTAAACTACACAGCCACACCCCTAAAAGAGGGGGAAAAAAACATGTGAAGGGCTATTTTTTTTTAAGCAATCCAAGCCCAACATGCTGTTAACATTCACTGTCAAAATGATGTTCTTAAATGATGGCAATGTATTTTTAGAGCATAACGCTCTGTAGGACAAGTGGAATCTTTAACTAGTGTCTGTAAGCTTAATCCATTTGTATTGTGCCTGTCCTTGTGCCATTTTACCTTTTTATGTTGACACATTTTAAGTGCTCAATGCATTGTATTTGTTGCTCTAAATAGGCTTTTATTGTTATGTGAACCGATTACCATTAGCAGTTACAGTTGCAAAGATGTATTAGATGATAATATTACAGTTCAGGGGCCTCAGACAGCTGCAGTCCACAGCGGGGCATTAGAGCTAAGAGGTATTTTTAAATCTAAGATCACAAGCTTTACTCCGCTTTACTGCCAGTTTAGGAGCAATAAAACAAATGACGACGGTGATCAGGATGTGTGATTTAAAACAATTAACGGCGATTATGAAGAATGTCGCTTTCCAGCTCCGCCTCCTGCATTTAAGTCTATTGAAAAATCAATAAGGAGCCATCAATCGGCGTCAGATAAATAATGTACGAAACATACGAGACGATTTGTCAGTTGGTGTTCAGTGCACATAAATTAAATATGAAATAGCGCAGGGCGGCGTGCCAGAAAAATGAAGACGAATTTTTAATGGCAAAGCTGGATGTTCGGAGCAGGAAGGCAATAAAAAATGAATTATGTTTTTATTATGTGTTTCATTATGTCAGAATTGAACAAGATTAGTTAAGAATACAATATACTCACAAATCTGTCTCAAAATAGTTTGGGATTTTGCAAATGGTGTGCAGGTGCAGTGGAGGGTTTAAAGTGAACCTGTTGTGCACAGATAGCTTGTGGTGCGCCCAAGTACTTGTCATAAGGCTCAGACTGATTTCTACAAACTCCATAGCGAAATACACTTACCTGGATTCCGTTCCGGCATCCCATATCCAGCCCCAGTGCACAGGAGCAGTTCCTATTACATAGTTACATAGTTATTGGGTTGAAAAAAAAATAGTCCATTGAGTTCAACCAGGAAAAAAAAAAGATAAAACACCAGCCTGCTCCTTCACATATCCCTGTTGATCCAGAGGAAGGCGAAAAACCCTTAGGGCCTGTTCTCACTTGAGTGGGAATCACGCGATTCCCGCTCAAGGCAAACCGCTAGCGGTTTTTCAAAAACCACTACAGCATGTAACACATGGTAGTGTTCTCACTGGCACGTTTGCGGTTAGCGTTAACCGCAAACGTGTTACATGCAGCATTTTGCCGGCGATTAGTGATTAGCGTTTAGCAATCGCGATTAGCATGCATAGCACCACTAATCGCGATTGCTCCAAAACCGCCACAGTGTCCAGTGATTTTTCCGTGTTAATCGCGGTAAAATCACTCCCGCAAAATTTTAGATGTGAACAGGCCCTAACAAGGCATGGTCCAATTAGCCCCAAAAGGGAAAAAATTCCTTCCCGTCTCCCAACTCAGATAAAATCCCTGGATCAACATCACAGGGCATTACCTAGTAATTATAGCCATGGATGTCTTTCAATGCAAGGAAAGCCTCTAAACCCCCTTTAAATGCAGATATAGAATTTGCCATAACTACTTACTGTGGCAATGCATTCCACATCTTAATCACTCTTACTGTAAAGAACCCTTTCCTATTGGTGGGTAAGTGAATTGTGGGATCTGTGTGGGCAGAGGTTCTCTCTCAGGTACACATTATACAGTCCCACCATGTGAATAATGGAGGCCTGTTTCATGTTTGGAAGTGTAATTAGGGCATTTGTTTGAGCACACACTATATAAAGCATCATAAGGTTTTTGGAGTTAGAAACAGCACACTGCTTCTGCTATATCAGATTCTTGTACTTAGGGCCCGTTTCCACTAGAAACGGTGCGATGCAGCTACATAGCCGCATCGCACCGCGAATGTCCTGATCCCAATGCACGGCAATGGAACACTTTCCATTGTGTGCGGCGCAATCTGAGAATCTGCTGCAGATTCTCGCACAGCCGCATCCACCCACCGCTCCCTTCATATGCTTCCGCATCAGGAGATACGGGAGTGACGCGGACGCCAGCAGAAGTGATGCCATGCGGCTAGGTAGCGGAACTCGCATAACTTGTCAGTGGAAATAGGCCCTTAGGACATAAAAGAGCCCTGAATTTTATCTATGGAAAAAATGGATTTTTTTTTAGGTTTGGTTCACAGTGGGCATTGTGTTGCATTCCGTGTAAAAGCAGGAAAACAACACAACAGAACATAAAAGTGGCACTGCATGTTATCCACACATTGTGCTGCATTCAGTGAAGAATACTGTCAGTAAAAAGTATGCTTCATTGTCACTGTTAACTGTGGTGTTTTGCGATAATGAACTGTATAAAGTGCGTTGTGTTGCCGCAGGACACTAGACCACACCAGAGCAACTGCACTGTGGACATCGCATTGGTTTTTCACTGTAGTGTGGCTTTCTGTATTACAATACGGACGTTATGTCACACCGCAGTGACCCACTCTGAACCTAGCCTTCCACATGTGGCCTTTCTTATTGTTGATAGATTGATTTCTTCACTCCCAAATAGTTTCAAGAGATTACTTTTTGAAAGGTTTCAACTTCGCAGCGCTTAAAAAACTCAAAAGTACAATTGAGAGTTCCTGATAGTGTAGTATATTAGCACAATGTGATTTTTGGGGGGAATTCAGAAGAAAAAGAGGTACTCACAAAAGTGGGTTACCACTAAGGCAACCACTGTATCTGCAGGTCGGGAGAAAAGACCCAACCCCACTCGGGTTAAAAAGTCGCACTCTCTAGGAGGGAACGGATGGGGGTAACACCCCTCCACAAAGGGTGGACTAAAATACTTGGTTAGTTTTGAACAGAGGCACCAGAATAGAGTAAAATTAGTAAGAAACTAGTTTTAAAGGGCGGTAGCAGTGGACTGTCAGTATCCGGTAGAAAAATTCTTTAATCGAAAACTCCAAAAAATGGCTCTGTTCATAACCAAGTATTTTACTCAGCAGCTCATCCTATGCTGAGTTTCATGGTACTATGCCTCGGTTGCCAGCTGAGATTCTTGCAGTATTTAGACTTTGGGCCATATGCAATTCACTTTTTCACCTGGGTTTTCTCCTGGGAGATAATTTTTCATCTTCGATTTAAAATAACTTTCCAGCACTTTTCAACTAAAAAAGTATCAAAAAGTAGATGAAAAAGTAATATCAAAATTATTTTGAGTATCTTCTTGCATTCTGGTGGCTTAAAAGCAGGGCCGTCCCGCTCATGAGGCGGGGTGAAACATTTGCCTCAGGCGGCAGATCTGGGGGGCGGCACCCGCCTGTCCATAGATGCTGGGGGCCGCCCGCCGAGCTGGAGGGGTAGCGGGCAGAAAGGGGGTATTGGGCCTAGCGGCGGGGAGGGGGGTCGGACCCCCCCTCCCTCTCCTGGGTCCCCCGATCTGCGCTCCTCCTCCAGCGTTACGTACGAGCCTGCATATGATGAAGAGGCAACGGACGGGGGAATCACTCACCTCTTCCGCGTTCCATCGCGTGCTCCACTGACGTCACTTTCGGCAACGCCGCCCACTGTATTGTAAGTGGACGGCCTTGCAGGAAGTGACGTCAGTGGAACGCACGATGGACCGCGGAAGAGGTGAGTGATTCCCCCGCCCGTTGCCTCTTCATCATATGCAGGCTCGTACGTAACGCTGGAGGAGGAGCGCAGATCGGGGGACCCAGGCGAGGGAGGGGGGGTCCGACCCCCCTCCCCGCCGCTAGGCCCAATACCCCCTTTCTGCCCGCTACCCCTCCAGCTCGGCGCCCCCCCCCCCCCCCACGACTGGGGGGGGGGGGCGGCGATTTTTTCTAATTTTGCCTCAGGCGGCAAAAAGTCAATGGCCGGCCCTGCTTAAAAGGCATTTTACTGACAAATTTAAAAATATCACCTAGGTAAAAACTCAGGAGAAAAAGTTAATTGCATATGAGCCTTTTTGTCAGACGTAACCTCTTGACGACCAGCTAACGCCGATTGGCGTAAACTGGTCGTCTGCGGGTTTCCATGGAGCGGCCTTTCCATGTCCGTTCACGGAGGCTGTCTCCGTGAACAGCCGGAGAGCCGCCGATCGCGGCTCGCCGGCAAAATGTAAACACGCGGGGAAGAAATCCCCACTGTTTACATCATACGGCGCTGCCTCTGATTGGCCCGGGGATCGCCGTCATTTGATAGGCTGAAGCCTATCCTACAATGCGCAGGACGGATATCCGTCCTGCGCAGCTCAGAGAGGGAGGGAGAGGGAGGGAGGGGGACGGAGCGCCGAAAACGCTGCGGAGGGGGGCTTTGAAGAGCCCCCCACAAAGCGCAGAGAGCCGGCGGCGATCTGGCCCCCCCAGCAGGACATCCCCATAGTGGGGAAAAAAGGGGGTAAGTCTGATCGCCCTGGCTAAAACCTGATCTGTGCTGCGGGCTGGAGAGCCTACGCAGCACAGATCAGACCGAAATCCACTGGTCGGCAAGTGGTTAATGCACTTAACAAGTGCCTAGGTCATCCATACAGTGGCTCGCAAAAGTATTCGGCCCCCTTGAAGTTTTCCACATTTTGTCACATTACTGCCACAAACATGAATCAATTGTATTGAAATTCCACGTGAAAGACCAATACAAAGTGGTGTACACGTGAGAAGTGGAACGAAAATCATATATAATTCCAAACATTATTTACAAATAAATAACTGCAAAGTGGGGTGTGCGTAATTATTCAGCTCCCCGAGTCAATACTTTGTAGAACCACCTTTTGCTGCAATTACAGCTGCCAATCTTTTAGGGTATGTTTCTACCAGCTTTGCGCATCTAGAGACGGAAATCCTTGCCCATTCTTCTTCGCAAAACAGCTCCAGCTCAGACAGATTAGATGGATAGCGTTTGTGAACAGCAGTTTTCAGATCTTGCCACAGATTCTCGATTGGATTAAGATCTGGACTTTGACTGGGCCATTCTAACACATGGATATGTTTTGTTTTAAACCATTCCTTTGTTGCCCTGGCTTTATGTTTAGGGTCGTTGACCTGCTGGAAGGTGAACCTCCGCCCCAGTCTCAAGTCTTTTGCAGACTCCAAGAGGTTTTCTTCCAAGATTGTCCTGTATTTGGCTCCATCCACCTTCCCATCAACTCTGACCAGCTTCCCTGTCCCTGCTGAAGAGAAGCACCCCCAGAGCATGATGCTGCCACCACCATATTTGACAGTGGGGATGGTGTGTTCAGAGTGATGTGCAGTGCTAGTTTTCCGCCACACATAGCGTTTTGCATTTTGGCTAAAAAGTTCAGTTTTGGTCTCATCTGACCAGGGCACCTTATTCCACATATTTGCTGTGTCCCCCACATGGCTTGTGGCAAACTGCAAACGGGACTTCTTATGCTTTTCTGTTAACAATGGCTGTCTTCTTGTCATTCTTCCATAAAGGCCAACTTTGTACAGTGCATGACTAATAGTTTTCCTATAGACAGATTCCCCCACCTGAGCTGTAGTTCTCTGCAGCTCGTCCAGAATCACCATGGGCCTCTTGACTGCATTTCTGATCAGTGCTCTCCTTGTTCGTCCTGTGAGTTTAGGTGGACGGCCTTGTCTTGGTAGGTTTACAGTTGTGTCATACTCCTTCCATTTCTAAATGATCACGTGAACAGTGCTCCGTGGGATGTTCAAGGCTTTGGAAATCTTTTTGTAGCCTAAGCCTGCTTTAAATTTCTCCTTAACTTTATCCCTGACCTGTCTGGTGTGTTCTTTGGACTTCATGGTGTTGTTGCTCCCAATATTCTCTTAGACAACCTCTGAGGCCGTCACAGAGCAGCTGTATTTGTACTGACATTAGATTACACACAGGTGCACTCTATTTAGTCATTAGCACTCATCAGGCAATGTCTATGGGCAACTGACTGCACTCAGACCAAAGGGGGCTGAATAATTACACACACGCCACTTTGCAGTTATTTATTTGTAAAAAAAAATTGGAATCATGTATGATTTTCGTTCCACTTCTCACATGTACACCACTTTGTATTGGTCTTTCACATGGAATTTCAATACATTTGATTCATGTTTGTGGCAGTAATGTGAAAAAATGTGGAAAACTTCAAGGGGGCCAAATACTTTTGCAAACCACTGTATATTCTTTTTCTCCTTTGACTTTTTTCATCTCACTGTTTAGTGCAATGTGCTGCTAATATGGTGGTACTTACCTGCTACTAATACTGTAGCAATGCTCTGTTACTAGGATTCCATACTTCGCCAGTGTGTCTGATTCCTGTCATGCTACCCTGCCAGTTTCCAGGTTATCCTACCAGTCTTAATGCTGATCGGTGTCCTAACCACATGTTGCCTGTCTGGTGCTTGTGTGGGTGCCACCATCCCGGTTAGCTGTCACCTTAAGGTTCACACCTGCAAATCCCCTGTGGTGACATAGAGGGTCTACTACCCAACTGTCAACTATGACAACAGCAGAGCTTCTAAAGAGAGTGCCTATCTATCCAGGGGCTCCACTAGTGTACAAGAACTGAATGGACAATAATCACTGGTGCTACACACTAGCAATAACATTAGTTTAGTAATGTATTTGGATGTAATAGATTTACTTTAACCACTTGAGGACCGCCCCCAGCCGATGGGCAGCGACAAAGTCCGGGCCTAAACGACCGCAATACGCCCATCGGCGGGGGCGGCTGCGGGCGTGGTAATGCGGCGATCGCGTCATTCGTGACGCGATCAGCCGCCAGCGACTGGCACCGCCCCCCTCATGCTGTAACCCGCCGGCTGTTCGGAAGCGGCGGCGGGTTACTAGCACCCGGATCGCCGCTGTAATAGTGTATAATAGGCTTTGTAATGTATACAAAGCCTATTATACAGGCTGCCTCCTGCCCTGGTGGTCCCAGTGTCCGAGGAACCACCAGGGCAGGCTGCAGCCACCCTAGTCTGCACCCAAGCACACTGATTTCTCCCCCCCTGACCCCTGATCGCCCACAGCACCCCTCAGACCCCCCCCTGCCCACCCCCAGACCCCTGTTTGCACCCAATCACCCCCCTAATCACCCATCAATCACTCCCTGTCACTATCTGTCAACGCTATTTTTGTTTTATCCCCCCCCCGACCCCTCCTGATCACCCCCACCCCTCAGATTCTCCCCAGACCCCCCCCCCCCCTGTGTACTGTATGCATCTATCCCCCTGATCACCTGTCAATCACCCATCAATCACCCCCTGTCACTGCCACCCATCAATCAGCCTCTAATCTGATCACCCACCTACATCAATAGATCGCCCGCAGATCCGACATCAGATCACCTCCCAAGTGCAGTGTTTACATCTGTTCTCTACCCTAAACACCCACTAATTACCCATCAATCACCCATCAATCACCACCTGTCACTGTTACCCATCAGATTAGACCCTAATCTGCCCCTTGCGGGCACCCAATCACCCGCCCACACGCTCAGATTGCCCTCAGACCCCCCTTATCAATTCGCCAGTGCATTAGTTACATCTGTTCTTCCCTGTAATAACCCACTGATCACCTGTCAATCACCTATCAATCACCCATCAATCACCCCCTGTCACTGCCACCCATCAATCACCCCCTGTCACTGCCACCCATCAATCAGCCCCTAACCTGCCCCTTGCGGGCAATCTGATCACCCACCCACACCAATAGATTGCCCACAGATCCGACATCAGATCACCTCCCAAGTGCAGTGTTTACATCTGTTCTCTCCTCTAAACACCCACTAATTACCCATCAATCACCCATCAATCACCCCCTATCACCACCTGTCACTGTTACCCATCAGATTAGACCCTAATCTGTCCCTAGGGCACTCAATCACCCGCCCACACCCTCAGAACGCCCTCAGACCCCAGCCCTGATCACCTCGCCAGTGCATTGCTTGCATCTATTTCCCCCCTCTAATCACACCTTGAGACACCCATCAATCACCTCCTGTCACCACCTGTCACCCCCTAGCACACCTACCCATCAGATCAGGCCCTAATTTGCCCCGTGTGGGGTTCCTGATCACTCGGCCAAACCCTCAGATCCCCCTCAGACCCCCTTCCGATCACCTCCCCAGTGCATTGATTGCATCTATTTTCCCCTCTAACCACCCCCTGAGACACCCATCAATCACCTCCTGTCACCAGAGCAGGGACAAGGTCCTCCAGCACCCAAGGCTGAGACACCAAAGTGCGCCCCTCCATCCCTCCCACCCCAGCCGTCACACACTGATTGCTATTAGACTAAGAGGGCCACAGGGCCCACAACCTCCCCAACACATTAATATCTAGTTATCTGGCTTGCAGTCACTTCTATGTATCCCCTTTTCTTATTTCTTTCTGCTTTATACACAATTAGGAATGACAGCTGAACGAATTGTGCGCCCCCTCCTACACTGCGCCCTGAGGCTGGAGCCTCTCCAGCCTATGCCTCGGCCCGGCCCTGCCTGTCACCCCCCTAGCACTCCTATCCATCAGATCAGGCCCAATACAACCTGTCATCTAAGAGGCCACCCTGCTTATGACCGGTTCCACAAAATTTGCCCCCTCATAGACCACCTGTCATCAAAATTTGCAGATGCTTATACCCCTGAACAGTCATTTTGAGAAATTTGGTTTCCAGACTACTCACAGTTTTGGGCCCGTAAAATGCCAGGGCAGTATAGGAACCCCACAAGTGACCCCATTTTAGAAAAAAGACACCCCAAGGTATTCTGTTAGGTGTATGACGAGTTCATAGAAGATTTTATTTTTTGGCAAAAGTTAGCGGAAATTGGATTTTTATTGTTTTTTTCACAAAGTGTCATTTTTCACTAACTTGTGACAAAAAATAAAATCTTCTATGAACTCACCATACACCTAACAGAATACCTTGGGTTGTCTTCTTTCTAAAATGGGGTCACTTGTGGGGTTCCTATACTGCCCTGGCATTTTAGGGGCCCTAAACCGTGAGGAGTAGTCTAGAAAACAAATGCCTCAAAATGACCTGTGAATAGGACGTTGGGCCCCTTGGCGTACCTAGGCTGCAAAAAAGTGTCACACATGTGGTATCGCCGTACTCAGGAGAAGTAGTATAATGTCCATTTACAGAGAGACTTCTCCCACCCAGCATGGGTATGTGTAAAAATACACCCCAAAACACATTATACTACTTCTCCTGAGTACGGCGATACCACGTGTGACACTTTTTTGCAGCCTAACTGTGCTAAGGGGCCCAAAGTCCAATGAGTACCTTTAGGATTTCACAGGTCATTTTGAGACATTTGGGTTCAAGACTACTCCTCACGGTTTAGGGCCCCTAAAATGCCAGGGCAGTATAGGAACCCCACAAGTGACCCCATTTTAGAAAGAAGACACCCCAAGGTATTCTGTTAGGTGTATGATGAGTTCATAGAAGATTTTATTTTTTGTCACAAGTTAGCGGAAATTGATATGTATTGTTTTTTTTTCACAAAGTGTCATTTTCCGCTAACTTGTGACAAAAAAAAAATCTTCTACGAACTCACCATACTCCTAACAGAATACCTTTTGGTGTCTTCTTTCTAAAATGGGGTCACTTGTGGGGTTCCTATACTATACTGCCCTGGCATTTTAGGGGCCCTAAACCGTGATGAGTAGTCTAGAATCCAAATGCCTCAAAATGACCTGTGAATAGGACGTTAGGCCCCTTAGCGCTCCTAGGTTGCAAAAAAGCGTCACACATGTGGTATCGCCGTACTCAGAAGTAGTAGTATAATGTGTTTTGGGGTGTATTTTTATACATACCCATGCTGGGTGGGAGAAATCTCTCTGTACATGGACAATTGTGTGTAAAAAAAAATCAAATAATTGTCATTTACAGAGATATTTCTCCCACCCAGCATCTGTATGTGTAAAAATACACCACAAAACACATTATACTACTTCTCCTGAGTACGGCGGTACCACATGTGTGGCACTTTTTTGCACCCTAAGTGCGCTAAGGGGCTAAAGTCCAATGAGTACCTTTAGGATTTCACAGGTCATTTTGCGACATTTGGTTTCAAGACTACTCCTCACGGTTTAGGGCCCCTAAAATGCAAGGGCAGTATAGGAACCCCACAAATGACCCCATTTTTGAAAGAAGACACCCAAAGGTATTCCGTTAGGAATATGGTGAGTTCATAGAAGATTTTATTTTTTGTCACAAGTTAGCGGAAAATGACACTTTGTGAAAAAAAACAATTAAAATCAATTTCCGCTAACTTGTGACAAAAAAATAAAATCTTCTATGAACTCACCATACTCCTAACGGAATACCTTGGGGTGTCTTCTTTCTAAAATGGGGTCATTTGTGGGGTTCCTATACTGCCCTGACATCTTAGGGGCCCTAAACCATGAGGAGTAGTCTTGAAACCAAATGTCGCAAAATGACCTGTGAAATCCTAAAGGTACTCATTGGACTTTGGGCCCCTTAGCGCAGTTGGGTGCAAAAAAGTGCCACACATGTGGTATCGCCGTACTCAAGAGAAGTAGTATAATGTGTTTTGGGGTGTATTTTTACACATACCCATGCTGAGTGGGAGAAATATCTCTGTAAATAGACAATTGTGTGTAAAAAAAAAATAAAAAAAATTGTCATTTACGGAGATATTTCTCCCACCCAGCATGGGTATGTGTAAAAATACACCCCAAAACACATTATACTACTTCTCCTGAGTACGGCAATACCACATGTGTGGCACTTTTTTGCAGCCTAACTGCGCTAAGGGGCCCAAAGTCCAATGAGCATCTTTAGGCTTTACAGGGTTGCTTACAATTTTGCACCCCCCAAAATGCCAGGACAGTGAACATACCCCACAAATGACCCCATTTTGGAAAGTAGACACTTCAAGGTATTCAGAGAGGGCTATGGTGAGTCCGTGGCAGATAACATTTTTTTTTTTGTTCGTTAGAAGAAATGGAAACTTTTTTTTTTTTGTCACAAAGTGTCATTTTCCGCTAACTTGTGACAAAAAATAAAATCTTCTATGAACTCACCATGCCTCTCAGTGAATACTTTGGGATGTCTTCTTTCCAAAATGGGGTCATTTGATGGGCATTTATACTATCCTGGAATTTTAGCACCTCATGACATGACAGGTGGGCAGAAAAGTCGGAAATGCTTCAAAATGGGAAAATTCACTTTTGGCACCATAGTTTGTAAACGCTATAACTTTTACCCAATCCAATAAATATACACTGAATGTTTTTTTTTATCAAAGACATGTAGCAGAATAACTTTCGCGTTCAAACGTCTAGGAAATTTTACTTTATTTGAAAAATGTCAGCACAGAAAGTTAAAAAAAGTCATTTGTTTGACAAAATTCATGACTTTTTTGATGAATATAATAAAAACTAAAACTCGCAGCAGCAATCAAATAGCACCAAAAGAAAGCTGTATTAGTGACAAGAAAAGGAGGTAAAATTCATTTAGGTGGTAGGTTGTATGACCGAGCAATAAACCGTGAAAGCTGCAGTGGTCTGAATGGAGAAAAAGGATCTGGTCCTTAAGGGGCGAAAAGACTGTGGTCCTTAAGTGGTTAAGATGAGCTTGAAATGAACCTGAGCAATGCAAACAGATGTTATAATGTAAAGTAATACTTGGTAGGATGGCTTTTATCCCCCTATACATTCCTAGTAAGGATGCTTGCTGGATTCCACGGAATTCTAAATTCCGCGATTCCGGCCGGAATTGGGCCAATTCCGCCGGTCGGAGCGGAATTGCTATAGCTCTAAAACAGAATTCCGCAGAAATTTTTTTAATTCCGTGGAATTTTACGGAATTCAAATTTATTTCCTCACCTATCCATTCTCCTCCCTTCTGCCTCCTCCTTTCCTCCCTCCTCCTGGAGGGAGGAGGGTCTCATCTTCCAGAGAATTGTAGTATTTCAAAAGCCAGCGTACATACCGTGGCTGGGAATTGAACCCAGGTTGGGCTGGGAATTGAACCCAGGTCTCAGTGTGTGATAGGTAACTGATTTAACCACTATACCACCAACACTACATGCTGAAGCCAGCCTAGCATGTACCATTATGATCAATCCAAGAGAAAAATTAGCATGCTTAAGGATTTGTAGCATGTCAAAAGCCAACTCACATTGGCTGGGAATTTAACCAGTGGTTAAGTGAGTTACCTACCACACACTGAGACCTGAGTTCAATTCCCAGCCCAGCCTGGGTTCAATTCCCAGCCACAGTATGTAAGCTGGCTTTTGAAATGTTACAATTCCCTGGAAGATGAGACCAGGAGGGAGGAAGGAGGAAGGGAGGACTAAGTTAATAGGGACTATGGGCCACCATATAGGATAAGTAAGGTTACTTTAGTGATTTTTTCAATTTTTCAGACGGAATCCGGAATTCCGCGGAATTTCGTACAAATCCGGCGGAATTTTCATAGCGACGGAATTTAACACTGACAGAATCCGTGATTTGCGGCGGAACGGAATTTGCTCATTTTGATCATCCCTAATTCCTAGTGGTTTGGCTCAGCCCGAGCTGCTTGGTTACTCTAATGTCAAGTAGAGCAGGGCTTTTCAACCCTGTCCTCAAGTACCACCAACAGTGCATGTTTTGCAGAAAGCCACAAACATGCACAGGTGAGGTAATTAGTGTCTCAGCAGAGCTGATTAACTGCCTCTGTGGATTTCCACGAAACATGCACATGGTGGTACTTGAGGACAGGGTTGAAAAGCCCTGAAGTAGAATATCAGAGATTATCTACAGTGGAACTGGTATCTCTAGCGTGGATGCAAAATGGACACGGTGAGCGCACCCGCTAAGAGGATGCACTCCATCGATTTCACATCTGCTTCACGTCTGCCCGCCATCCCAAGTGATTGCCGCTCACCTGTCCCGCCACCGGTCACCGCCACTCAGTCCCGCTCTGAGAACAGCCTGGAGCCCAGCAGAAGCATGGGGCTTTTCATAGGCTGCATTAGGCTAATAAGGCTAGTTCTCCCTAGCAACAGGGAGAATTTTCATTGGTTCACCAGGAACCAGTGAGAATTCTCCCGGTTGCTGAGGATTCCCATTGGTCTTCTGTAGCCCAATTGGGATCCCCATGCTTCTTCCCTGTATACAGGGACCGAGCAGAGGCAATTTATGTAGCCCGGGTAGATGCAGGGATTATTAACAAAAGTGCAGCCCACTTACTGCAAGGGATCCCGTGGATCTGTTGCATATTGACAAGTGTGAACAGCTCCTATGTATTACATAGGAGCTGTTCACTGTCCGGTGTGCAATGAGCGGAGAACGGACAAAAAATGTCTGTGTTCTGCACTAATGGGAATAGAGCCTACTGGAGTTCCAGAGATTGGAACAGATAAAATAAAGGTAAAGTGAAAATGAGTAATGTGAGCCGAGCTGCTTTATTGGGTAGAGTAGCCATCTATGGTGATAGGGTGAAGGGCATTAAGCAGATAACTAGATTTACATACTGAGAATGGGCAATGCTTGATGGGGTTGCCCCTGGTCAGGATCTAGTGAAACTGGCCACTTGAACAGGCAGGTGTGCTCTCCGTATGATATAGAAAAAAGGAGCTGTACAGGAAGAACAGAGCAGATGGAGCACCAACCTGTGTAAATCCGTGCAATACAGTATTTTATTCCGTCACCATGTTGATCAGGAATCACATGCCAGTGACAAAGGTCAAGGGTGCCCAAAAAGGTGGATGGCTATGGGGTGACACCGAACAGCTTACAGCTATTTTGCATTTAGGAAATACGCTTGTTATTGTAATTTTTTTTTTGTAGGAAAATGCGCACGGTTTTTCCAAGCAGCTAATGTAATTGATAGAGGAAACTGACAAAATGTGCAGAATCATCCTGTTTGTTTCAGGTGATACTGATGACGCAATCAGAACGAGACTTTCAATAGACCCAGCTGCGCACAGGAGACAGGACTGCAATCCATGCAGCCATGAGGTACGGAAGCCGGCTGCCTGATATTTTACATTTTTACATCGGCAGCCATTCGGAGGTCAGGGACTCTTTGCCTTTGCCGTATAAGACGCAGGGACTTTTTCTCCACATTTTTTGGGGGGAACATCTGAGTTTTATACAGCAGAAAATACCTTATATTGGACAACCTTTCTGACCTCCCTGGCTTCATAGCTGGTCCAAGTGTTAGAAGGTTCAAAGAGATCAACAAAAGATCAACATAAAGGTGCCCACTTATGACACAATCTTGATTGTACAATCTTACCCCTTCTATGTAATATAAGGGACTACCTAAAGTGTCCATTCAAAGTACATTAGCTTTCCCTTCTACTACATAGATTTGGTAAGATTGTACAATCACTATTGCATTATTAGTGGGCTGGGCACCTTAAAAGCCAAATAAGTGGCAATTTTTAGAAGGGTTAGCATTGACAGGCTCCACTTTCCTCACTTGAGCATTTATCTGAACTCAAATGAAAATAATGTAATAAAAAGAAAAGTGCTTCATTTTTACAATAATTATGTATGTATGATTTAGTTAGTGTTTGCCCATTGTAAAAGCTTCCCTCTCCCTGATTTACATTCTGACATTTATCACATGGTGACATTTTTACTGCTGGCAGGTGATGTCACTGAAAGTAGCTGCTGCTTTCTCTTTTTTTTTTTTGGGGGGGGGGGGGGGTTGTTTGTCTTCTTTTCTTGGAAATACTGGTTGACTGGGTGTAATACTGAATACTAGCTAGTGACGTTCACTTGGAACAAATATGGAGATTCGGAAGGTTAGGAGACAGTTACAACATCTCATTTGCAGTGACATAGTGAGTATTCTGGCCAGAGGATCAATGTCACAGCTAGAATACTTGTGTCTGTTGGTTGGAGGTCCTTATCATCCTACATATATTTCTCATGAAAGGTTTACTTTAAGGCTTCTTGCACACAGGGACGTTACAGGCGCACGTTAGTGCAGCCTGTAACGCTCCCCCAACGCACAGCAATGTAACACAAGTGGGCTGTTCACACTGCCCATGTTGCATTACATTGTAACGCAGCAAAGTGCTGCATGCTGTGCGTTCTACGCGGCTAAGCTGCGTTAGACTGTTTGCACATGTTTAGTCATGTTGGGGAGGAGGGAAGAGCAGCCGGGCACATGGCTAATTAATATTCACTGCACTCAGTGACGTGCAGTGTTTACTTCCTGGATCGGCCGCTTTGTGCGGCGATTGGCTGGGCGGGGCCACGTGATGCCGCATGCGTCCAAGAGTACGCATCACGGACGCCAGAGTGAGCTGCACAACGTGGCTCACTCTGACGTCCACACCAGAGAGCACCAGGTGTTGCGTTAGGGGCACGTTATGTGCCCTATAACGTCCCCTAAACGCAACGTCCTGGTGTGTAACTAGCCTCAGGGAACATTGTTGGGTAAGAGGCAGAAGGAGATTAATATAATGTAAAAATAATTTGACTGAACTGAAAAGTGTCTGAATCAACTAATGACAGTCAATTGTTCCCCAAGAAGGAAAAGAAAAGAAGGATATGAAAGGGCAATATAGACAATCATTAATTGGCATAATTTGACAAACCAGGTCCTTTGTTGTGTGCTAAATGTGTTAGACAATGCAAGAAGCATGAAATGTTGCTGAATTGTGTGGTTAGAGTAGGGAGCCTTTTGACTTGCAGAAACCTCAAAGCTGGTGAAAGGGTCAAATACTTTTGAGGCAAACGATTTTTGAAGTGAATAGCCTTCATTAAGTGTATGTGTACATACAAAAGATGTGTACATACAAAAGAAGAAATAAAGGGAAGAAAGGTGCCATGCTTACTTGCATGGACAAACAAATGCTCCAGTAATTTTGCCTGATGAAGCGGGTATGCCTGCAAAACGCATCACAATGGAGTTTATGTTGTACATTTTTCTTATGAAATACAGATCTATCTTGAAAATAGACATTGAGTGTCCGACTACCTGAAGGTAAGTCCACCACTACCCCCCTTTTAAACTCTTTTTAGTGCATTTTATTCTGATTTGGCTTCTCTGTAATGCTGGGAATGCACAGTTCGTTTCTGGGGCTCGATTCTCCTCTCAATCTTTTTCGCTGCTCGATTCTGCAGTCGATTCTCTTATCTTCCGCTTGTCTTTCTTATCTTTTTCCATTCACTTCTGTCAGAAATCGAGCGGCGAAAGGATCGAAAGGGAGATTGGAAATTGGAATTATCTATTGAACCATCTAATCACCTCATAAACCAACCGTGTATTCTCAGCATAACAAGCACATTACCTACATACAAAAATAGGTTCAGAGTGCACGTCCCAGATGTCCATACAATATTTATCAACCTAAAAGGAAATCAGACATTCTAAAAACAGTATGTATGTATGTATGTATGTATGTATGTATGTTTTTTTAGTGTAATATAACACTATTGGTGGTGCAGCAAGCCAGCATTACTGTTTGATGGCTGGATAGGAACTAGCAGAGCGCACCTATAAACGTTAATGATTGGTTGTAAGCAATGAAAGAAAAACTTTGGGGCCAAATTTAATTAAGTTGTTATTACTAAATAGCAGGATACATGTACAATGTTGTTTTGAAAAGTGTAACAAGAACTATGACTGATGGCCATGAGCAACATGCACATTACATTACATAACTCCAAGTCAAAATAAGATGGAGGCCCAGATTATGTTTTCAAAGGTTTTCCTTTCCTCACATGATTCGCCCTTGGTTCACTTAAAATTTGCTAAGGCAATATATATATATATATAAATTTTATGAATATAGTGTACCTTAACAATTTACATGAATGATTCAGGAGCATCCCAGATTTGGTTGTATCTAATAAGAATCCCAAATTATTTATTAGGTGACATCTTTGAGGATAGTACTGTAATTAGCATTGACAGGAATATTTCCTCTGCCTCTGAGTGACAATGTGTATTCAAAAAAAGCAATATAAAAGAGTTCAAGAAAGAAAAGATTTAAAAAAACGCTATGGGGCTAAGGTTCTAATCCATCCTCATGTCTGTACCTTTAAATTTACTGCAGCTACGTGGCATAAGAATAGCAGCGCTGGCGCCTTCTTGATCGTGTTTAATCCAAGTACTGTATGCTTCGAAGCTGGCAGTTCTTGTGACTGAGTGACATTTAGTAAAATGGGATTGCCAGTACCCCTTGTTTCCACTTCTACTCAATAAAAGGAGCGTTTTGCTAAGGTTACCATAAGCTCCTTTATAGCTTTGTGGTAGGTGTTAAAGGAAAATGTTTAGGACAGCACCAAACACAGTTTTTAATATGTAGAATACAATGATAAACAATTCTAAATAAATACCCTGTGATCATCAGTGACCAATGACTGGCTGGGAAATACGGTCTGTCATACCACAACTCGTGCCATAAAGGCCAGGATATCCTATAGTCACCCCTAATGAAAGATAGGGGTGCGCTTGCTTTGCACAGCTTTCTATTTTTAGTCTTCTATAGAGCCTAGTAAATGCCAGTTTCTCACTTCAAAACTTAGAATTTGAATTTTTGTGCAAATTCCTTGTTGCCGTATGTCTGCAGACCACCCAACACGTGCACACAGATTTGTTTGCAAAATGGTTTAAAATAAAAAAGGAATTTTTTTTTAAGAAACAAAAAGCAGTCACCAGCCAATGTGAGCCATATATCTGGCTAAGAAATACACCGTGTAATTTTAACATAATACAGATTAATAACCAGATTACCGATTAATAACTAAGAAGTCAAAAACAAAAATGTTCAACATACCAAAAGCTAAAGAAAAAAAAAGTCCTTTCTAGTTAAAAAAAAATCTATGAACGCAACAGAAAGTAATGAAATTATAAATCTGTAATGTAGTTTTTTGAAGCAATAAATTATAAATAAAACAAATATTATTTATAGTTGTTAATAATTTAAATTATAATTACCATTTCAAAAGTGAGTACTATTTCTGATAATACCACTGATAATTGTTTCTTACTATGTTGGCTGAACACTTACTGAACGTTTGCCTTTTGTTAAGAATTTCTTCAACATGGTGCAATTACAATTTTGAGTAAGTTTTCAGAAATATGTAAAGTAGAAACACAAAATCATTTCTTACTAAATTATTGTTTCCTATTCGTGTGTAATAATTTCCTTTTATTATACAAAAAGTTAATTATTACTTATCATTTTTAAATCATTTCAGATTGTTTTACCCCCAAAAATGTAATCATGAACATGATCATTTATTTTCTGACTCTGCTGTTGTATGTCTAGGTTTTAAAAGCAATTAAGTATATGCATAGTTTACCTTTGCTGAAAAAGCAGCTGTGGGTTTAACAAAATGAACAGTCAGGCCTGGAACCCACTGAAAACCGCAAACGCAAAACGCAACTGCTAGCGTTTTGTCTGAGCGGTTTGCAAGCGGATTCATGCGCGTTTTCGGTCGTGTTTTGCAACATTGTATTTTTTTCCCCAGCGGGTGCCTAGCGTTTTGCGTTTTGCGTTTTTATCCTGATTGGTCCTGTGAATTATTTTTCATTTTGTTACAGTGTGCTGAACCGCAAAACGCTAGCAAAACCGCTCAGTTTAGGTTTTGCTGAGCGTTTCCGCTAGCGGTTCAATACTTTACATTGAAGCGCTAACGCTCCCAAAATGCTGCCTGTCCTGCGTTTGCGTTTCTGAGAAACGCAAACGCTCCTGTGGAAGTTGCCCCATCCATTAACATTAGCCCAGCGTTTTGGCAAACTGCTAGCGTATCGCAGTGCTGCCAAAACGCTGCCAAAAGCGCTCCTGTGGGTTCCAGCCCTCACAATGGGCTCAATTCACTTTTTCCCCTAAGTTTTCTCCTAGGATATACCGGTACTTTTTCATCCTCTTTTTCAAATAACTTTTCAGCACACTGCAACTGAAAAAGTACCAAAATGTAGGTGAAAGAGCGACTGTCAAATTATTCTGAGTATTTCCTTGCTTGCTGGTGGCTTTAAAGGGCATTATATGTTTAACATGTGAAAATATCACCTAGGAGTGAATTGGATCAGGCCCAATGTGTAATGTATCAAAAAGTTTCCACTTTCATTTAAAAAATATTATTAATAGCTACTATATTACTATAATTATTGTCATACACATAAATAGAATGTAAAAGTATTTAAAAAAAATGTTTTATAGTTATTTATAAAAAAGAAAAAAATGATCTCTCCATTTCAACCTCAAGCCTGGAAGAAAAACTGAAAAGGGAGTATAAGTGACTCCTCCTTGCAGCCTTGGCAAAAATACTCTATACACTGTTAGTAATACAGAAACTTCCTACCACAAATTCCCACCTTGCTGCAAGAGTCATTGGCTGCACACAGCAAGAGGTTTTCTTACTCCTTTTCAGCAGCTGGGCTAATCCATGGACTGGCAGCAATTTTTGAAACTCATATCTACCATTTTCTGATAGGAGGACTAGGGGGTGCTTATGTTTTATGTACATATGTAAATAAGGTAATCGAGCTAGAAACAATGTTGCCATTAACCTGTGCAATATAGAGGTCTTGTCAACAAAGGTATAATTTTTCTTATAAAGGCATTTACTCCAACTACTGGATAATTGGTGACCCAGAAATATGATGGCGCATTCTCGTATTATGTTGAGTCTCAAAGTCTTTGTTCCTGGAAGGTCCTTATGACTGTATTTTTGAGGTCCAGTTTACTTGCACATGTACCTCCCTCCTGTCTGGTAGTCTTTTCTCTTGCACTTTCAACATTCTGCTCATTTGTGGGACTGGTGACCTTTGACGTAATTGGTTTAATCCTCAAAGGCGCCAGGTGTGACTCTGACATCAGACTGTGTACTCCTATCTTCACTGCCTGATGAAGCGGGTATAGACCTGCGAAACGCGTTGCAAAACTCTGGAGTGTACTAATACATTTATTGTTGTCTAACTACACAGTTTATGTGTCTGCTTGAGGGAGGTAAGTCCACCACTGCCTCCTAAGCGATTTTAAAAGTTTTTAAAAATCTTTGTTTTTATCCTTTTGGCGCCTCTGTTCACTTTATAATAGAGTATATATCCACCCTTGGTGGAGGGGGATACCCCTTTCTTTCTTCACGCCTACAGAGAGCGACTTCTTAATCCTGAGTGGGGACAGGTCAATTTCCTCAACTGCCTATACAATGGTTGCCTGGAGGTAACCCTGGTTTGTGAGTATATAACTTACTCCTTCTCATTATACCAATTGTCTTAACTTACTACACCATATTGGGCTCTCGGTTCTCCTCTTTTTTACAGTATATCAAAACTGTACTTTCCCTAGGAAAGTAAAACCACAATAAAAATTCTATTCCAACAGTAGCATATGAAGGCTCCTTCCACCTTGTGTGTCAATAGCTAAATCATAAATGTATAGGGAGTCAGTGTCTTTATGCAAATATCATCCCATCTGCATCATTACATAAAAAAAATATGTACAGGAAGATTATAGTAGATAACGAGAATATTACAGTAATATGATTTGTGGATTAATTGAGAAAGGAGGGGGTGTTCTCTCAGCTTCCTGAAATACACAGTTCTTCCTCGCAGAACATTCCAAATTGATCCCAGAGTGCAGAAGCAAAGGGAAAAGGGCTGAATGTCTGATCTCTTCCTTTAAATGTTGATTATGAAGCTGGTCAGCGTCTTCTGTGGATGCTCCATTAATAGAGGCCACTTATGACTAAATGCCTGATTTATGATTCCAGCGGGCCAAAGTTCAAGTGCTTGTATTGATTTAGAAATACAGAATTATTGCAGGTTATACCTTTTAATAGAACACCAAGGGATTCCTTGATGGAATCAGCAGACAACACAGAAATTGTTTAGTGTTCGCTATTTAAGATGCTGGACAAGGAGTGTTATCTGCTGTGTATTAAATAATAAAGAAGCAAATATATATAGAAGTGTGTGTGTGTGTGTATATATATATATATATATATATATATATATATATATATATATATATATATATATATATATATATATATATATATATATATATATACACACACATACAATTTTACAATACATTTTTTTTATTTCTAGTTGAAGTGAAATGTGTCTGTGTTGACAAAAACATCAAAAACATCCGACTATATGCCACCAGTTATTTTCTAACAATCTCTGCAAAATATGACAGACCCCAGCTTGTTATGCTTAACATATGTCTTCATTCCTGAATCCAGCTATGTTTAGTTACTGTAGTACAATTATTTTACAGTCTGTAAACATTTTAGTTAGTGGGCCTCATGTAATAAATTATGTAGCAGGCAACAAAATTGCTTTCCTTTATATTATTATTTATTTGGATGCATACATACTTGTTTATGCATGAAGTAGCCAACATAGCTCATGGGGAAATAAAATGCATCATATATATATATATATATTTTAATTTCTGTGCATGCATAACTAGTTTTTTTTAAGTTACCGTATAAACTCCCCATATTCTTATAACTATGATATTAATGATAATGATATTAATGTGGTATTACTGCAATTTACATTCACATCCTCCTTCTCTTTCAACCTTTAATAACTTATGTTGATGTAAATATGTTTAACAGTATAATTAAAATGCAGATTCTTAAAGCCTACCTTTAACCTTGGCCCTTTGTTCCCATTAGCTTTAATACATTTACTTGCAAGAAATATGTATTTTTATTAAATATTTTATTGTTAAGTTAATCAATATGCTAAATATATTATTTTGAATAAAAAAATATTTGTACCATTATTAGTGAACCGCTAAAGATAACATCTGCGGTTATATTTCTTTACAAATAGATAGGTGCTTACACACAGTCCATTACTTGTGGATGTGCCCTACTGTAAAAATTTCTATCTTGATTTTTTTTTTTTACAACCCATTTTTGCTGAGAAAACTTTCCCAGCAACTGAACTGACACAGTAAGTGAAGGTTGGACTATGACATTTTCCCTAGTATATAGTATTATTTAAAGGAACTCTGAGCACCTCTCATGGGTATTCCTTTAAGCCAGACGACTTCCATCAAAGTCGTGCTATGACCCCTCTGAAAGAGCCTCTTGCAATGGCCATACGTGTCACTTCCTTTTCCTGCTTCAATCAGTAATGCACTTCTCTAACAGAGAAGATAGGATGACTGGGACGTTATAACATAGCCAAGATGGCAGCCGCGATTTTTAAATTGAAATCGAACAAAAATTATTTGGTGTAGAACAGCAATCCTGGCATCAAATGAAATAGGAGAGCACAAGCTACAGAAAGGTATGCATCTTTAAGTACTTTGCAGTGCTGGTCGGAGTCTCTTTGAAAATGGATTTTTTAGTTATTGTTTTTTCTAAAGCTATTGCATCTGTTGTAAGAGAATGACAGCTTAGCTTACAACCTTTTCCTAGGTTAGAGACTAGAAATGGCCAGCGTGATGCAAATAATTCCAAGCTCATGCAATTTTTTATGCTAAACAAACCAATGGAATTAAGCAACTATGGGATTTGACTGGTCCATTTTCAAGCTGCATACATTTGCATACTAATTATGTAAAATCTGAATCAACTCAGAATTATTTGCATCTCATTGACTATCCCTACTAAAGACCACAGCATGGGAACAATGTTAGTAAATGAATGGCTGTACATGCATTTTTTATTTTTTACATCTGGTTAGGGTCAGATGATCTGAGTTGTTGGGTCATAACTGGTCCCTTACTTATTTATTTTCAGCATGTGTAACTTTAACATTTTGAATTTGGGACAAGAGAAACAGGGGCACAAATGCACAATGTCTATTTGAGTATCACATCGCAGTGTTCCCCAACCCTGTCCTCAAGGCCCACCAACAGTGCATGTTTTCCACAGAGGAAGTTAATCAGCTCTGCTGAGACACTAATTATCTCTTCTGTGCATGTTTGTGGTTTCCTGTAAAACATGCACTGCTGGTGGGCCTTGAGGACAGGGTTGGGGAACTCTGACATAATTGACATTATTCTTGCCTTGCACTGGTCAAATTCCAGGGTTGAACCTCAGCCAGGACGCAATTTGCATGGAGTTTGCATGTTTCTGTGGATTTCTTTCTCAAATCTCAGAAATATACTATTTGGTAATTGGTTCTCCACATATTGGCATTAGGGTTTGGTAGGGAATAGTTTGTGAGCCAATGTGGAAGGTGTCATTGCAGCATGAATATATAACAAAAATATTATCATTTAATTATAGTATATTCATAGTAGTGGAAGTAGCAGGATTTGCATCTTTCTTCTTCCTTTTTTTAAATTTTATGAACATAAAAACATTTGAGAAGTTTAAATTTTAAACTCCCAGTAGGCCTATGCATTCATAAGAAACAGGCATCTGCATTTACAATGACTGTTAGTGAGGCCAGATGTCACTGCCAGCAAACAAGATTATTAGACAAATTAGGCCTCAATTCACAGAGCTTTATCAAACACTTTATCAAACGTTTGATAATTTACCTCATGGGTAAAATCTAATTTTTAATTCACTAAGGTGTTATATATTTATTGAACGTTTTATCGGTAAAACATTCGATAAATATATAACACCTTAGTGAATTCAAAATTAGATTTTAGCCATGAGGTAAATTATCAAACGTTTATCAAACATTTGATAAAGTGTTTGATAAAGCTCCTTGAATTGAGGCCTAATTAGTGACACATCAATGGTGTAAATGCAATGAATCTGGATTTAAAAGACAGTCAAAAAAATTATTTTCAGAGAACCACTGAAGAGCAGCAAAAGCCATCTTAAGGGGCCCATACACTGGTCGATTTCAGACAGCGATCGGTCGATTCGATTGAATAAATTGATCGGCCAGAAATCGATGATTGTTCGATTTGCGGCTGATTTAGTTCGATTTTGATTGATTTGATCTATCTGACTGAATGGAAAATCTAGGTCGATCTGCTGCTGGCAGTAGATCAATGGCGATGGCCCATAGAGTTGCATTGGCTCTAATGGTGCAATAATGCATTTAGATCGATTTTCATAAATTTCCAATATATTTAATTCTGAAATCTAATGGAAATCTGTTCCTAGCATGTGGCACACATCAGATAGATTCCTGTCAGATTCAACTTGACAGGCATCTGATAAAAATCTATCTGATGGTCGAATCTGCTGCAAATCTATCAGTATGTGGCCACCTTTAGTGACGTATGGTATCTTTTTCTAAAAAATGTTTTGAACCACGCAATATTTACAGATTTAAACTGGTCAGAGCAGGATCATCCACCAGGCAATCTAGGCAGGTGCGTGGGGCATAGTGGGTGTCAAGGGGCCCATCTACCACCTTCTCTGACCTCTTTTCACTTCAGCTTACCTAAAGGACCACGAGGGCCCCAAATCTACTACCTTGCCTAGAGCTTATTACATCTTAATCCACCTCTGAAACTGGTATGCTTTCCAGATTTTGACACTTTAAGAGGGTTAACAAAAACTGTCATTGTGGATACCATCAGGGAAAAGTAATATGGTAATATCCAGGATTAAAACATGACAAAAAAGTTTTATAAATTGAAGTTGTTTTGTAATAGTAAATATGTGGCATAATATCAATGTGGGTTAATATCAATGAAAATCATATGTCTCGAGTTCCTCTTTATACAAAAAAGCTTATGCTGGTGTATGTGCATCGTGCGCAAGGATACATTATGTTAGCTCCCTCGTGCGATTGGTAAGATGCGCTATCTGTCCCAGGAGAGGACGTCAGGATGTGTGCTCCTAATCCCTAGATAGGTTTGATGCAATGAATGTTTGCATGTCTGCACTATGCATGTTACAGGGCCAGAGTTAGGACACCTATGTTTACCTGGGTACTTCTGCGCAGTGTAGGTGACTAAGCAAAAGAATGCATTCTTCTGTGAACTAAGACCCCGGCTTTTAATTTAGCTGTAGGGATAACAGTGGTGCCTGGATGAGTGAATCTGTGAATGCATTTGTTTGAACATTTGCATGCGAGCGTGCAAAGGGTTACTAATTTTCTGCTATTTTTCTGGCCACACCCCCTTTAGCACCTCCCTTTACTTAAATTACTTATTTAAATGTCCTAGCTAGAGGCGAAGTGCCTGGATTTATGTGTTTTCCCTTTTTATACAAAGACTCCATTAGTATAGTTCACAAAAATGTGGAATCTTGGTTTGCTAGGTACTTTCTGTTCCATGAAACACACTTCAGTCCAGATTCTGATACTTTTCACACTGTTTTTACAATTGCCACATGGGAAAGTCTAAACTAACGTCTAATGTTTTCTAACATTTTTAGGCTGAAGAAGGCGTATTGGAGATTTCCTCCGCAAGAATGAAATGGCTGAAATGAGAGGCAGTGACAGGTGGGAAAATATCTCTTTTCAGGAAAATAATCTTAATAGTCATTCGGTCTGATAAACTTTTCAAATATTTTCCCAGTATTATAAATTCCTCTTTACTGTGAATCAGGTTGTGATACAATTACATGCCTTCTATGTGGAACAAATATTTGTGTTTCTGGCATGGAACAGTCAGTATTCAACATCCTGTCTTTATTTTGCTGATTCTTGGCGTTGTTGCAACATAAACATGGCTTGCATTATGTGAGCAATCCTCGTGTCACAGACGTGCAGGAGATGTGTCCTGGTGCTTTTTACAAAGTGTCAGTTTTTCTGCAAAGTCCCAAGACAGACCTGCCCATTAGTTTATAATCCCTTAAATTGGTCCATTAGTTGCCAAGCCCATTGCCCGGGGGCTCCCATTTGCTGCGCTCACAAAAATACAATAACTTGGCTTTAGTCTCAACTTGTCTTCTTGCACTAAGTGACTGAAATACTGTATTATTACCCATTAAACACTCATCATGGTGATAAAGGCCTATTCTTCCATGGAGTGAAGAACTGTAAAAACAAAATGTTTATATTTTGCATAACCATTATAGTGTCAAATAGCAAATTTATTTGTAAGATTTTCCATTGTACATCTGATATCTTGTCAAATATTATAACATGGAAATGTTTCCTACTAATATAGACAGAGGACCTTTTTTTTAATCACATATCGAAATTACTGCATCCCACAATCTTAATTAGCACATCTGAAGTAAGTGGAGTAATATGGAGGCTGACACATGTATTTCCTTTTAAACAATGCATATTGCCTGGCTTTCCTGCTGATCCTCTGCCTCTAATACATTTAACCAGAGACCCTGAACAAGCATGCAGATTAGGTGCTCTGATTGAAATCTGACTGGATTAGCTGCATGATTGTTTCAGGTGTTTGATTCAGACTCTACCATAGCCAAAGATCAGCCTGACTGCCAGGCAACTGGTATTGTTTAAAAGGAGATAAATATGGAAGTCACCAGATGCCTCTCACTTTAGGTTCCCTTTAAAGTGTAACTGTCAGACATAAAATCAAAATCAGTTATTTATTTGTATCTGGTAAACGAGTAATAAGGATGCTAACCAGGCAATCCAAAAGTTAAAATCACTCTTACTTTTCTTGTTGATAAATGATCATTCCCTAGTTTACCTGACTCTAATTTGGTACTGTAATGCCTGGCAGATCTCTTGTTTTACTTCAGCCACTATACCCCAATCTATTGCCATAGCTCTGAGCTCTGACCACGGTCTTCACCTATAGAAAAGCCCCTACTTGAATAGGACACTGAATATGTCTCCTGACTTCGGTTGCCCCCAGATCTTAACGTGCAAGGTATAGCGGCTGAGGCCAGGAAAACCAGAGTACCACCAGCGCAAACAAGACTAAGCAGCTGGGTGATATTAGGCAGGGATGAGCAGAAACTGCGCTAATGCGAATTTACGCATCGTAGTTCACATCTACGCATCATAGTTCGTATGTGAAGTTTCAAAACTACGCTTACGAACGTAGCTTACGCCCACAATGCGTAGTTAGCATGTGTATTGCATAGTGAACTATGAATGCATTACTCGCGTGATGCGTTCAATTTTCCGCATGCGATTGTATGCTTACAAATTTACGCATTGGAAAGAGTATTGTACGTTTCGCACAACGCATAATTGAGTATTTTAACGCGTATTTTACTAAATGCATACGAAGTGAATATTTGATTTAGAAGCCGTAGTTTGGCGAAACGTAATTGCGTAAAACTACGAGTAGTTCCAGCGTAGCGAAGTTGGTTGACTACGACCATCCCTGATATTAGGTAATAGAGTGGAATGCTCTTGTGGAGGAGATTACACAGATCACACTAGGGAGCAAGATTGCTCAGAGTGACCGCAGCTCTGAGCTTCCGATAACCGCCACAACAAACAAGGCACAATGGTTGCTCAGTGCGACCACAGCACTGAGCATCTGATGTCCAGCACACTGAGTAACAAGTACAGACAACAGACAGACAGACGGAATGCTTGCCAATCTAATCGCTGCCCCCCGCGATAGCAAACATCCACACTGGCACGGACAAGACAAACAAGTAGGAGTGTAACTAATAGCAACCGCTGCTATAGTCATGTCCACAGGAATAGGACCAACAGGAGCAGACAGACAGGAGGATTGTTTGCCAATCTAATTGCTGCCCCAGCAATAGCAAACATTCACACAGGTTTAGACAAGACAAACCGGAAGGAACGTAACTAATAGCAACCAACCAAAGCTATAGTTACGTCCACAGGAACAAAACTAGCAGGAATACTACCAGTCACCAACGTGGTGAAGGCAGTCTCCAAGCTATCAGGAAAGGAAAGACTTTACTGTACCCCCACGGGTGCAGTGAACATCCAAGCAGGCAAGGGAAGGTAATGCAATACAGTTCAAACTTCACACAAGGAACCCAGCAGTCAACTAAGGCAAAGCTGACCGCTATGACGGGCAAGGTGTGAGAGGAAGAGCAGACTTTTCTATGGACATCAGCCAATGAGAGCAGACATGCAAATTCCCACACAGCTGAATGGTAATCACTCAATCCTGTGTTAGGCTGATTGAAGGCTAAAAGCTGCCTGTGGATGAAAAGGACTCTCATTACAAATGCATGCCATATTATGCAACAACATGCATGTAGGACATCCAGAGCTGTCTGGCTGCAGTTTAACTGCAGCAAGCCATAGGTGGATTCATGACATCCTGAGCTTCTCTGAACTGCAGAGTGATTGCAGATAGCAATGAGACTTATTGCGAATGCAATCAAAACCAAGCAACCAAATGCAAGCAGAGAAATCATAACTGCTCGGTTGCAACTCCACTGCAACCCGACAGGACATGCCACAGAAATGATCCTTACAGGTACACACAAAAATTGCTACACAAAAAGAGTTGCAGGGCATGCTGGGTTGACCTTTTTTGCTTCTCTATTTCCCCTCAGACTTAATATGTAGGTAGAAAAAAACAAAGTCTTGTAAAAGTAATACCTTTTAATGGCTAACTGATAAAGTTAAATAATGCAAGCTTTCTGGGATCTAGTCCCCTTCTTCAGGCATATTTCTAGATGTTAGCTGTAGTAAAACACTGATGCAGGGAAGCTGCATGAAGATGGCAGTTGTACTGGTTGCTGTTTAGCAGTTAGATGTCAGGTGATCAGCAGGCTGGAGCCAGTGAGCTTATGCAAGCAAACATGAAATCTAGCAGGTTTCTGAAGATAGTGAAGCCAAGTCAATCATGTTACATAAGGAGTCATGAATCCCATTCCACAATTTAAACCTTCTGTTAATGTCTTGAACATTTTCATAAATTTGTACTCAGAAATCTTTCTTGCTTGTTCATTTTTGAAGTTACCCTTAAGAATAAATACTTTTAGATCTTGCATGCTGTGTCCTGGTTCGCAGAAGTGTTGGCCCACTGGTGTGTCCATTTTACCCTCATTAATTTTAAAGCGGTGATGGTTCATTCGTGTGCGCAGTTTTTGTCCTGTTTCTCCTATATAGATACCTCTTGAGGGGCATTTCATGCAGCGTATCATGTATACAACATTGGATGATTCACAGGAAAATTGGTCTGATATTTGATGATATTTCTGTGAGTTTGGTATTTGTATTTGGCTTGTGCACAAGATATAAGGGCAGGTCTCACACCTTGCGTTATTACAGGGTAATGTGCCTGGAGTTTCTGGTGTAGATAATGCACTTCTGATAATCATTTGTCTCAAATTGGGAGGTTGTCTGAAAGCAAGCATTGGTAAATCAGGAAACACTTCTTTCAGGCGTTTGTCTTTATGAAGTATCGGTTGCAGGGCTTTCGATATCTTCCTCAGTGTCTTTAATCTTGGGTTGTAGGTGACCACTATTGGAACTCTGTTGTTTTCAGTCTTTGGGGTGTATTTCAATAGTTCCTCTCTAGATTTTAAAGTTGCTCTGTGTATTTGATCATCAACGATTCGTGGACGATATCCCTGATCTATGAATATATTACGTAGTGACATAAGTTGTCTGTCTCTGTCCTCTGAAACAGAACATATTCAGTTATACCTCAGAGCCTGGCTGTAAACAATAGATTTTTTGGTGTGTTCCGGGTGGAAACTATTCCACTTGAGGTAAATATGCCGGTCAGTTGGTTTACGGTAGATGGATGTTTCTAAAAATCTATCTTGTATGTAAATTGTAGTATCCAGGAAACTGACATGGGAGGATGAAAAGTTGAGCGTTAACTTGATGTTCTTGTGGTATTCTGAGAAGTTTTTGTGGAATTTGATTAATTCTTCCTGTGATGCTGTCCAAATTAATAGGATATCGTCTATAAATCTGAAGTAAGCCCATGGTTTAATTTCACACGTTGAAAGGAAGTTTTCCTCCAATCTGGCCATAAATAAATTTGCATACTGGGGTGACATTCTACTTCCCATAGCACTGCCCATTGTCTGTAGATATACATCATTCCCAAATGAAAAATAGTTATGAGTTAGTATATATTTGATAAGTTGTAGTGTGGGCTCTGTTGGTAGATCATTCAACTGAAGGAAATGTTGGCAAGCTGCAATACCGTCCTCGTGTGGAATGTTGGTATAAAGGGATTCAACATCCATTGTAGCCAGGATAGCACCCTCTGGGATTGGACCCATGGCAGTCAATTTGTTAAGAAGGTCAGTGGTGTCTTCAGAAACCTGCTAGATTTCATGTTTGCTTGCATAAGCTCACTGGCTCCAGCCTGCTGATCACCTGACATCTAACTGCTAAACAGCAACCAGTACAACTGCCATCTTCATGCAGCTTCCCTGCATCAGTGTTTTACTACAGCTAACATCTAGAAATATGCCTGAAGAAGGGGACTAGATCCCAGAAAGCTTGCATTATTTAACTTTATCAGTTAGCCATTAAAAGGTATTACTTTTACAAGACTTTGTTTTTTTCTACCTACATATATTGTTTGGCTAACACGGTACAGAAACATTTTTACTACTATCATCATGCAAGATACCGTAATGTACCGCACACATTTGGAATGTAAAACCCTACTGAAGAAATTGGCAAAACTAGACAGTGACATCTTTTTTCTATCAAAGTGCAAGAAAGAAAATCTGATCCCAAAAGGTATTACTATCAGAAACCCAATTCAGCATACCTTCAACACCCATTTTTCACAGCAACTCTGCTACAGAACAGCGGAAAGGATCAGGAATCATCTCATTAAGGTTTGTTACAGCAAGAAGAGAATTACCCAAGATAATCTACATTTACTCTATTCTACAATGCAAGAACCATCATCAGAAAGCCTTAAATCTACATTACAGAAATTCTACAAACAATTACAGCACCGTTTAATTCAAAACAAGAAAAATAAACTCGACAGCCTGAGACTCAAAGCTGCAAACATTCTGGAGAAGGATACAAGTGAACCCCATTCAGAGCCTAAAACTGCCAAACTTTTACCTGTGGTTAACTTGTCCAGCTATAACCCTAGCAAGACTGAATTAGCTGTTCTATCTAAAGGACTCACTTTTTGCCCCACCAAAAGATTTGATGAAACAGAATTTTGTAGTGACATGGAAGAATTTTTTCGGAGAATAAGACTAAAGGAATTTTTTCATAACAAACCTAAATATTCATCATTTGAAAACACCGAACCTACAAATAGCAAAACCAAAAAGAGCAGTACCTGGACACCAAAATCAGGGCGGAACAAGAAATTAGAAGAATATATTGACAACTTCAGGAAAAGAATCAAATTGGAGATACTGGACAAACAAATACAGTCACGCTACAACCTCAACACTCAAGAAAGGAAAGCAATACTGAACTTTAAAAGCAATAACAACATAGTAATTAAACCAGCTGACAAAGGAGGAGCTGTAGTGATTTTGGATAAATCCACCTATGTTCAAGAAGCAAACAGACAGCTCTCCAACAACACCTACTACAAAAGACTAGAAACAAACCCCACGCTACAATACTCAAGGGAATTGAAGAATATGCTTAATGATCTTTCCTCAGTATCAACTAACATACTTACATTAATACCAGATAATCCGAAAATAGGCACCTTCTATATCTTACCAAAAATACACAAAGAAGGAAACCCAGGTCGACCTATCATCTCTGGTTTGGGGACACTAACAGAAAAGATATCTGGCTGGGTAGAAAACATCCTTAAACCCATGGTAAGGAATACAGCCAGCTACATCCAGGACACCACTGACCTTCTTAACAAATTGACTGCCATGGGTCCAATCCCAGAGGGTGCTATCATGGCTACAATGGATGTTGAATCCCTTTATACCAACATTCCACACGAGGACGGTATTGCAGCTTGCCAACATTTCCTTCAGTTGAATGATCTACCAACAGAGCCCACACTACAACTTATCAAATATATACTAACTCATAACTATTTTTCATTTGGGAATGATGTATATCTACAGACAATGGGCAGTGCTATGGGAAGTAGAATGTCACCCCAGTATGCAAATTTATTTATGGCCAGATTGGAGGAAAACTTCCTTTCAACGTGTGAAATTAAACCATGGGCTTACTTCAGATTTATAGACGATATCCTATTAATTTGGACAGCATCACAGGAAGAATTAATCAAATTCCACAAAAACTTCTCAGAATACCACAAGAACATCAAGTTAACGCTCAACTTTTCATCCTCCCATGTCAGTTTCCTGGATACTACAATTTACATACAAGATAGATTTTTAGAAACATCCATTTACCGTAAACCAACTGACCGGCATATTTACCTCAAGTGGAATAGTTTCCACCCGGAACACACCAAAAAATCTATTGTTTACAGCCAGGCTCTGAGGTATAACCGAATATGTTCTGTTTCAGAGGACAGAGACAGACAACTTATGTCACTACGTAATATATTCATAGATCAGGGATATCGTCCACGAATCGTTGATGATCAAATACACAGAGCAACTTTAAAATCTAGAGAGGAACTATTGAAATACACCCCAAAGACTGAAAACAACAGAGTCCCAATAGTGGTCACCTACAACCCAAGATTAAAGACACTGAGGAAGATATCGAAAGCCCTGCAACCGATACTTCATAAAGACAAACGCCTGAAAGAAGTTTTTCCTGATTTACCAATGCTTGCTTTCAGACAACCTCCCAATTTGAGACAAATGATTATCAGAAGTGCATTATCTACACCAGAAACTCCAGGCACATTACCCTGTAATAACGCAAGGTGTGAGACATGCCCTTATATCTTGTGCACAAGCCAAATACAAATACCAAACTCACAGAAATATCATCAAATATCAGACCAATTTTCCTGTGAATCATCCAATGTTGTATACATGATACGCTGCATGAAATGCCCCTCAAGAGGTATCTATATAGGAGAAACAGGACAAAAACTGCGCACACGAATGAACCATCACCGCTTTAAAATTAATGAGGGTAAAATGGACACACCAGTGGGCCAACACTTCTGCGAACCAGGACACAGCATGCAAGATCTAAAAGTATTTATTCTTAAGGGTAACTTCAAAAATGAACAAGCAAGAAAGATTTCTGAGTACAAATTTATGAAAATGTTCAAGACATTAACAGAAGGTTTAAATTGTGGAATGGGATTCATGACTCCTTATGTAACATGATTGACTTGGCTTCACTATCTTCAGAAACCTGCTAGATTTCATGTTTGCTTGCATAAGCTCACTGGCTCCAGCCTGCTGATCACCTGACATCTAACTGCTAAACAGCAACCAGTACAACTGCCATCTTCATGCAGCTTCCCTGCATCAGTGTTTTACTACAGCTAACATCTAGAAATATGCCTGAAGAAGGGGACTAGATCCCAGAAAGCTTGCATTATTTAACTTTATCAGTTAGCCATTAAAAGGTATTACTTTTACAAGACTTTGTTTTTTTCTACCTACATATATTGTTTGGCTAACACGGTACAGAAACATTTTTACTACTACCCTCAGACTTAACTAATGCAGCCTGATTGGCTGAAGCCTCTTTCCCTCCTGTTTTCTCCTCCCACACCTCTGTTCCTCTCTGATTGGCCAATATTTCTCATGCTGAGACAATGCACTTTCTGTAGTGAAGGACGGGCAAATTAGGCAGAAGAGAGTAAGGGAGGAAATGACATCAGAATTGGCTTCAAAATAGCCACACTTAAAATAGGAAATGCTAAGAAGGATTTTCTCTTTTTTTACTGTAGAAAAATCACTAAAATCAAAACATGGACAGTGCAATACATATGTTATGTAAGTAGAGCAAGTATTTATCTACTTATATATGTGTTTTTTCTGAGATAGTATGGCTGACAGCTCCTCTTTAACCACTTTGTCCTCCTTGAGGAATAAAAACGTCAAGGAGGACAGGCGCGCTCCCGCGGCCGATAGCGCGCGTGCACGCGCACTCCCGGCCGCGGATTCGGTAGCCACGGAATCAATGTATCGGGCTATGGAGCCCGATCACTGATTCCTCTCCCCCGCTGAAAAAGCGACAGCTTCTCTCGGAAGCTTCGCTCTTTCTGAACCTATGTCCCTCTAAGCGTACATTGTACGCTTAGAGTGACGTCATGTAAACAAACTCAAGATAGCCATCTTGTGGCCAAAAAGTAAAACTACAAGTAAAATAAAAAAAACATTACAATACACAAATATTTCCGCAAATAAAACACTTTTATATCCCACCCTCCTAAAAATGACCACATAAAATGTTTAATAAAAAAAACAAAAAAACATTACTATAAAAAAGAAAAAAACACATAAATATTTACCTAAGGGTCTAAACTTTTTAAATATCTATGTAAAGATGATATTTTTATCTCTATTTTTTTTTATAAGCTTGTAAATAGTGATGTATGCAAAACAGAAAAAATGCTCTTTTATTTCCAAATAAAATATTGTCGCGATACATTGTGATAGGGACATAATTTAACCACTTCGCCATATCTGGATGCATATATCCGTCCAGATAGGCAGTGGTGCTGCAGCCGTGTGGTGCGCGCAATCGGGCGCCCGCCCAGGCGCGCTCCCGCTGCCCCCCCCCCCGATCAGTGAATGGGAATATAATTCCCATTCACCGATCTAAGTCCCCGGCAGAAATACCTACCAAACACACAATTGGAGAACCTCACTCCCAAACAGTTCTCTGCTGCTTTATAAAGCCTGCAGGCTGCTTATAAGCCAATGAGAAATGCACACATAATACACCTAGCCTGCAGTGATAATCAAGCAAAAGCTGAGCAAGTCAGCCAATTAGTAGGAGAGGGCTTCAGTTGCATATAGACAATGGCTATATGACCAGCAGGGGGCACCAGCGTGCAGGATATTCCCTCTCATCTGCCCCCCTCCTAACTAAACTGCATGGGACACTACAATAATTAAAAACAATGGTGCATGAGCCAGCCTGGGGCCCCGGGAACTCTCACTGCCCGGGGCCCCAGAACCAGCATCTAACACCATATGTGAGCGCAGCCAAGACCTTGGAGCTGCCACCTCCAAGGCCTGTCTCCTACTGCTCTAAAACTTACCAAACACACAATTGGAGAACCTCACTCCCAAACAGTTCTCTGCTGCTTTATAAAGCCTGCAGGCTGCTTATAAGCCAATGAGAAATGCACACATAATACACCTAGCCTGCAGTGATAATCAAGCAAAAGCTGAGCAAGTCAGCCAATTAGTAGGAGAGGGCTTCAGTTGCATATAGACAATGGCTATATGACCAGCAGGGGGCACCAGCGTGCAGGATATTCCCTCTCATCTGCCCCCCTCCTAACTAAACTGCATGGGACACTACAATAATTAAAAACAATGGTGCATGAGCCAGCCTGGGGCCCCGGGAACTCTCACTGCCCGGGGCCCCAGAACCAGCATCTAACACCATATGTGAGCGCAGCCAAGACCTTGGAGCTGCCACCTCCAAGGCCTGTCTCCTACTGCTCTAAAACTTACCAAACACACAATTGGAGAACCTCACTCCCAAACAGTTCTCTGCTGCTTTATAAAGCCTGCAGGCTGCTTATAAGCCAATGAGAAATGCACACATAATACACCTAGCCTGCAGTGATAATCAAGCAAAAGCTGAGCAGGTCAGCCAATTAGTAGGAGAGGGCTTCAGTTGCATATAGACAATGGCTATATGACCAGCAGGGGGCACCAGCGTGCAGGATATTCCCTCTCATCTGCCCCCCTCCTAACTAAACTGCATGGGACACTACAATAATTAAAAACAATGGTGCATGAGCCAGCCTGGGGCCCCGGGAACTCTCACTGCCCGGGGCCCCAGAACCAGCATCTAACACCATATGTGAGCGCAGCCAAGACCTTGGAGCTGCCACCTCCAAGGCCTGTCTCCTACTGCTCTAAAACTTACCAAACACACAATTGGAGAACCTCACTCCCAAACAGTTCTCTGCTGCTTTATAAAGCCTGCAGGCTGCTTATAAGCCAATGAGAAATGCACACATAATACACCTAGCCTGCAGTGATAATCAAGCAAAAGCTGAGCAAGTCAGCCAATTAGTAGGAGAGGGCTTCAGTTGCATATAGACAATGGCTATATGACCAGCAGGGGGCACCAGCGTGCAGGATATTCCCTCTCATCTGCCCCCCTCCTAACTAAACTGCATGGGACACCACAATAATTAAAAACAATGGTGCATGAGCCAGCCTGGGGCCCCGGGAACTCTCACTGCCCGGGGCCCCAGAACCAGCATCTAACACCATATGTGAGCGCAGCCAAGACCTTGGAGCTGCCACCTCCAAGGCCTGTCTCCTACTGCTCTAAAACTTACCAAACACACAATTGGAGAACCTCACTCCCAAACAGTTCTCTGCTGCTTTATAAAGCCTGCAGGCTGCTTATAAGCCAATGAGAAATGCACACATTTGATGAGAGGGCAGATGAGAGGGAATATCCTGCACGCTGGTGCCCCCTGCTGGTCATATAGCCATTGTCTATATGCAACTGGAGCCCTCTCCTACTAATTGGCTGACTTGCTCAGCTTTTGCTTTATTATCACTGCAGGCTAGGTGTATTATGTGTGCATTTCTCATTGGCTTATAAGCAGCCTGCAGGCTTTATAAAGCAGCAGAGAACTGTTTGGGAGTGAGGTTCTCCAATTGTGTGTTTGGTAAGTTTTAGAGCAGTAGGAGACAGGCCTTGGAGGTGGCAGCTCCAAGGTCTTGGCTGCGCTCACATATGGTGTTAGATGCTGGTTCTGGGGCCCCGGGCAGTGAGAGTTCCCGGGGCCCCAGGCTGGCTCATGCACCATTGTTTTTAATTATTGTAGTGTCCCATGCAGTTTAGTTAGGAGGGGGGCAGATGAGAGGGAATATCCTGCACGCTGGTGCCCCCTGCTGGTCATATAGCCATTGTCTATATGCAACTGAAGCCCTCTCCTACTAATTGGCTGACTTGCTCAGCTTTTGCTTGATTATCACTGCAGGCTAGGTGTATTATGTGTGCATTTCTCATTGGCTTATAAGCAGCCTGCAGGCTTTATAAAGCAGCAGAGAACTGTTTGGGAGTGAGGTTCTCCAATTGTGTGTTTGGTAAGTTTTAGAGCAGTAGGAGACAGGCCTTGGAGGTGGCAGCTCCAAGGTCTTGGCTGCGCTCACATATGGTGTTAGATGCTGGTTCTGGGGCCCCGGGCAGTGAGAGTTCCCGGGGCCCCAGGCTGGCTCATGCACCATTGTTTTTAATTATTGTAGTGTCCCATGCAGTTTAGTTAGGAGGGGGGCAGATGAGAGGGAATATCCTGCACGCTGGTGCCCCCTGCTGGTCATATAGCCATTGTCTATATGCAACTGAAGCCCTCTCCTACTAATTGGCTGACTTGCTCAGCTTTTGCTTGATTATCACTGCAGGCTAGGTGTATTATGTGTGCATTTCTCATTGGCTTATAAGCTCCCGGCAGAAATACCGACGCTTTCTCATCAGAGAGCGTGGTATTTCTGCCCCCAGGAAACATCTTCTCTTCATTTTAGTTCCTAGATGCGACATTGTTCGCATCCAGGAATTTTTTGAATGTGGCCATCTTGTGGCCAAATAGTAAACTGCACCCACATACCTGTATTGAATAAAAAATACATTATATTACATCTAAAATTGGCTATTTACCTCCCAAACTAAAATTACCCAAATACATTTTTGTATTAAAAAAAAAAAAAAAAAAATACAATTAAAAAAAAAAAAACTACATAAATAGTTACCTAAGGGTCTGAACTTTTTAAATATACAGGTCAAGAGAGTATCTTATTAAATTTTTTAAAATTATAAGCTTGTAAATAGTGATGGACGCAAATTGAAAAAATGCACCTTTATTTCTAAATAAAATATCGGCGCCATAAATTGTGATAGGGACGTAATTTAAATAGTGTAATAAGCGGGACAAATGGGCACATAAAATGCATGGGTTTTAATTACTGTAGCATGTATTAATTTTAAACTATAATGGCCAAAAACTGAGAAATAATGATTTTTTTTCCATTTCTATCTTAATCTTCCTGTTAAAATGTATTTACAGTAAAGTGGCTCTTAGCATAATGTACTACCTAAAGAAAGCCTAATTAGTGGCGGAAAAAACGAGATATAGATCAATTAATTTTGATAAGTAGCGATAAAGTTATTAGCGAATGAATGGGAGGTGAACATTGCTCGGATGCATAAGATTTTCGAAGCTGTAGGCTGAAGTGGTTAAATGGTGAAATAACTGTGACAAATGGGCAATTACAATACGTGGGTTTTAATTATGGAGGCATGTATTATTTTAAAACTATAATGGCCAAAAACTGACAAATAATGAATTTTTTCATTTTTTTCTTATTCTTACTGTTAAAATGCATTTACAGTAAGGTAGCTCTTAGCAAAATGTACCCCCCAAAGAAAGCCTAATTGGTGGCGGAAAAACAAGATATAGATCAGTTCATTGTGATAAGTAGTGATAAAGTTATAGGCTAATGAATGGGAGGTGAACATTGCTCGGATGCATAAAGTGAAAACGACTGAGAGCTTAAGTGGTTAAAGGACCACTACAGAAATAAAATAAATTCTCCCACTCTTATAGTCATTCATATAACTGACTGAATAAAACCATCAGTATTTCATTTGTTTCACAAAAAATGCTTAGAAATGTCACTTTTTTTTAATATCAATTCATTAAGATTAAATGAAGAGTAGGATCCCTGTCCTCATCTGGAGCCCTACTTACAAGAAGCTATGAGATACTGAAAAGCAGCAATTCGGAGCAAGGCCATTTCTATCTATTTTGATGCCATAGGCAGGACAACTCACCGTTTCCCATTTATTGAAAGGTTTTATGGGTCCTGTAGAAAGCTGCTCCTAAAGTGAATGTGTAGATAGAGGGAACAGACTGTCTACCTTCTTTCTGCTGGGATTCTGCACAGGCAGCTAACATTTACCAAGAAATGGTGCATTGCACGTCCAAGTCACTAGGTGGTGCCAAAGGGCCCTTTCCAGGGTGGTCCATACCAAGAACCAAAACAAAACAATAAACACTGCGCCACAGTCTATATATTACACACATAGCTACTGTCCATCAGATGCTGGGATTGCTGCAGGAAGTCCAGTTTAGGATAAAATGCTGTAAAGAAGACTGCTGCGCTCTCCAGACCTGCAATACATATGAACTCCACATAGGGTAATACTGTTCAGATTATATAAAAGTACTTCCACCACCAGTGGCTTGTGCTTCCCAAGTGACAGTCTCCTCAATGCACCCGCCTCCCCTCTCTCTAAATGCTCACCAGATCCGAGCCACCTCAGCTCTCAGGTGGTTCTTAGGCAGAAATTGATAAGCAGCTCTCTTAACTCTGTAAGGGGAAGAAAGGAACTCCACATAGGGTAAAGGTGCCCATACACTCGTCAGATTGGCAGCAGATAGATAAGAAATGCATCTGATGATCTATCTGATGCGTTTTTAGAACATTTTTTACCAGGATAGAATTCCAATAGATTTCAGTTTGAAATCTATTGAAATTCGATCTGATGGCATTTTTTTGCTATCAGATTTCCATTAAGGCCAATGCAAACTGATAAGCAATCTCATCAGATCGACCTAAATTTTCCATCCAGCCAGTTCGATGGAAATCCATCGAAATCGATCGAAATCGGCCATCGATCGGTCGATTGGCCAACCGATTTGCAAACGATCAATCGATCGATCGATCGGGATCGATCGGTCGGCCAGAAAATCGGCTGAGTGTATGGGCCCCTTAATAAAGTCCGGGTATCAACACAAACTATGCATCTCTCCCATCAAAACTCCACAGTGTCACCAAGTGAATGTGTCACTCCACACACTGCAAGCCACACTTCTTACCAGATATGGCCCACCTCTAGATTCAGGTGGAGACTGCGTTTGAAATGCTTCCAGTTAAACCACGAACACTGCCTCTTTCAAGATCTTTCCTTTTAATCCAGTTAAAAATCTCAATAAAAAGAAAAACAGAATGCCACATAGCGTGATACTGTCATCAAAGATGCCTCTGTGCACTTAATTCATCTCACTTACACGTCCAGGGTATTTTCCAGCATATCATTTAAAGGGGCACTATGGTGAAAAACTATGTTTTATATTCACTGTACTATGCATAGCTGTATGTAGAGCATAGTATGTAACATGTGTTGAGGCAGAGGCATTTTTTTTTTTACACTAACATCAGCTTTGTTTACTTTCACAGTCACGTCGGAAGATTTACCTTACTGACGCGACTCAGCATAAACCATTTACTTGTAGGAGGCATCTTTCCCTGGTGATGTCTGTGCCGTTTTAGGTTCCCCCTCTGTGCTGCCCTTGAAGGTTTCTTCTATAGTTCAACTGCACAATCGTGCCGTTATATTGTTTACTCGCCCGTCGTAAAGTGCAGCAATTTATCTGCTGCGCAGAGTAGGATACATCCTCCCTCTTTGATGGCACGCAACTGCCGTCTGAGTGGAACGCAGCATCACTGATGACGCTGCCCGGCAAGGACCCCTGTAGCGAAGCTGGCATTGAAACGGACACCTAATGTTGTCCGTTTCTATGGCTACCAGGCTTCGCTTAGTGAACTGCAGTGCGCAGAGCAGCGGCGGACTGTAGAGCAGACACAAGCGCTGTAGCTGTGTCCTGCTAATTCTCCATTAGATGTGCTAGTTTGTTTTTTGTGGTGTTTTTTTTTTTTTATCCCAATGCATTTTTCTGTAACTTTTTTGTAAAGCAAATTGCAGGTAGTAATCAATTTAGTTATTTATTTTGCTCTGCTGAACAATGAAATTTATGTATTTGAATGTATATATACATATAGTAAGGTTTATATACATAGATATGTATATATATATCTATGTATATAAACCTTACTATATGTACATATATACATTCAAATACATAAATTTCATTGTTCAGCAGAGCGAAATAAATAACTAAATTGATTACTACCTGCAATTTGCTTTACAAAAAAGTTACAGAAAAATGCATTGGGATAAAAAAAAAAATCACCACAAAAAACAAACTAGCACATCTAATGGAGAATGGAGAATTATCCTGAGTCGCGTCAGTAAGGTAAATCTTCCGACGTGACTGTGAAAGTAAACAAAGCAGATTTCAGTGTAAAAAAAAATGCCTCTGCCTCAACACGTTACATACTATGCTCTACATACAGCTATGCATAGTACAGTAAATATAAAACATAGTTTTTCGCCATAGTGCCCCTTTAATCAGCAGGTACGGAGTGCCTCTTGGGTACCCGCGCTTTTGGATGTCTGTGCCGTCCCGGTCCACTCCTTCCCTTATGCCGCAAGGTGATCCGCCGAGCACCGCGATGTAGACCGGCAGGTCCACTTCCTGGTGTGCACTCGACGTCAGACGTAGCTCTGCAGACGTCGAGCGCACACGAGGAAGCGGACCGGCCAGTCTACATCGCGGTGCGCGGCGATGTAGACCGGTCTCTATTACTTTTAACCTTAGACCCTGAAAGCACCCTGAACTGAGAGGATGACATATATATATATTTTAAACAATGTGCATTGCTTTGTTATCCAGCTGATCCACTGCCTCTCGAATACTTTTAACCATAAGCTCAGGGAAGGATTACCAACCAGGCAACAAAAGCAGTCGCTTGGGGCCCCATTCAGAGTCAAAGGGGCCCCATCAGCACATAAACCAACCCTCACCATCCTATCAGCGGTGGCTGGATGGTATAATGGTTAACTAAGGGACTCTGAGCAGTGCAGTAACTATGGAAAGATGCATATCATTTTAAAGCTCTCTTTCTCCTCTTTCCAATGATATATAAAGGGCCACCCTATGCCTTTTAGCTTTCGCTATTTTCACGATTGAAATCACAGCCACAGGACGACTTTTCTCAGAAGTCGGCAGCTCGATTCAGCACAATGTAATGAAATATAAAGAACCCGGGGGGATATAATTACAAACATCATGCTGGTAGGTGTGAGGATGTAATTAATTAGTTGTGGGTATGCTTAAGGCATACCCACAGGCACTGCTCGGAGTCCCTTTAAGGGCTCTGCCTCTGACACAGGAGACCAGGGTTCGAATCTCGGCTCTGCCTGTTCGGTAAGCCCAGCACCTATTCAGTAGGAGACCTTAGGCAAGTCTCTCTAACACTGCTACTGCCTATAGGGCGCATCCTAGTGGCTGCAGCTCTGGCGATTTGAGTCCGCCAGGAGAAAAGCGCGATATAAATGTTATCTGTCTTGTCTAATGATGCCGTGCACTGCTGATTGTCTTCAGAGCCAGGCTCTCCTCCTAGGTCCCCCTCCTGCTACTGTGCGCTCTGCCGCTGCCCACTCCTCCCTCTCTTCCGACAGAGAACCACAGCTGCAGCAAGAATGATAGCAGCAGATGGCAAACGCTCACTCACCTATCTATGATCCAAGAGATAGAGATCCCGTCATCTGAAACCCATCTGTCTCTTCTACAGTGCAGCCGCTCGCTCTGAACTTCCTGATTCTCAGATCAAACAGGAAGTAGTAATAGTAGGCGTAGCAGAGTAGCAGCACTATAGAGGAGACATATGGACTACGGATGACGGGACCTCTATTGCTTGGATCGCAATAGGTGAATGTAAGTCATCTGGTGCTGTCATTCTCCCCCGCTGCAGCTGCCTTCTCTGCTGGACTATCGTATTCACTGGGATGGAGGCTGCATGGTGGCTGTCTAGTTTGGGAGGGAATTGGTTGTTCTGTGGGGGGGGGGGTGGTTATGTAATTCTGTCTGGGGAACGGCTTCCAGTTTGGCGGTGTCCAGAGCTTTCTGCTATTGCCAGGCTGGAGATGCAGGGAAAGTGCTGCTGCTGTGATATCTGGCGCCCTCTTCACAGGGGTGCCCCAGCCCCTGAGTGCAAATGTCCCAGCCATTCATCTCTCACTCTGCATTTTGCCGCTGCTATTCCCTGCATTGTGAAAGTGGGCTGTTGCCCATAGCAACCAGTAGCTCAGCTGCCCCGGTGTTTGCGGCATGTTGCTGTGCAGCTGCATCTTCTAATTCTATTACGACATGATGGGGGGGGGGGGGCCCAAATCAGTTACTTTGCTTAGGGCCCCATTTAGCCTTAATCCGGCTCTGCATAAGCTCTGAAAGCACACCTGAACTGAGAGGGATATAGAGGCTGACATTTCTTTTTAATCAGTGCAGATTGCCTGGATGTAATTCTGAGCCCTCTACCTCTAATACTTTTTAACCATAGACCCTGAACAAGCACGTCAATCAAGTGTTTCTGGCTGAAGTCCGACTGGAATAGCTGCATGCTTATTTCAGGTGTATGATTCAGATACTACTGCATTCAAAGAGATCAGCAGGACTGCCAGGCAACTGGTATTGTTTTTTTATGGCAGCCCCCATATCCCTCTCAGTTCAGGTGAAGCATGCAGATCAGATGTTTCTCACACACACACAAAAAAAACATCAGCAGCACGACCAGGCAACTGGTGTTGTTCAAAGGATATACATATGGCAGCCTCCATATGTCTCTCACCTCAGGTTTTTTTCTGAAGCCAAAAAGGGTTAAAGGTTCTAAAGGTTCTATATTAAAAATAATAGTTCATGGTGCTTTAAAGAAAAATACAATTAGATGTTGGTAGGTATCATATTCATGCTGCTTTTATGATATTTCCACCTGATTTAAGCTAGTTACATGTCCCTGTGAACCAAGGAAAAATGCTATATTTTTTCACAATCAAAAAAGTAAAGGAAAAACATAAGAAATAATTAAAATACTGCCTTAAGCAATTTATCAGCTTTTCCCATTCAGCCATTTTATCGCATAGAAAATATACAAAAAAGGGGGTTGAAATAAAATAACAAATTGAATTGTGAAATCATCACAATTGCATTTTTGATCATCTCATAATCTTGGGCTGGCTGTAGGTCGTGTCATAAACCAATGTCATCCCTGTGTGAAGTTGGCTTAAATTGATGCACTCTATCATAGCCGTGCTAATGTAAACTTATTGGCTGCTCAAGCGTCGAATGTGATGAGGCTGTCAGTGACTTGATAAATGATTTGTTGGGCTGCCCATATTTAGCATGTGATTAAAAATATTGTGATTTATTAAGGGGAGGGAATCTGTAGTTGGGCTCTGTGTTGGGATGGACTTAGCTGACATTTATATATTGATAATTAGCCTTGCAGCAATTTCACACATTAACATGATTTCATCGATTAACCATATAGGAAAAAAACATTGACTAATTGCTTGTCACAAAGGCTAAAACTCTAAAAATGTATATTTTATACTTGAGAACCTTTATATTGAATAAAATTGGTTTTTGGAACGTGAAATATTACAAATAAACGTTCCACCTTTTTAAAGAGCTACATCTGTGGGATTGGTAAAGATTCATGAGGATACAGGAATCTCTCTTTACTACTGCAGTAAACAAGTAATCAAGCAGCCCAGGGTGACCCAAAACCACAAAGAGAGTATAAGGGACTAAAAGAGACTGAAAAGCCCTCCTACTAAAAAGCAATGCTTAGTGTGGTCTGCCTTCTTAAACAGAAGGAATTTGCGATAATTCCACTTTAAGTGAACATCTGTAGTTACCCAAAATGCACCACTACAGAATATGCAAATTATCTCTTTATGCTTCTGAAGCCAGGCTTACATCCAGAACCGCTGGTATATAGCAAGTCTATAGCTATACAAATTACAGAGCCACAGAAACCCAACATGTAGACAGCCTGTTTTGGACTTTTGGTCCTCCTCAGTACATGGCAGGGATTGATATGGCTCTATGGGATAGGGCTTGGACCAGTAAAACAAAGTACCTAAGCAGCTCTGTCCAAATACAGTATCTATTAGTGCATGTTGGTACTGGAAGTGAATTATCAATAGCACAAAGAAGCCTTATGCCTGATACACACCATACAATTTTCCATCAGATGGATGGGAAAATAGATAATTTCCGTCAGATCCGATCAGATCTGACCTGGCGGAAATGATCTATTAGACCCATCTATCTGTCGAGAAATTGCATAGTGTGTACCAGGCTTAAACCTAACATTAGTGTATCAGGCCTAAGGCCAGAAATAAATAAGGTGAGAAAACGCAAGACTAAAGCCTCAGCTACATGGTACAATTTTCCATTAGATCAACCAGTGATCTGATAAGAAATTGCATCGTGTGTAGACGTTCAAATTGTTTCTGATCAATTTTGCAAAAGATTTTGCATTGATAAGTACCCCAAATCTATTGGAATCCAATTGGACTGGATGGAAATGATCTAATAGATCCGTTGATCTGACAGAAAATTGTACCGTGTAGATGACTTAACGATGACTTAACGTTTCATGTATTGTATTGAAGTAGTAGAATTGAGAGCAGAGGTTTAGCTTTGTGGTGCAATCACTGATGAAAGTGAGGATGGGCTCAGTTCTCTGCAGTGGAGGGAGTCTTGACCAGTGGAGACCTCAGGAGAGTGCCTTCCAGGAACCTAGACCAGACTCCTTCATTGGCAGCCTGGTCCTGTGGTGGGTGAATCTCCCTCTTGTTGCTGTAGCTTAGTTATTTATACCTTGGAAACATTGGAAGTTATGTAGCTCACCACCTGCATGCCTACAAAATGTGTGGAGAGGAAGATAACGTAGATACAGTATATTTATGAAAGAGGAGAGTCCATGGTGAGGCCATCACCGTCCAAAAAATTCTTCCTTTATTATAAGAACATTGAAATGTAATGTTAGATCAACAGAAGAGAGATTTCAGACCTGACATTCGTTTTTCAAGCCTGACCCACCGTCAAATGTGCACACAATCCACACATATGGAACCACTGATATCCAAATTTCAGGACAACGATCATAAACAATTGTACAATTCAAAATGCATGCATAATAATTTATACTTCTCCCAGAGTAAAATGCACTTTACATTTTTCCTGTTTCTATCACTTACAGTAAGTAGTGAAAAGCTGACAGGTTTTGTACTTGTTCATCTCCTCATGGGGGATTCTCAGTTATTTCTTTATTTACAAAAGCACTTACTGATCTGCAGTTGCTCAGTCCAGCTGCCAAATAGTGTGCAAACGACTAGGGAGGCTCACTGGCATCTTTGTACAGATCCTTTCCAGAGAGTGGCTTTGTAAAGAATAAAGGAGATGCTGAGAATCCTTCATGAGGAGATGGACTAGTCCAAAACCTGTCAGATATGTCAACTTTCTTCCACCTACTGTAAGTGAATGCTGCATAGGAAAATAGTAATATATAGTGCATTTGCTCTGAGAGAAATCTACATTTTATATGTATGTATTTTAAATTATACAATTTTTCACAATATTGGTCCTTTAACCTTCCCAGCGTTCAATTTCCCCAGGATTTCTGTGCAAACAGTGATAAAATGTATTTTTAAAACTTTTTTTTCCCTGTAACTTGCCAAAATGTGTCAAGCAAGGGTCTAGTATACAGTGCAGGAGAGTATTGATGTGTATGCATGTTTATACTGTTCACAGCATGTTTTTTTGAACGGACATTTCTGTCCATACCGCTAGGGAGGTTAAAAATGAACCAATCATGTTCGTTCCCACTGAAACAGATCATGGGAAACTGATCTAACCACACCTCCTCTTATTTCATCAGAACTAATAAACAGCCAATCATAGTATTAAAGATAATATAGCAGATTGCCTGTTCCCCTGCATGCAGAGTGGCTTGCTGGACCTGGAAGATAACTACAATTCTGTATGACAGGAGGTCACAACATTCCAGCATGATGGAAGATAGTAAAAAGAGATTTGAAACAACCACTGCATCTTGGATGAGGGTGAGGATGCAGAGGTTGCAACCTCATTAGTGCCACAGGATCTAAGGGTCCCACATGGGGCCCTCCTCCATCCTTTGCATTATTTATTTATTTATATAGCGCCAACATATTATGCAGCGTTGTACAGAGTATATTGTCTTGTCACTAACTCTCCCTCAGAGGGGCTCACAATCTAGTCCCTACCATAGTCATATGTCCAGGCTCGGACTGAGCCACCGAACCACCGATTTTTCCATCGGTGGACCCCGGCCACCCCGGCTCCTGGAGGCCCCAGTGCTGATAAGGAGGGGGGCACAGCGCAGGAAGAGGGGAAAGTGAACACAGAGCGGTGGAGAGGGGGGGAAGCCTCCCCCCCCCCCTCACCTAGGGCCCACCCCCTTCCGCACTCCCCCCCTCCAGAATTGCAGCCAGCCAGCGAAACGGCTTACCGAGAGTGATAGCTCTGCATGCCGCTGGTCTTGTCTGGTCTTCTGCACAGTACTTCCTGTGAGAGCGTGATTGGACAGTGCAGTGCAGGATGCAGGAGATGGAGACCAGACCAGCAGCGGCAAGCAGAGCTCTTCTCTCAGTAAGTGATTCCAGCTCGCTGCCGCTGCTGACTCCAATTTTGGAGGGGGGAGCGCGGAAGGGGGGCCCTAGGTGAGGGAGGGGGGAGAGGCTTCCCCACCTCCCCGCCTCTCTGTGCCCACTGCCCCCCCTTCCAGCATGGGGGCATCTATAGTCCTGCCTACCTAACTGGGGGGAGAGCGTGGAAGGGGGGCCCTAGGTGAGGGAGGGGGGAGGCTTCCCCCCTCCCCGCAGCTCCATGCCCACTGCCCCCCCTTCCAGCATAGGGGCCCCCACTAACTGGGAACCTGCCTACCTAAAGTGGGGACACCTATATACCTGGGTATATCTATTCTGGGGACACCTATATAACTGCCTACCTAAACTGGGAAATCTGCTGCCGCCAATCTGCCGCCAATCTGATTGCATTTTGTGGGGATATCTGCCATCCAATCTGATTGCATTTTGTGGGGAAATCTGCTGCCAATCTGATTGCATTTTGTGGAGAAATCTGCCGCCAATCTGAATGCATTTTGTGGGGAAATCTGCCGCCAATCTGATTGCATTTTGTGGGGATATCTGCCGCCAATCTGATTGCATTTTGTGGGGATATCTGCCGCCAATCTGATTGCACTTTGTGGGGAAATCTGTGGCCAATGTTTTGTGGGGATATCTGCCGCCAATCTGATTCCATTTTGTGGGGATATCTGCCGCCAATCTGATAGCATTTTGTGGGGATATCTGCCGCCAATCTGATTGCATTTTGTCGGGAAATCTGCTGCCATTTGTCTACTTGATGAATTATCATGAGGCATGTAACTACTTAATTATTTTATCTAAAATGTATCTGATCAGACCTAATCTCTGTGAATAACACCTCTACTTATTTGTGTGTCTGTTTTTTTTTTTTTAAGTCTGCCCATGACCCATCATGACCACGCCCATGTTCCAGTGCATGGTGACACCCATTAACTTTTGCTGCAGCGCGCTGAGCGCGCCACATGTGGACATATCCCTATTGTAGACTGTCCTCAGAAGTGCTCACAATCTATTCCCTACCGTAATCATGCAAAATTTCTAGCGTACATGTGTATGTGAGCCCAAAATGGGGGAGGGGGGGGGAGGAGGAGGAGAGAAGATTGGGGGGCCCAGGCTGAAACTTTCGTGGTGGGCCCTTAGTGTCCCAGTCCGACCCTGCATATGTCTATGTATGTATCGTGCAGTGCATGTATCATAGTCTAGGGCCAATTTTAGGGCAAAGCCTATTAACTTATTTAAAAAAGAAAAAAGAGAACAGCGCTCGTATCTAAGTTTTTAATTGCTTGTATGTTTATTTATCTTTATATAAGATTCCGTTTGTTTCAAAATAAAAGAATAAGATCATAAAAATCATACACTATTTCTCAGGAATTCCTCAACAAATTTCTCATTTGTAAACTCCTACACGTATCTTATAAAGATAAAATTAGACAATAAGCCCCATTCATGTCCGCATACATACTACCATGCACACAATGGAGCCACCTGAATCTCTGTTAAAAATGTTTCCCATGTAAAAATCTCATAGAGAATCCATGCAAATGAGTATTCTAGGCAAGTCTTTTTGTATATATAATTCAATCCCATCCGTTTTTTAGGAAAGTTTACCCCCCTCAGTGAGGAGCGCTGCAGTCACTTACGCGTCTTGCAGCTTTATTAGTGTCCCATGCGGGCTCCGGCCGGTAGCCTCGCAAGCAAAAGTCTTTTCTAGCTCCGTCTCGCCGCTTCCTCCGGTATAGCGTCCGCCTGTAATCCTCTTGCAGCTTCGTTCGTTCCGGCTGTTCGGCTTCCGGGTGGTTGGCTAGCTGGGAGTGACATCACTTCCCTTCCGGGCTCCTGCGTCCCACTCTGTGTTCCAATGCGGCCGCTGCTGTCAGAGCTTGTATATGCGAGCCGTATGTTGCGTATTCCCCCAGTAGCCACCTGTCTCCAGCCGTCACCTGCACGCGCCCACTCTGCCAACTTCAAGCGTCGGTCACAGCACAAAACCATACAAATTAACTTATTTGTATGGTTTTGGGATGTGAGAGGAGACCAGAGTGCCTGGAGGAAACCCACGCAGACATGGGGAGAACATACAAACTCCTTGCAGATGTTGTCCAATGTGTAGAAGAAGGCACTCCACAGGCTCCAAGCTTGCATTTGACTTCTTTATTCAAGCAACAGCACACACTACATATTACGGGTACTCTGACCCTTCATCAGGTGTAACCACCCACCACCACACCACCCCTTATATAGGACCACCCACAGGAAGTTCAACCCCCTGGAAACTCCTTGCAGATGTTGACCTGGCTGGGATTCGAACCGGTTCTGTGGTAGTAATGCTCAACTCTATATGCTTTCAATAGTGGTAACCATTAACAAACCATTCCCTTTCCTCTTCTGGCAGCTCTCTGACACATTGGCTGTCCTTGGAAAGCCAGTTTTGGGGTCTGTATCATGTGATTATCATTATACATACAGTGCCAGGGAAGAGGTAGTATAACATTTTCACTGGAATCCATGTCTCAATAGTTTACTCCACTGGGTAAGTAATCATTACCTGTGGATAAACTTTATGATGAACTTTTACATATGTAGACATGCATGATCTCCCTCCACCTTGTACATAATATTGTTTGCATTTGATTTAACAAACAATGAATATCTGCTGTCATAGACTGAGGTGCCTCATCCTATCCTATGTTACTCTGTAGGCTCAGGATATATTTAATCAGTGTTGCCATGACGGTTTAGATATGGGTAATATTAACGCCTCAGGACATCTCAAAAGACGTCCAGACTTTAGAGCAAATAAGGAGTTAAGTGATAATCTACACAACCCCAAGGAATTATTATTTCTCATGACCTTTAATATGTAATTTCATTTTCTCCAGATGCAGCCCCAGTGGCATTTAAATAAATACAAGACACACGGGTGACATTTCATCTCGCGCCCATCACAGGAGGTGACACTGACGTGCACAGTAATTGAGTGCTGCGTGGCAGGGTCACTTGATAGCTGCATGCCTGGCTTAATGTATTGGAATCACGGGTCTTTTCCCTTAAAATAACAAGATGATTGTGTAGTTCCATGACACTCTGATCAGGCCTCCCTGGGGTAATAACCGTACAAAAGGCTACGCTGGCTCTTTCTTCAGGAGTTCAATAGAGAAATAAATAGTAGCGATTATTGCAGGAGTCACGTCAGGGTAAGCTGGAAGGAAGCTGACGGCCTCAGAGTTCATCTTGACAGAGCTCAAGTGCCTTGGAAACATGCCATCTGCTGGAGACTGTGCCTTTGTTCCTTTATTCTTCATAAGTGTTCTCATAAACTAGTAGCTGAAATCACTCTGCAGAGTGCAGAGACTAACTCCCTTTCTCTGAGCGGGCACTGCACCTCAGCTAAAGTTATGGTGGCCACTAATGATCCAATCTTTTTCATCCAATCTTACCATTTCTATCTAATATAAGGGAACTGCCTATAGTATCCAATTAATATATTCCATCAGTTTACTCTTCTACTACATAGATTTGGTAAGATTAAATGAAAAAGATTGGATCATTAGTGGCCACCCTTAGAGGAATTGTCACTTTAATCGTGGTCACATATGAGACATGCTTCCTGTTCAATTTGATTGTTTGCATGTAGAAAAGTGTCCAAAAGAAATAAAATTGATGTAACTATTTATTTTGTGTGTTTTAAAGATTACATTTAATGGAAAGGAGATTTATACATTTTAATAGTTCAGCACCCCAAATTTTTTATGTGCACGATAGGAATTTGCATTATATAGCAATGCATACAGTTTTGTGCACTGCACGCCTGCATCCTTTTGAAAAGAACGTATTGATAATACCCGTCTGGCTTCTTGCAGGCTGCATGTAGTAGCTCCTTATTGCCAGAGAGTCAGAGTTTCCCTCCCCTCAAGACAAAATAAATCACCTGATCCAGCCCACCTCCTCACACTGCTAGCAGAGATAAAAGCACACCTATTTCCTTTTATACAATGCACATTGCCTGGCTGTCCTGCTAATCATCTGCCTCTAATACTTTAGTCATAGACCCTGAACAAGCATGTAGACCAGGAATTTCTGACTGAAATCTAACTAGATCAGCTGCATGGAACACACAGCGCAGGAGATTTGGGTGCAGCCGGCGCCACCAAAGACTGTAATAGGAATTACGGATATAACGGCGCACAGTAAGTAACTTCGGAGCCGCCAGAAGACGGAGCTGAAGTTACTTTTAAAACACTGTAATTCGGCCGCCAGCAGTAGCTGGCAATAGCTGGAAGCCAAATTACATAAGTCCCCACCGTCCACGTGGACCTGAAGAGGTAAAAGTACTTAACACCGCCAGTACTTGTGCAGCAGCAGGATAAGCCATATATCAGCTATATCCTGCGCCCAAGTCATGCCTATTGCAGGTGTGTGATTCAGACACTACTGGTGAATGAAAGATCAGGGTGCCAAGCAACTGGTATTGTTTAAAAGGAAATAAACATGTCAGGGGCCTTTCACACTAGGCTGTGCCCCACTGCAGCCTATTGAAATTCTATGAGGTCGAGCATACCAAAGCAGTGCAGCGTGATACGCCGGAAATGTTTTCACTGCATCCCGACACAAATCTACGTTACCGCACGGTTCTATGGCAGCGTAGAAACACAGTAATCCCCAAAGGCCTGTTTTTTGGCTGCTGCCAATCTGCAGTGTGAAACCAGCCTCAGGTGTCCTTTAAAGCATGTCTAAGTGATAAAAATATATAGGCTGCCCTATTAATTTCCTTTTAAACAATGCATATTGCCTGCCTGTCCTGCTGATCTTTTAGGCATCAGTATTGTCTGAATGACACACCTGAAACAAGCATGCAGCTAATACAGCCTATGGAGAATCAAGGTGACCAGCCAGTGGCGTAGCTAAAGAGCTGTGGGCCCCGGAGCAAGTTTTACATTGGGCCTCCCAAGCACTCTATACATAACAATTGATATGGCGCACCAAAATCTGCCAAGGACACCCACAGAGTCAGAGGTGCAAGAAGTGGATGGGGATGCAGAACTGCTGTACCTGTCCATGTGGCGGTGATTGACAGCGCCGCTCGTGCAGGTGCATTACAGTACCTGGAGGTCGGCCTGACGTCATCGCCGGGGACCGGGACGGAGCTGCGGCGAACGGCTGACTGCAGAGCTGCGGCAAGGGACATGCTGGGAGCTTGGGGCTGGAGGAAGCCCCGGGTAAGTAGCACTTATTTTCTTAATTTTCTCCTGATAACGCCTTTAAAAAAATGTTTAAGCAAAAGAGTCATATAATGAAAATGAACATCTTCAGATGCTTATCCTTCAGTACAGGGAAGTAATTGCACTTCTAGTGTGAACATATGCAAATGTATGTCATGTATGTTGCTGCTGACACAGGGGGCCATATGCAATTAAGTTTTTCTCCTGAGTTTTCTCCTAGGTGATATTTTTACAACTTGTTATAAAATGCTTTTGAAGTCACCAGCAAGCAAGAAAATACTCAAAATAATTTTGATAGTACTTTTTCACCAACTTTTGCGTACATTTTCATTTGTAGAATGCTGAAAATTTAGTTTACAGTGATGTTGAAAATTATCTCCTAGGAGATAACTCAGGTGAAAAAAATAATTGCATATGGGCCAGGGGACCATATTCAATTCACTTTTTCTCCTGAGTTTTCTCCTAGTAGATCATTTTTCATCTTCTGTTTAAAATAACTTTTTAGCACTTTGCACTGGAAAAAGTACCAAGAGGTAGGTGGAGAAGTATTATTAAAATTAATTTGTGTCTTTATTTGCTTGTTGGTGTATTAAAAGGCATTTTATTGACAAGATTGAAAATATCACCTAGGAGAAAGCTCAGGAGAATAAGTGAATTGCAAATGGACCAGGGTGAGAGTCTGAATCAACCTGACCATAAATACTACCACTGTGTACAAACAAAACTTCTTTATTTCTGTTTTAGATTGCCCTCTGCTGGCCATAGTTGGCATACCACTGTTTGATTTTTATTTAGTTCTACCGTGGAGAAGCGCCATACTGGGTTGTCCGTCATACGTATTCATTTTTCCCCCCTGTAAATGCACTGCTTGCTGCACGTCGTTTCGATGGAACCCGCCGCAGCACTGATGCGCCTTACACAACTGAAGGAGCTTTACACAAGGAAAGATCAGATATTGGCTTCAATTCATCAAAGGGTGTTCGATAACAAAACCCCAGTCCTTAAAATACCGCATTCGGTATTTTACACTTCACTGTGCTAATTCATCAATATTTTCCCATGTGTGGTAGAGGTTCGTTAAGTTACCGAACTACTAGGCTTCAATTCATCAAAGGCTGTTCGATAACCGCAGAGTGGTGCAGAGCAGCTTGGAATGTCCGTGTGTTGTTACAAGCTGATAACAATAGAAGGCATCCAGACATCCCTTTACATGTAAACGTGTTATAGTTACTGTTATTTATACTGCCTCTGCTGCTCTGAATCTGTCGATCAGTCTTTCTTAACATTTTATTTATTTGCCACAACGTAGATGAACTTCCTGGAGACATTACAAATGCCATGCTTGGTGATTTCACCACCAGCATCTTTGCATTATCAAACAGGGCCTGAAAGGGTTACACCACCGAAGGGAATCTGGGGATATCTTTTGACCCCTTCTCTCTGCTCACTGCTTGGGGGGTCTGAAAGCTTGTGTGGAGAAGCCTGTGTGACCTATCAGCGGCACTTGCAGGAGAACAGGGGCTGTTTCTATTGGCTGCCTGCTCCTGCTAATCATGAAAACATTCACACAGAAGGCTTTCGAAGCCTGTAACGACAGGGGAGAGCTTGAGATAAACACTGAATGTGTTAGCGAATGTGGGAACCTTGATGAATTAACATTTGTTGAGCACATGTCGGTAATTTATCTCATTGCTGTGTCATTTCAGCTTCTCATTCGGTAACAGCTTTGATGAATTAACATTTTCTAAAGTGCTTCGTTAAGTCAGCTGTTTTCAGCATTACCGAATGCGGTAATGCTTGATGAATTGAAGCCATTGTCTAAAAAGACATTTTGCCACTGTTTTTGTCACATTTTTATGAATGACTGCCCAGGATTAGTACAGAAACTATTGTGTGTTGTTATTGAATGACTTTTGCCAAACATCAAGGTTAGATGTTGTCATTAGATACCAAATACTGAGATGAGCAGATGATGTATGTATCTGATTGTTCACAGCGCAGAGTTGTAGTGTAATGACAAATCAGATTTATTATTTACTTCCCTATACTGATACACAGCAACCTACTAATTTCTTCTAAAAATGTATACTTTTCTGAATCTTTTTTTTTTTTTTTTTGGTACATTTTTGACATTCGGTATTGTCTTTGGGCAGCTATTTTGCAATTGATTGATCCATTTGAAAAAAAAACTTTAATTGAAGATGTGTACAGCTCATAAACTGTTGAAAATAAAAATGGCTGCTATGGATAACCCCTGGAGAAGACTTTTCTTCTTAGATCTGGGCCCATATGCAATTCACTTTTCACCTGAGTTTTCTCCTAGGTGATATTTTTACAACTTGCCATAAAATGTTTTTTAAGTTACCAGCAAGCAAGAAATTACAAAAAATAAATTACATAGTACTTTTTCACCAACTTTTGGGTACTTTTTCAATTGTAAAATGCTGAAAATTTAGTTTATAGAGAAGATGAAAATTATCTCCTAGGAGACAACTCAGGGGAAAAAATAATTGCATATAGGCAATGATCTCTATTTTTACTTTCACTTTTACTCTGGTTCTTTATCTATACTCGGCCTCTAGAGGTCGCTGTTCAGTTGCTTGCTAAAGCTTGATTGAGTCGGCTGCATTTGATTTTTATTATATTACCAAAGTCATTACGCTTGCATGCCTGAGCACCATGAAAGAGGATGTATTTTCTGGTACGTTAATGTGTGCGTGGACTTAGTCTAATGATACACAGTTTGTTGTGACATGTTTAATTTTTACTGTTCAAAACAAATTAAACATTTCAAATAGGAAAGTGTGTGAAATGATTGTAACAAAGCTTGTAAGAAAAAAATAAATAAAAACAATGCTGATAAGGTTTTAACGCTGGAAGGTTCAGGGTCGTTTTGCAACTGAGTGAAACAGCCTGTCATTGCTGCTGTTTACAATGCAATTTTAAGTATCTCACAGGCTTATTTTCAGTTCAGGTTTAGTTATAGCCTTGTACCGTGTTTCCCCGAAAGTAAGACACTGTCTTATATTAATTTTCCCCTAAAAGATGTGCTAGGGCTTATTTTCAGGGAGGGCTTATAATTATGAGGGGTGACACTACTGTATGTGCTCCCTCTTGTAAAATGTGCCCCCCATGTAGTCAGATGTGTCCCCCGTGTAGTCAGCGGCAGCCCCAAGCATCCTCTACAGCGTGGCGAGTGGAGCCCAAAGTCCCCCATTTGCTCCCGCCCTCCCTATGCAGAGTGGCGAGCGGAGCGCAAGCTATAAAGCAAACAAGAAACTCACGGGGTTCCGAGGGGCCAGCGTTAACACCTCTCTTCAGCAGCGCGCGGCTTCCTCTCCTTGACAACGGCTCTTGTCATGTGATGCACGCACGTCCCGGCGCGTCACACCGTGTGACGCGCCGGGACGTGCGTGCATCACATGACAAGAGCCGTTGTCAAGGAGAGGAAGCCGCGCGCTGCTGAAGAGAGGTTTTAACGCTGGCCCCTCGGAACCCCGTGAGTTTCTTGTTTGCTTTATAGGTTGCGCTCCGCTCACCACTCTACATAGGGAGGGGGGGAGCAAATGGGGCACTTTGGGCGGCCAACTAGGCCTTATATTCCGGGGATGGCTTATATTTCAAGCTTGCTTGAAATATAAGCTAGGTCTTACTTTTGGAGTAGGTACTATTTTCAGGGAAAGACGGTAGTTCTTGGCTTAGGTGACCGTTGGGACTGAGACTATTATGTGTGTACAGCAGCCCTCAATGTGTTGGGGAATGATCAGCCTGGTGGATCATCTCGGCTAAGCACAGGCCAAGGGCATAGTTCTACTCACCTCACTGTTTTCCCTCCTCGTCTCCATAACAACAGGACAAGTCACTAGCCTGCAGGCTTGTGACACATCTGTACAGACTCAACTCTGAACTGTTGCCCAAGGAACTGAGTCCCAATCCTTGCTGGAAAATAGTCCTTGTTCATGTTTTAAAGGCTTAGTTATCATAATGATACCTTACATGCTTTTTGCAACACACAAAACAGTGCTTTACAGTTTCAGGATTAATTTCTTATTTCTTTTTTTTTTTAAATTGCTTACATAATAGATGCAGCAATAGAGTTAGATTCAGTGGCGTAGTAATAGGAGATGCAGAGGTTGCGACCGCACTGGGGCCCTTGGGCCAGAGAGGCCCTCCCTCAACTGCAGTATTAGCTCTTTATTTGACCTGTGGTGGGGTATTCAATACTGCTATAGATGCTTTGAATAGGGGTAATCATTGACAAACTGTTCGCATCTACATACAAGCAAAAGCAGCGCCTGGAAATTTGGGCGCAGGGTGAAGCCAAAAACTGCTCACCCTGCTCCTGCAAAAGTTGCAGCGGCGTTAATTACTATTCCCCCTCCAGGCTGCCATGGACTTAGGGGAAAGATGTAATTTGGCTGCCAGCTGTTGCCGGCAGCTGAATTACGCAGTTTTTAAAGTAATTTGGGCTCCAACTTTTGATGGCACCCAAATTACTGTCTGAGCACTACTATAGCTGTAATTCACATTATGGCCTATGGCGCCACATGTTGCGCCCAAATTTCCCAGCCCCGTTTTGTTCTGTTTCGTCCCCACCCCCTTCTAGCAACTTTGATACTGTGGATGTCCTTGGCAGGCTTTGTTGCGCCATATGAATTGTTATGTATAGAGTGCTTAAAGAGAACCCGAGGTGTGTTTTAAAGAATGTTATATGCATACAGAGGCTGGATCTGCCTATACAGCCCAGCCTCTGTTGCTATCCCAAACCCCCCTAAGGTCCCCCTGCACTCTGCAATCCCCCATAAATCACAGCCATGCTGTGAGGCTGTGTTTACATCTGTAGTGTCAGTCTCAGCTGCTCCCCTGCCTCCTGCATAGCTCCGGTCCCTGCCCCTGTCCCTTCCCTCCAATCAGCAGGGAGGGAAGGGATGCAGGCGGGGACTGGAGTTCCGCAGGAGGCGGGGAGAACAGCAGACTGACACTATAGAAATAAACACAGCCAGCTCTGACAAGCTGTTTGTCAGCAGCGTGGATGTGATTTATGAGGGATTGCAGAGTGTAGGGGGACCTTAGGGGGGTTTGTGGTAGCAACAGAGGCTGGGCTGTATAGGCAGATCCAGCCTCTGTATGCAGATAATATTCTTCAAACCCACCTCGGGTTCTCTTTAAGGAAGGGGGGATATGTAAAGCTTGCACCGGGGCCCATAGCACCTTAGCTACGCCACTGATTAGACTGAAGTCACATTACTTGATCAGCATACGTATTCATAAACATTGATTTAGAAACTGTGTGCCTGATGCATGAACCTAATATTGCCTTGCACAGGCAGCGCCAGAGCCGGGTGATCCACAAGGAAATTCCAGGCATCTGCCTGGGGTCTGGAGAGAGCCTAGCGGACTGGTGCATGCTAGTCCCCACCAAATGTAACTAAAAAGGCCAGGTGACCATCAGTGCTGGGCAAAAAGTGCTATCTTGCCTAGGGCCCCATTTCATCTTGAAGGTAACCTGAAGATAGTTTAAAAAAAAAATAAGAGTTTTACTTACCCAGGGCTTCTGCCAGCCCCCTGCAGCCGCCCTGTGCTTGTCCTCAACAATCCTCCACCGCGGTGCAGATTCGGTATCGCTGATTTCCGCCTGTGTGTCCTCGTTGGCATTCCCGGTGCCGGGAGTGTCCTGCGCGGGCGCAGTACGAGGTTTTCTCAGCGATAGCGCAACTTAGCCATGGCGGGGGACCGGAGGATCGTTCCGTGACGGTGCGGGCACAGGGCGGCTGCAGGAGGCTGGCAGAAGGCCCAGGTAAGTGAAACCCTTCTTTTCTTTTTTTTTTTTAACTATCTTCAGGTTCCCTTTAATCCTTTTCTAGGTAGTGCTTGGCAGTATTCTTGGTACTAAAGCCAGTAAAGAACCTAGCATTGCATAATTCATGCTTTATGCTAGGTACGCGCCATACAATTTCTGGCAGATTTACACGCCAGATCGATTTTTTCCAACATGCCCAATCTGAATTTGGATTAATTTCCATAGAAGTGAACAGAAACAGAAAATCTATCGAAATTCAGATCGGACATGTTGGAAATTTTTTTTATCTGGCAGGTAAATCTTCCAGAAAATTGTATGGTTTGTACCTAGCATTAGGCTCTATGAGAGATAAAGGATCAGCACAATAGCTAGACAACTAACATTTTCAAACTGAAACAGATGGCAGCCTCCATATTGCTCCAGCTTTACGGTTACTTTAATAGGCGTTGTCTCTTTTACTAAACTGGAAGAAGGAAGTGAATGGTGAGATTGTGAAACTTTCTGAGGAAAAAAAGCCTGTAACAAGTAATTTTCTTAAAGAGACACTGAAACGAAAAAACAATTATGATATCATGAATTGGTTGTGTAGTACGGATAATTATTAGAACATTAGTAGCAAAGAAAATATTCTCATTTTTATTTTCAGTTATATAGTGTTTTATATAACATTGCATCATTCTCTAATATTTGCAGTTTACACATTACACAGCATTCTAAATGATTTTACAGAGCAGGCAAGTGAACTTTTGAACCCTTCTCTGCAGAGAAAAAGAAAAGACATTGACAGACAATTGAGATAATAAGCTTCAGAAGACAGAGCTCTCTGTGACTTTGAAAGTCGTGGAACTCAATGGCTCTTTTGCATAGATAACAACTGGAGTTTCTTAACTCTTCCTGTACTTGAAACAATATTAGACTTATGTCTATGCTCCTAATGTTTTATGTCTTAGCTGTACTACACATACAAATCATTATATCATTTTTTTTTCACTTCAGTGTCTCTTTAACATTCATGTGTAAAGCTCCACCTGCTGGATAGAAGTGACATGTGTAAAATAATCAGTGCTGCTCGGATACCCCTTTTCAAAATCGGAATTGAATTCGGATCCGGATACTCAGATACTCAGAATCGGATATCCGAGTCCGAACTTTTTGGTTTCCGAGTAGAATCAGATAACCGTACCCAATATCCTGTCGGATATCGGATTCGGATATCTGGATAGAAAATCGGAAGTGGCCTGTAAATGGCTTAAATTGCTTCTAAAACTCTCTCTCTCTCTCTCTCTCTCTCTCTGTCTCTCTCTCTCTCTCTCTCTAGGACTGAATGCCTCTGAAAGGGATTTTTGCCATTGAAGGCCTCTGCTCGGATATCCTAATTGACTATCTGTCCAGATTTCGGATTTTCACATGGAAATCCGAGTTTGCTCGGATAGTGCTATTCGGATTTACAAAGAAATCCGAATTCCTATTCAAAGTTCGGATAGCGGAAAACGTTCGGATTATCTGGGTAGTTCGGATACCCGAATATTGGATGAGCAGCACTGAAAATAATTATATTTTATATTTATTATGTCATTTACAGGCCAATTTACACAGGGAGGGACAAACTCATAACCCTTTACTGTATGTATGTGTTCACATGAATATTTTTACAGGTGTTTATCATACTGTTACTTTAATCAAGAAAAAAAAACAATGCATTCCCTTTAAATAACCCCCATCCCTCACTGCTGAAGGAAATATTTATTCTTTAAAGAAAATTGCATGCTCCTTTGTTTTGCAGGATATTTTTATTGGTATTTCAGAGCCACATAAGGTCACATTCTCATGAATATATTCTGATTTATACATGTTCCAATCTCAGATACGGAATGGCTGAGGTACATTTAATTCTTGTGGGTTTCCATTCTTCATGTCTTCTTACTCTAAATTCATACACTAAATACAGACTACAACATCTATACCACCGCTCTCTGTTCACAAATACTTTATAAAAGAAAAATATACTGTATTCGACATCCTTTGTGCTACAGAAAATACCTGAAGTTTATCAACGGTATACATACTTTCCATAAGTGGTTGCTGTGTAAGTAAATAGCTTTGCAGCCAGACAGCACCGAACTGTTTACTTTCAAACAATAGTTACAAGCAGCTGAGGTTAAAGTGGAATTTTTAGCCACTATTCTTTTATTTTCATGGTAGGGAAGGACGGAATTTCGGTTGGGTCTTATTGCTTATGTGTGCTCCTTAGGATCAGATTTCCACTCAAAGCATGTCTTGGTGACCCTCCAAGCCAACCATGTGACTTGAATGTTCACTTATTTAAGCAGAATTCTCTGTACATTCAGATGAAGCTGGTGACTGTTACATTTGTTGAACAGGGACACCTGAGCTATCCTTTTATGCTTAGATCTTCAGGACCACCCTTTACATTTTCTGCAGTCCATGGCCTGTGCTCAATTTGTAAACCCTCAACATTCATATAGAAGAAGCCTGTTCTGTGCATATAATATTTAGTTGCAAAAATTATTAATCATAAAGATAATGACATATGATTATTGGTGATGAGAGTAGTAAATAATGTTCCTTGAAATACACAGCTAAGATTGGTTTCCTTAGTAATTTTCTCTAGACTGTCCCCTCCAGCATCAGCACCCAAACAAAGCCTGGATATAACCCAAAATCCCCTGCAATTGCCTTTGGCTGATAAGGAGGCATAACGACGTAGTGGATAGCACTCTCACCTTGCAGCTCTGAATTCCCGGTTTGAATTCCAGCCAGGGTACTCTCTGCACAGAGTTTGTATGTTCTCCCTGTGTCTGCGTGGGTTTCCTCTGGGCACTCCAGTTTCCTCCCACATCCCAAAAACATCCAGATATTGATAGGTTAATTGGCTTCCCATAAAGTGGCCGTAGGCTACGATATATATATTACTACGGTAGGGATTAGATTGTTAGCCCCTCTGAGCGACAGTCAGTAACAAGACTGCATGATCTGTAAGGTGCTGTGGTAGAGGTCAGTGCTATATAAATACCTAATAATAATAATAATAAGGCTAGTGATGACAGAAAAGCTTACAAGAAAGCTGTGGATTTGGTCAAACCACATCTCATATCACAAGTAATCTGACATTGGGGTATCCTCCTAACTCCAAAAACCATGTTTCATGCTGCTTGCCCTACCTTTGCACCTCAGGAAGACTGAACAGCCCAAAACGTTGACAGTCTGGCTATGTACTGTGCTGCTAATAAAGCTGGCTGAAGAATATCCTCACAGTCATGGAACCATTGTGATATTTTTGTAACAGAAGAACTTTCAAGGAAAAAAAATAAGATAAACCACCAGAAAAGGAAGATTAAACACTAGCAAAATGCTTTACTCACACCTGTTATAGTAAAACATACATATGTGTTGGACTCTGTTAAAAATCATTTACTGATGAACTTTATATAAAATCACAAGCAGGGTATTGACACAGTATATTAGAACTATATCAGGTCAATAGACCATGATAATCAATGTACAATATATAAATGCATTTTATGTATAAAGCAATAGAGTTGATGGAATCTAAATGAATTGCACTATACCAGAGCCAATGTTGCTGTGATTATGCAAAAAAATATTGCAGATTTGCACGATTTCATCAAAATGCAGTGGGAGAAATTCTTGCAAAATAAAAACAGAAAGAAGAGCCTATTGCATTAAAGCTGGTGTGCCACGGAGAAAAGCAACATGCTATAGTTAGTATGGGTGGCAGTTATATATACTGGTTATAATAATCATCCACAATAATGATACAACATTTGAGTTATACACAAGTCGATAGCAGCCTAAATTGCTAAGTCCTGCCAGTATGTGCTGAATAGTAAACAGGCAGATCTCACTTAAATATGGAGTGCTCCACATAGCAGACAACATCCTGTACATGTAGCATATAATCCAATATAGATGTAATACAAGTAGCACCAAAGAGTGTCATAGCAATATGGTATAATATGAGTGATCACAAGTGCAAAAATTGGCTATAATGGACACAGGATGGACTGGCCTGTTTTTGTTAGTAAACCGCCTTTCTCAAGGATGCATAAATGACCCTTCCCCAGCTGGTCATCTTACCAGAGACAGGTTTTCCCTGGGAATTTAGTTAGTTATGTTTTGGAGTGTTGACTCCCCTTAAAGAGGAGCTGTTAGGTATAAGGTCTCAGAGAAAAAAAACACATATATCAGTAGCTAAATATTGGCTGTACTTACATTACATATGCATTTCACTGTCCACGTTTGGATTTCACAGAATTTTTATATAGTATTTGCAGAGAATGATGCTCCTGACAGCTCATGGCAGGTTCCATGTTTGTCTGTCTCCTATGAAGCCAATTGTGTCGTCATGTCCTCCCTGCTTCCTGATGATTCGACTCACAAAAAAAATCCTAATGGACAACACTACTGTGCAGTGAATATTAATTAGCCATGTGGCTAGGAACAATAGCGGACTCATGCAGTATACTCTAACGGAACAAGTGCCTGTGATTTTTCAGTGCTGTGAGCTGGGCTGCTTTACAAGCTGCTGTAACTTGAGCCTGTAACTTCTCACTAGCAGCCTTAGGGTGTGATTGAAAAATGAAGGGGATGACCCAGGGTGGGGAGAAGCAGCCCCAGAATGCTTTGCAGTATGTTATGCGGCCTGTCGTCCTACTTGAGAGCTTGGGAATAACAGCGTTGCTGTTCAGCACACATCAAAAGTAAGAGAGATTTTTAACTTTAGTATTGCCTTTTTGGCTTCCTTCTAAACTGTTTAACACAGGAGAATAGAGGTTTAAATTAGCTTTTGCAGCCTGACAGTTACTCTTTAACAGTTAAGTTTACCATTACTTCTATTGAAACATTACGATTATGATTTGCTTAGGTTTTGAGGTTCACTCGGCCTCTAACACAGACATAATAATTCCCATGGGGAGGCAGCTACACTTGAGACTAAGAATAGCTCCTACTCTTCCAAAATCTTCCCCGAGGGAGGCGGGATACTTATTCTGATTGGCCAGAACAATTGACCTATCAGCACCACTCAGATAAGCTTGGGCAGTAATTGTTGCATAGAGGGAATAGTCATGCTTCCTTGATTAGCTGAGTCTTATACAACTTTGGTGACCTCTAAAGGAATGGAGTAACACCTATCATGTTCATTTACGGGATTTATGCTTAGTAGGGGTGCATGTTAAAACCAGATTTCCTCTATTTATTTTATTTGGTTTATTTTTAAAACAGCTGATACAGTAGCTGCTTATAAAATGACCTCGAAGCAAAAGCATCTAGAATGTGGTAAGTAGTGCTTGTATTCCCTTTTAATGATGACTTTAGCAGTGCTTATGAATTGAAATAGGCAAATTTTCGTGAGTTTAGTTTCAATCAAAATGCAAGCTTTGTGAAATTGTGCTAAAAAAGATCAGCTCATATATGTGTCAACTGTTAATTTCAAGCTATGCACACAGTTTTAAATTTCTGTTGATTAAAACCATTTTTAATGCAAAATTCATGGTCTCTGTAGAGACACACTACTAGGGTATCTGCCAAACACCATGTGCTGTTCTGTAGATAGTAGGGGGGGGGGGGGGGAGGAGGACAATGGCAGAGATGTTGGGGGGACACCTGTAGTATTCACTTTTTTTTTTCATCAGAATATGAACGTTACAACAAAACGGTTGCTAGTTTAACCTAGATAGACTGATATGAATTATAAAGAAAACCTGTAAATATAAAATACAGCTTCACACAACTGCAGCCATCATCTACATTTCATCAATATTTTGTAAGGTTACATAATTGCAATTCCCCTTACCAAGACAAAAAGCTGTCTCACCTTCAAATGGTAATGCGTCACATAGAGCACATGTGAATCTAGGATTCTGCTGCCAGTATCGGTCACTATGGAGGTGATTTGCTAAACCCCAGTAAAACTGCCATATACACACAGCGTACAGCAATTTTACAGGGATTTACGCAAGTAATCTTTTATGCATTGCACACATAGCCCTACTGGCATTATGTACACAGCAATTTTGTTGCTCCTATGATGCACATTACACTATTTGCACAACATGCGTTATACTAGCAACACACACATTGTGTAAATAATGCAACTTGCCCTATGTTCTATGAGTGCTATGTTACTTGCATAAATACTGGTGCTCTCACCTGGAAATCAACCTCCATGTCCCAAGTCTTGTTTGCTTCACTATACTCAAGAACAAAGGCGTAAACAGGAGGGGAAAACTGTAACATTGTATGAATTGTATTCCTTCAGTCCTATGTGCTTTAATATACTTATCAACCGAGCAATAAACGAGGGGAAAAAAATTATGAGTACAAGTAACGTATTGGAATGTCGCCTGGAGAGTTGGGCGCAGGGTGAACCGAATAATGACTACTGGGGGGGGGGGGGGAGATAGACACACGTATATCTCATCATGTAACATGTCACCTCGTGTATCCTTTGGCTGGTGAGTAAGTGATTACTTCATGTTCTGAAGGGTCTAACTTATGTGAAGGGACCCAGGATTCATAAGCTGGTGCATTTTATAATATACTACTCTAACTACTGACTAGAGATGGGCAAATCATTTTAGGTTTATGCAAATTTCAGCCAAATGTATGCACATTCACACAGCTTAGAGTTGGAACAGTCAAAATCATCAGCTATAAATAAATATGTTGCAATGAGTTGCTTCTGGATGTTTTGCAGGTATCCTGGCAGTGACTGTGTGGCGGCTCAGTATGATACACTTCAGACACATCTACTGTCAGGATGTTTCGCATTTAAACTGCAGTAACTTGACAGAAGAAGGTAAGAGAGGGAGCTACTGATGACTCCTGTTTTACCTTACACTATCCTGTCATTGGTTGTATCACATTATTGAGACATAATACTTTGAATGGAAGTTTTGTTCCTAGAGTGTAGAGTGTACAGTGAGAAGTGTTAGGCTACGTTTCCACTATAGCTGATTTTCAGCATTTGCCCACATGCAAGTTGGGTTGTGGAATTGCATCCTATCGAAGCTGCTTCCGAATGGCATGCGTAAGGGTAATAATTGTGCCTGCTGCATTTTTCCTCACATCACATCTGAATACCCATAGCCATGCATGCCACAGCTAGAGGGAATCTGATGAGAATTGGCATCAGCATGGGGGTACAATTGGGAAATGTAGCCTAGTGGAAACAGGCTCATACAGATGGATTTGAAACCTTAATTCTGGGGATATGCTGACTGTAACAATGGAAGTAAATCTAGTTCGACCCCATAAAACTGTAGTGTTTGCACAACGTCTCCCTATTTCTGACTAAGTAATGATATATACCAATGTCTACAGAAAAGCTAATGCACATTAAGTATGAGAGATAAAAAATAAAAAAAAAGTTGCTAGGATTATATATCTCCTCTTCAGTGCTTTATATTTGCATTTTGGTTATACTAGTTCCTTCCTGCAAAGAAACCATTAAAATGAACAAATAGCTGTGTAGCAGAAATGCATTATCTTGAATATATATATTGTGCCATCTCTTTTAAATGCTCTTCTTCAAAGGCCAGTAGATCCTTCATATAATACATCTTGGAGGAGATCTCACTAGAAACCGGAATGTATTAAACTCTCCAGGAAACCGCCAAGCCACAAATACACAAATCAGAAAGCCACATACCGCCTCTAGCTATACCTGAGATCATTAGGAGGGTGCTCCCACCTGGAACCATAAGTTTTGTGTTAGCAGCTTGTAAAGTGAATTCTATAGACGTGTCGTTCATGTATTGACCAATTCGTACTGTCTGATGGGATGGTCCTCGCCTAAAGTCCTTTGTTGAAGTATACAATCTGTGTGTTCGGGCTTTTCTCCAGTATGCGGTCACGGACCTCTGGTTCAAGGCTGGCCACTTTCATGGAGCTAAACGTAAAATAGACAGAAATAAACAAAAAACCACCAACATATTTTAAAGGTGTAATCCAGTTAGGCAAGTAATTTGGGTGCACTTTGCAGTAGTTTGTACATGATTTGCAGCAGAATCCATTTTGTGTTCCTAGCAGAAATGTGCTAGTTATAGCTTTTTAACACTACAAACAACTGCAATGTAAATGAATGTAACAGGCCAATGGTCCAATTGCTATTGCAAATAAAAGGGGAGAAAGAGGACAACCCTGTCTAGTGCCCATGTTTACTTACTTCTTGTTTTGTATATTTTTTGTAGTTACAGTTCTAAAGCATACACTTATTTAAATGCTTTATTATTTTTTATTCAGACAAACCAGTTGGTTTGATTGGCAAGCTTTAGAAGTATAATTTTCCTGCTGTGCAAGACAGATAAGTTGTCTCCAGGGTGAGAACTTTGCTCTTGATGTATTTTAGAGACCTGAACCAAAAGTAAACTGCCACTGTTTTGTGCTCACCAATTTTACTAGATAGAGCTACAGGTCAAGTGTCCTAACAACTGAAATGTTAATTTGTAACATTTCATGTGGTTCTGTGTAGAATACAAAATAGAGCTAAACAAACTATAATACAAATACAAACGGTAACCAAGAAGCATGAAAGAGAGCATCTATCATGCTGGAACGACCATCCTTACACAGACATGGGGCCTTCAAAACCACTTTTCACAACATAGAGATGTTCTTACATCTTTACCCTAATGGTTTAGCATTTCATAACTTCTATCATGCATCTTTTAATAAATGAAGTCTGCATAATGTGTTCCATGGCATTATAAGGTTGTGGGGCTGCTTTTACACCTCCAGAGGTGTATCTGTACATTGTGCCTGCTACAGTTTAGGCCTGGATATGATGATAAGTGTATAAATAATGCAGGTATTCCCTCACTTGTAAAAAGCTCAATTGAACAACGTAGATATTCCCTTCCAAGATTGTTACTCACCTTTTCTGAGGAAACAGTGCACAGCAAAGAGGTGTAGCAAACACCAAACTAAAACAAAAGAAGACAGAAGAATATATTCACACTGAATAGATGACAAACCCAATACATGTACATAGGGTAACTAATTCAAAGCTAGAGATGTAAATACAGCTGAAGTGACCCATCATGGGACTGATCAATCCAAATAGTTTACATGTATCTCAAGACACAGACATTGGTACAGTACAGCATATATACATTGATAAGAATAACATTAGTATAAATAGTTTTGATTATATCTTGCACTTGTAACAAAAAACCTTTGTATTCATATGAGGCCCTGTGCTGCTTGACTCAAATCCCATTATGAATGCACTCTGAATGCAACGGATATGTAAATAATCATTATTATCAATTAGAATAGAAAAAAAAATATTCAATAGATGGCATTAAAGCACTATCGTCATGGAAAAATATAAATAAGAATCTACAAAATCCAAAGCCTCATACACACATATGTCAGACTGTCGCTCACAGAGCACACTTGGGTCACAATTCAGGGCATTTATTTCTCTCATGGTCAGCATTGTTTTTCAGCAAACTTCTGCTGTAATAGCAATTCTGTGGGATCAGATGGGACACCTTGCACAGCCTTTGCACCTAAAATGCATCAGTGAGGCTGGGACATACAGTAGGAAGATTGCTCTATTCGCTGTAGCCAAGTCTGGCTGCTGGCTAATAGACTACCATAGCTGTCTGTCACATAGCTGCATATACATGTAATTTACATTTTACGTGATAGGGTTGCTTTAATTTTATATAAGCAAAACTGCTCCATTTCATACACTATTTTAAAGCAAAATTAATTTAAAGCAATGTTCAGAAAATGCATATGAAAGAATCTGTGCATGAATTCAACACCTCTTTCAGTGCAATCATAACCTTGTATTAAGAACCTTTTTTGTTCACTTTTGAACTCATGTTTAAGTACCAGAGCTTCCGTATCTGGAAATTGTTGTCTTTGCTGGTAACCATTTTTTTCAATACTTTCTACTACTATTCATTGTCCAACTAAGTCACTGACATTTCCTGCTTATATAGGAAAAGCCTTGAAGACTTGACCAGCATGGCTAGTACTTACCAAAAGCCAACCAATCCGACTTGAAGTGGTGCATTCATCCATGGATAGCGCTGCAGTGAACAGAGGTAACAGAAAAAAATAAATGTGTTAAAGCAGCTTTTCTACATATTTAATATGCAATCCCTCTATTCAAAACATTGAGTGCTTCATTAAAGGATCAAAGGGAAAAGGCAGACGTCATAAAAAGGGCAGTGAAAATGTTGGGCTAAATAGCACCCTGCTTCTGGCTTCATGATAGTTATTATGGTTTTATTCAAGTATTTACTGTATATAGCGCTGACATATTACGTAGCACTATACAGAGTATATTGTCGTGTCACTAACTGTCCTTCAGTGGGGCTCACAATCTAATCCCTACTATAGTCATATGTATATACAGTATGTATGTATGTAGTCAATATGTATGCATCATGTAGTGCATGCATCATAGTCTAGGGCCAATTTAGGGGGAAGCCAACTAACTTGTCTGTATATTTTGGGGATGTGGGAGGAAACCCACACAGACACAGGGAGAACATACAAACCCCTTGCAGATGTTGACCCAGCTGGGATTCGACCCAAAGACCCAGCGCTGCAAGGCAAGAGCGCTAACAACTAACGCCACTGTGCTGCCCATGGTTATTGCTAACTGCAGGCCATTTATTTGCAGTCCTCTGCCCTGGCTTGAGAAGGTGAGTGTCAGAGCACTTTATTTTGTTAAACATGGTTCAAGTCTGCTTTAAGTGCAGTGCAATAGGTAATTAGCAGGTAAATGTTTTATAAATATGTTTTTTAAACTAAAGACTTTTCACAATTACAACAAAAGAGAACTTTGAACCTGACATTTTCTGAAAATGAATCATTCAAGCAAGTTAAAAGTAGCCTTTGCTGGTAGACATATGTTTGCTGCCACTGCTAGCCTGTCCTTCTGACGTGCCTGCTTCCTGACGGTCATATGATTTAGTAGCTTCACAGTGAGTCAGTGGGCCCAAATCAGGAAGCAAATAAGGTGCTGCCTGTGACCTCAATGCTTCGTTCTGAGCGACTAACTCAGCCACCAATACAGCGACTGACTCAGTCCATAAGCCATACAAGTAACATTATTGTGTTCAGAAAGAAGTCAGCCTTAGCCATCTTCATATTTCTCTGTCCAAGATTTTCTGTTAATTACAAAATAAGATGTGTAATAAATATATTCAGCATTATAATTATTACTGTGTATTTATATAGCACTGACATCTCTTCCGCAGTGCTTCATGGATTCCATAGTCATGTTCCCGTCCCTCAGAGGAGCCCACAATCTAGCCCGTACCATTGTCATTGTCCCTTCCAAAGTCAGTAAGCTTACCATTTGTTTTTGGGATATGGGGGAATCCACACAAACACAGGTGGGAACATATAAACTCTATGCAGATAGTATCCTGGTCCAGATTTGTACGTGGGACCCCAGTACTGCAAGGCTAGTACTGGTTGCAAAAACTTTTTTTTTTTTACTATATTTGGATCGTACCAGGTAATGTTAAATCCTCTACGAGGTATTTACTATCTTCTGTGTTCCCAGTGTGAGACTTGCATAATCTTTATTACTTTCATGGGTGGGAAACGACAAAAGAGTGATGAAAAGTTGCAACAGAATGCAATAAAAACATCTTTTCCTTTAGAGTGAAGAGTGAAGATGGAATTAAGGCTAGGTTCACACTATACCACAAACGAAGAGTATGCATAAATGGCGCAATAAGCACATCCATTCAGACCCTCAGTGGATGCGCTAACGCTGTTTACAGTGGCTGCTGTGCTTGCATTGCCACCCCTTCTCTCAACTGTCTGCTGGTACTTCCAATGATTTTCTCGTAAGCTGCGCCGTCCCAGCTCATCACTGTTCACCCGTAGACCAGGAAGCATGGGGCTTCCTGCTGATTTAGAAATTTTCTATTTTGAAAAAATGTAAATCCTACCCAGCAACAGGGAGAATTCCCATTGGTCCACATGAACCAGCAAGAATTTTTTCTGTTGCAGGATGATTCCGATTGGCTCTTTTGCAAACCAACAGGAAACCCTATGTTTCCTGGTCACGGGGACAGTGACACTGAATTTCTACGGGCCAGTCGAGCATTTTGCATGCAGCGGGAAGCCTAATGGGAACTTACACGTCCATTCCCATAGGTTTGCACTGGGTTTGATTCATGTTTGAGGTCAGCATTTTGTATTGCGGCGGCAGAAAAATGCAGCAGGTTGGTATTTTGCATTTGCAGTCTGGCGATTGCGTTGTGTATTTGTGTTCCGTTTGGCAGTACAAACACAACCTATTGATAACATAGTATGCATTTCCTGTCCATTCTTGCATTTAACTGTGTTCCGTTTTTACCTGTAACATGAACTTGTCTGTTATATTTTTACTGCTGCCTGTGACTCTACTCAGGAAATTTCCCTCCTTTCTATCCTACTCACTGATTTCACAAAAAAGAAGAAATAATAATTTCAGATTCAGTAACAGAAATGTGAAGGTATGTATGCAAAATATCCTCCAAGTCTTACCTTGAGAAATGCTCTTTTCTCCAGGGCGTTCATAATGACTGGTGGGATGGCTGAGGAATACAAAGTAATATTCATTAGATCAGTGCTGTCCAACTTTGCGGGCATGGAGGGCCGTTTTTTTCCAGACCACATGGTGGAGGGCCAGAAGACCTCCCCAACCCAGCCCCCCCTCAAGTCTAGCAGCAGTTTCCCCACAAAATGCAATTCGAGTGGTAGCAGATTTCACAACAAAGTCCAACCAGATTGGCAGCAGATTCTCCACAAAATGCAATCAGATTGGCAGCATATTTCCCCACAAAATGTAATCAGATTGGCTGCAGATTTCCCCACAAATTGCAATCAGATTGGCCGCAGATTTCCCCACAAAATGCAATCAGATTGGCAGCATATTTCCCCACAAAATGCATTCAGATTGGCCGCAGATTTTCCCACAAAATGCAATCAGATTGGCTGCAGATTTCCCCACAAAATGCAATCAGATTGGCCGCAGATTTCCCCACAAAATGCAGTCAGATTGGCGGCAGATTTCCCCACAAAATGCAATCAGATTGGCCGCAGATTTCCCCACAAAATGCAATCAGATTGGCAGCATATTTCCCCACACAATGCAGTCAGATTGGCTGCAGATTTCCCCACAAAATGCAATCAGATTGGTCACAGATTTCACCATAACCCTTGCCCTCATGCTGCGGCTGCTTAAATTTAAATATTTACACGCCCCCGCTCCCCTCGTTCCCCCCCCCCCATGTTGCAGCTGCTGGACTGTAATTATTTACAGTCCCCCCCTCGTTCTCCCCCGTGCTGCCGCCTTTCACACACCTCAGATCGGCGGCAGGCAGGAGATCGGAGCCAGTCAAACCGGCGCATAGCAGCCACGTGGTGAATTTAAATGCAGGAAGTGACATCATCGGTCAAGTCCAGCACTTGAAGTCCACCGTGCGGCTGCTATGCGCCGGTCTGGCTGGTTGCTATCTCCTGCCTGCCGCCGATCTGAGGTGTGTGAGTGGTGGCAGCATGGGGGAGAACGAGGGGGGGGGGGGGACTGTAAATATTTACAGTCCGGCAGCCGCAGCATGGGGGAAAGGAATTTAAAAAATAAAAAATAAACAGTCCTAATTAAAAAAAGTCCTCTCAGCTCTGGGGACTCGGGGGGCCGCAGCAGGAGGCCTTGCGGGCCGGATGCGGGCCGCCAGTTGGACAGCACTGCATTAGATAAACCCATCACTTTACAATGTTTGAACAGCATATGTCCCATATGAAGAGGGAGGGGGGTTCTTTATCACAGGGAAATTGTTAACTGATAATTAAGCAGTGAAGTATGAAATTTAAACTGTGCATTGCTGTGAACTAAAATGCACTTAAATTGAGAAAATTTCAGTATTTCATATTTTAGGGGGGGGGGAAATGCAGTATATCAGTCAGTATCTCACATTTGTAAGTATTTTGTTTTATATCTATTCATGGTACAACTGTGAGGATGTGACCCTTTAATACAATGTTAAAGCGGAATATAACCCTGCATTTCAACTTTGCTCTAAAACATTATTAACAGTATATTATATGCAGCCAGCATTTTTTTTTACTAGACCAGTAAAGTTGAAATGCAGTCAGTATACAGCGTGTATAATACTGTAAATTTGCTGTCCCATCAAAATACCTCAACACACAGCCATTAATGGCTAAACTGCTGGCAACAAAAGTGAGTACACCCCAAGTAAAGAATGTCAAAATTGTGCCCAAAGTGTCAATATTGTGTGTCCACCATTATTTTCAGCACTGCCTAAACTGCATGGAGTTCACTAAAGCTTCACAGATTGCCACTGGAATCCTCTTCCGCTCCTCCATGGTGACATCACAAAGCTGGTGGATGTCAGTGTTCTTGCGATACTCTACTTTCTGTTTGATTATGCCCCACAGATGCCCAATAGGGTTTAGGTATGGAGACATGCTTGACTAGTCCAGCACCTTTACCCTCAGTTTTTTAGCAATGCAATTCCTGTACCAGTGGAGCAGGAGGGAGCTCGGTGTTCTTATGCCAGTGGAGCAGGAGGGAGCTTGGTGCTCTTATGCCAATGAAACAGGAGGGAACTCGGTGTTCCTGTACCAGTGGATCAGAAGGGAGCTCAGTATTTCTGTGCCAGTGGAGCAGGAGGGGAGCTCAGTGTATCTGTGCCAGTGGAGCAGGAGGGGAGCTCAGTGTATCTGTGCCAGTGGAGCAGGAGGGGAGCTCAGTGTATCTGTGCCAGTGGAGCAGGAGGGGAGCTCAGTGTATCTGTGCCAGTGGAGCAGGAGGGGAACTCAGTGTTTCTGTGCCAGTGGAGCAGGAGGGGAGCTCAGTGTTTCTGTCCCAGTGGAGCAGGAGGGGAGCTCAGTGTTTCTGTGCCAGTGGAGCAGGAGGGGAGCTCAGTGTATCTGTGCCAGTGGAGCAGGAGGGGAGCTCAGTGTTTCTGTGCCAGTGGAGCAGGAGGGGAGCTCAGTGTTTCTGTGCCAGTGGAGCAGGAGGGGAGCTCAGTGTTTCTGTGCCAGTGGAGCAGGAGGACGCAGGAGGGATCTCTGCATTCCTGTACCAGTGGATCAGAAGGGAGCTCAGTGTTTCTGTGCCAGTGGAGCAGGAGGGGAGCTCAGTGTTTCTATGCCAGTGGAGCAGGAGGAAGGTCGCTATTCCTCTGCCAGTGAAGCAAGAGGGAGCTCACTGTTCAGGTGCTAGTGGAGCAGGAGAGAACTCGGTGTTCCTGTGCCAGTGGAGCAAAAGGGAGCTTGGTGTTCCTGTATTGGTGATGCAGGAGGGAGCTCGGTGTTCCTGTATTGGTGATGCAGAAGGGAGCTCGGTGTTCCTGTATTAGTGATGCAGGAGGAAGCTCAGTGTTCCTGTATTAGTGATGAAGGAGAGAGCTCGGTGTTCCTGTATTAGTGGAGCTGCAGAGAGTTCAGTGTTCCTGTATTAGTGATGCAGGAGGGAGCTCGGTGTTTCTGTATTAGTGATGCAGGAGGGAGCTCAGTGTTCCTGTATTAGTGATGCAGGAGGGAGCTCAGTGTTCCTGTATTAGTGATGCAGGAGAGAGCTCTGTGTTCCTGTATTAGTGATGCAGGAGGGAGCTCAGTGTTCCTGTATTAGTTATGCAGGAGGGAGCTCGGTGTTCCTGTATTAGTGATGCAGGAAGGAGCTCTGTGTTACTCTATTAGTGGAGCAGGAGGGAGCTCGGTGTTCCTGTATTAGTGGAGCAGGAGGGAGCTCGGTGTATCCTGTATTAGTGATGCAGGAGGGAGCTCTGTGTTCCTGTATTAGTGATGCAGGAGGGAGCTCAGTGTTCCTGTATTAGTGATACAGGAGGGAGCTCGGTGTTCCTGTATTAGTGATGCAGGAGGGAGCTCGGTGTTCCTGTATTAGTCATGCAGGAGGGAGCTCGGTGTTCGTGTATTAGTGGTGCAGGAGGGAGCTCGGTGTTCCTGTATTAGTGATGCAGGAGGGAGCTCGGTGTTCGTGTATTAGTGGTGCAGGAGGGAGCTCGGTGTTCCTGTATTAGTGATGCAGGAGGGAGCTCGGTGTTCCTGTATTAGTGATGCAGGAGGGAGCTCGGTGTTCCTGTATTAGTGATGCAGGAGGGAGACAGTGTTCCTGTATTAGTGATGCAGGAGGGAGCTCAGTGTTCCTGTATTAGTGATGCAGGAGGGAGCTCTGTGTTCCTGTATTAGTGATGCAGGAGGGAGCATGTTTTTTGTACTAGTGGATATCAGCCAGTGCCCTCTACCTTTCAGATAAAAAAGGAAAACCACCATAAAACATTTTCAATATAGGAAAATTAATTCCACCATTTCTTGAAGTGATATGTCAATGTAATGTTAGCATGGAATCTGTGCTGGTATTTTATGACCTTTAGAGCAATTTACTAGCTTTTATTAATGGAAAATACTATTAGAGACCTGTACGGGGTGTAAAATTTCAATTTAGTCCGTGAAATGTCAAAGAAGTCAATAAAAGTGGGAATTCGGCTTAACATTTCAGCATTTTTCTACTTTAAGCATATCTTAGTACAGCCTGTCCAGTAATAGCAGTACAGTAATCTAAGCCCATGTACAAAGAGATATAAATAAAAAGCACCTAAGCACTGCTTTTTTTTTTATTTCTACAACCATCCAGTGCCAGTTTTTCATAAGGGGAAAGTGAGGGTTGACTTTTGTCACACCAGCAGCCCAGCGCTTCTTGCAGCTACTTAGGGTGCTCACCATGGGCAACCAGGAGCATTAGGGAACCTTGCTCAAAGACTCCTTACATTTTTTTGTACTGGCTTGAGCCAAGATGTAAACCCTGGTAAAAGGATCAAATCCTACATCAAAGGCAGCACCCTTAACGAGTTCGCTAGCCAGCTATACATTTATACTGTGCAAACTAGGATGGCAAAATCAGGTCTCACCCCACTAACTATGGCAAGGCAGAACTAAACATAGGGGCAGAGGGAAGACTAATAGGCTAATGCTGACTAGTTCAGCACTAACACCTGTTATGGGTTTACTGGCTATTTAAACCTTTAAAAAACTGAGTTTTACTTACCCATGGCTGGTGCTGCCATGCCAATCCGAGATACCACTACCTGGGCAATGGCTTGCTGGGCAGCTTTTGTGGATTCTCCTAGTCTATTTCCATTTTCATCCATGATGGGGATTCCATGTTTTAATTCACTGGTTAAAAAATAAATTACAACTTTATTAAAAACTGACATAACACAATTGCTAAATATGCCATTTTGCAATTTAAGGATTTTTTTTATTTGCGTGCTAAGATTTTTGAAATAGCCAGGAAGCCTGAAATTTAGTTTCTTTGTAACCATAGAGACAGTATACCGTTTAGTATACAAAATGCCCCAAAATCCCATGTTCCCATACATGAACAGATTCTAAGAACAGGATCTAGATTTTTTTTTCTATCTTTGTAGTCAAAACTATTTTTCCTTTAAGCTCTTAGAGATCAATTTATGACAAGTTTGAGGTTTGGATGGAGTGTCTTAAAGCCACTGTCCATGCCCTTTTTATTATCCATCTGCTTTCCTCTCACTTTCAGTAGTCATCAAACAAAAATAAATTGGTATAAAATTGCCATAAATGCCTAGTTTACTTCTTAGCATGACTGTGCTGCTGCTGTTTTGTTCTTCTCTGCCATTTTGACAGGGATAGAGAGAGGGAATATGGGTATATTCTCCCTGTGGAAACAATTGGCAATGGAAGGGTGGTTTAATGTTGGGGGGGGGGGGGGTATGGATAGTATAGCGGGCTCCTCAGCTGCGGAGAAAGGCCATACCATTGATTAGTTGGAAACAAAATGGCACCAACAGTCAGTCATGTGTTCACATTGCAAAAGTTAAGTTACAGTATGACCATGAAAGCATTGATGAAGATGACATTGCATAGCGAGAGAGTGGTACCGGTGCAGAAACTAACTGCCACTAAATGCAAAATGAGGCATCACACCTCTGTGCATATACTTTGTCCTCTACATAAAATCCATCACTGGCCCTTGTGATCTTTTTCACTTTAGAAAAGAACTGAAGCTGTTAACAAGGTCAGTGCTGTCATTTCCCCTGGTCTGTGACAATAGTGCACAGAAATTGCCATGTTGCCATAGGCTACCAAAATTGCTGTCACTGGTCATGATCTTTGCTGTGTTCTCCCATTAATCAGCTACAGAACGTTGATAAATTCTGAAGCAGTCAGATGTGTCTTTCATCCCTTTAACCTGCATAGCAGATACAGGTCACATGGGACAAAAGCAGTGATTTCCAAGCATGATTAAGATGAAGGAAGTGGGGATATCTTGAGGCCTAACACAATAGACCGAACCAGATATCTACATGTCTCGTATAAAGAAAAGTACTTACCGTTGTCTCATAAATGGGATATTGATGCAGTTGGCAGCTGCTACAGCAGCAAAGGGCACAAAGCGACCAACCAGGGAGGGCAGATGCTGTATAAAAAAAAAATTATACAGGAGATTCTTTGTGCATTGAAGAGCTAGGATATCAATGTAGCATGCTTCATTCAGCTATGATATAAATGAAACCCCAAGCAATGAAGACGAAGGAAGGTGAAGAGGAGTTCAAATTAATAGTGTTAGATAAAGATTTCAGGTTTGACTGCAGATTTTGGAATAAAAGACACTTTGATACTTGTGATATTACTTGTGGTGTGCTGATACTAACTACACCTGCTGCCAAAGATCTGAAATGTTAGGTTAGGGGAAGGGGAGGTTGGTTTTAGATATGTAGAATGTTCAGACCAGGTGTCAGGATAAGGATAACATTAGGGAGGGAGGTTGGGCTCAGGTGTCAGAAAGGAGTTACTGTATAATTGAGGGGAGGTTAAAGTGTACCCAAGGTGTAGGGCAGGACTTAGCATGAGCTGAGAGGCAGATCTCACTGACTTGTATACTCGTGCTTACCATCTTGGAGCTGTGCTGGCATCACTGAGAGCAGCTGATGGTATGTGTCTGACTATCCAACCTGCCCTTCCAACTCTCTATGCGGTTCCAGGATGGTGAGCATAGGCATACTTGACTGGGGAAGGGGGGGATAAGAGATAGACAACTGGGCCAGCCAGGGATTGATGGTAGCCAGCACACTTGCAAGTGGTTTGCCTGGGGGCAAAACCCATAATCGCATAAGGATTTAAGGGTTGCAGGTTCGGTGGAGGGCGGGGTTTAGGGCACCAGAACTTCTGTGCCTATAGGCTCCTGAGATGAAATCTGGCCCTGCTGAGGTCACATGTGATGATATAAACATGTGTATGTACAGTGCCAAACAAATACCTAGCTTGTGTTTCTTTTTGTATTTTACTGCTTGAAAAAGTTACCATTTAGGCATGACCGTAGCAGTTTCTCTCTTGTCGATCCCTTGTTTGATTATAGAGTAATGACGAGGAGAACGCTAGCGCATACCACTAAGGCTGCATCTGAAATGACCACCAGCTCAGTGTGTAGCACCTATATAGACTTTCTACACACTTCGCATTCAATTCAGATGCAAATCATATGCAAATCTGTTACTACTTATCATGCAAACAGGAAACTCAGGAGGAGGGGCTGGGAGCAGCTAACCTGACAGTTACATAGTTACAAAGTTAAGGAAAGGTGGGGGGGGGGGGGGGGAAGGCTGCGCATCCCTAAACACATGCTGCAATTGAATGGTTAATCGCACAGGCATACACCGCCTCTGCCAGACTGAAAAATGCATGCCCTGCATCCAAGACAAGTGCTAACATTTATTAAACTAGGAGGTACTTTAGCTTCCAATATGGTTTGCATGCAAAGTATATTATACTAGACACTTGCGCCACGGTGAGGCAGACCTCCGGGCAAGTGACCTAACCTATACCTAACCTATAGAGTAACCCTCACTAATAAGTAAAAGTCAATAATGTATTTTAGCTCTGGGACTCTCAATAGACTGCCATTAAGTAGAGACAATAAAACAATAAATCTACCGTGTAAATGTTTAAAACATACAGTAAAACCATGAGATATCTAAAAGTAATTTTTAGGAGTAGGAGGATAGATAAAATTTGTATCTTATCAGTTTATTTTAACCTTGGGTTCACTTTCAGAACAGGCATTAGGAAGGATAAAAGATTAGGCCTCGTTCACATCAATTAGCGCAGATGGCTGTGCAATCGCAACGCGTACGATCGCACACCATCTGCGCTGCTGATCCCATTTACTACAGTGAATGGACCAGCGCTGCAATTCTTGAAAAATGCATGCAGCAGTGCACATCGCACTGCTGCCAAAATGCACACAGCAGCGTGTATACTCTGATGAGGCCAGAGGAGGAACTCAGGGCTAGGCAAAATTCTAAAATTTTGATTCTAAAATCAGATGAAAATACCATTACAAAGGCAAAATAATTGAGTATTAGCACCAGTAAGGGTATATTAATAGAGTAAACCGTTCCACTGCGCTCTCCTAGAAGACCTAAAACAGAAGAAACATACTGCACATAGCGTAATCCTGCCTCTAATATAGTTTCAACACCACTCCATAGATGTGCTGTACAGACACTAGTGCATCCTCCACCAACATTGAAGGGGCTCACCAGATTTCAGCCACCTCTTTTTTCAGGTAGGGCTCAAGCTCAAATCTGTGTATTCACCAGGAACCTTCAGTGAATCACACCATCCAGCACGGTAGAAATATATTTATTCTTCATAAAACTTTAAAACAAACAGAACAAGCTCCTCATGGCGTAGTATGTCATAAACACCTTAATCCACACTTGCGCCTCTCGCGCCAATGGCCTACTTACAAGCTAGAAGGAGACAAAAAGCACATCTAAGCGGTGAAGCTGAAGATCATCTGGGCTTGCCTACGACTCCCCGGCGACGTCCCGCACTACAGAAGGTTCCCGTGATGCTCCAGCTCCCCGTCGCGGATTTCCGTACGGAATGACGTCACGCGCACTGGCTCCGCCCTACGCGTTTCGTCCTCCAATCAGCCCCTGATGAGTCTGTGTTTATGACATACTACGCCATGAGTAGCTTGTTCTGTTTGTTTTAAAGTTTTATGAAGAATAAATATATTTCTACCGTGCTGGATGGTGTGATTCACTGAAGGTTCCTGGTGAATACACAGATTTGAGCTTGAGCCCCACCTGAAAAAAGAGGTGGCTGGAATCTGGTGAGCCCCTTCAATGTTGGTGGAGGATGCACTAGTGTCTGTACAGCACATCTATGGAGTGGTGTTGAAACTATATTAGAGGCAGGATTACGCTATGTGCAGTATGTTTCTTCTGTTTTAGATCTTCTAGGAGAGCGCAGTGAAACGGTTTACTCTATTGCTTTACATTAAGGACATTCCCACAGCGAACTCACAGTATCTATAGGCAAAAATCACAAGGACTCTTGGTATTTATGCACTTTTGCATACACTTACTGAGTGTCGCAGCCAGTTATATTGAATGTAATAAGGGTATATTACCAACCCTCTCACAAATCTAACAGGAACTGGGAATACATATATGATTTCAGCAGTGATGCACTGGGAGACATCTCAAGCTCGCTCCAACCTGAATTATCGCAAATTCTTTCTGTTTTAAGAAAGCAAACTTTTGTTTTTCTATATATGATTTCAAGACTGCTGTGTTGTTACCACAACACATACACCATTCAAGTGTAGAAATAGTAGTTTGTTTCTTGAGGTGGTATATAGACAGAGCATGATTAAGATATAGACTTATATTCTATTAACATTTCTCCTTAGTTTTCTCCAAGAAGATATTTCCAAACCTTCCCATTAAAATACACTTAAAGCTTCCACCATGTAAGAAATTACTCAAAATAAGTTTACCGGTATTACTTTTTTTTACCTACTTTTTAAATTGCTGAGAGTTATTCATCAGATAAGATGAAAATTATCTCCTGGGAGAAAACTCAGTGAAAAAGGTAATTGGATAAAGACCATGATGTTATATGTGTGGATCCAAAATGTCACCCATGACTGTATATGCAATGTGGTAGGGCGACTGTAAGAGAACAGGCTTGGAAATAAAATGGAAAAGCGATGGCTAGTTTAAAGTGTGTGTGACTTATGCAAAATAAAGGCATGTTGTTGTAATTATGCATAATTTATCTGTGTGGGGGTTAGATTGTTTTGTTTTTTTGTGCCATTGAGTTTCTGGGTAAGTAACTAAGGGTGTTTTCTGTAGGTGGGTGAACAGTGAGGTAACTTTATAGGGGTGTAGACCATGGGGAAGGTGTGAGTGAGTTGCATCATAAACAGTCATGCTCAAACCCTGCAGCCTTGGAATGAGTTTTAATATAATGTACAGAATAATCAAACCCCATCCACTACAGCCACAGCAGTTTTCCAGCTTAGTCTGTGCATAATGTACGATATACAGTAGATTGTAGGATTAACAGATAGTATTCATCTCATACAAGTGTTTTACCTTGGTCAGTGACTTCAGGCCCAGCGCTGTAACAACAGCTCCTGTAGTAGCGCTTACATAGGCTGTTGCCAGTTGACTACAAGAGGGAGGGAAAGAAAAGATGTATCTGTTTTATTTCACACAAAGTAATAAAAAACACTAGTATTTATTCCCTGTATGTGGGGGATGCTGAAGATATGCAGAGATAAACTAAAGTTTTGCAGACCCTCAGGTCATGTTTACAATAAAAGTGGTGCACAATGCAGCACTGCCACTGCCTGTAATAGTGCGTGCGGCAGTACAGCTACAATCTATGCCAGTGAAAGGGAAACTGTCTGTGACAAAAGGTAGCCGCTAACATTTTTATTTGTGTTTCTGCTCCACACTATCCTCAGTGTAAACAAGTGCTTTGTTTGAATCAGAAGCCTATGATTAGATGCAATGATCTGTATCTCAATCAAAAATCCAAAAATCAGGAAACCAAAAAATAAATGAGCTTAAACTTTAATATTCCACAAATAAAAAATCATATGAAAAATCAGTTATCAAATCCATCCATAGACATAGATCAGCAATAATTATAAGTGGCAGGCGATTTTCCTTAAAAATAAACTTACTTATAATTACTGCTGATCTATGTCTGTGGATGGATTTGCTAACTGAAGTATTTTGTATACAATTTTTTGCACTTTGTGGAATATTAAAGTTTAAAGTTGTTTTTTTATATATGTTTGAGATATATCCTTGTTCTTAATCATGGTCTGTATTCAGAGCCGGGACAAGGTCCTCCAGCACCCAAGGCTGAGACACCAAAGTGCGCCCCTCCATCCCTCCCACCCCAGCCGTCACACACTGATTGATATTAGACTAAGAGGGCCACAGGGCCCACAACCTCCCCAACACCTTAATATCTAGTTATCTGGCTTGCAGTCACTGCCATGCATCCCCTTTTCCTATTTATTTCTGCTTAATACACAATTAGGAATGACAGCTGAATGAATTGTGCGCCCCCTCCTACACTGCGCCCTGAGGCTGGAGCCTCTCCAGCCTATGCCTCGGCCCGGCCCTGCCTGTATTGGTGAAGTGGCACACCACTAAGAATATCCTTAATTGCCTCCCAAAACACATAATCAGAGACAGTGACTGAATGCGAAGTCTGGCCAGAAAGCAGTATGGAGTGGTTTGCACCGCTGTTGTTGGGAAAGGCCCACAGTTACCCCTAATGTTTTGTAGCTAGACCTTTCCTACCTTGAAATTACTCTTAATACACCGTAGTTTGCCTGAGTTAAAAGAACACTATAGAACACCATGACCACGGTTACCCCGGTAACAGGCATTGCGCTGTCCCCCTGTCTTTAACCCCTGTAAAATTGTCATGCACTGCCTAAACACAGCAATTTTACCACAGTTTAGAGCCCTTGGGCTTGATGCACAAACTTGTGATAATATTGCCGTGAACAGACATAGCACAGCACTGTTACTCTTACTACCAAGCACTGTGTACAAGTTATGCTATTAGTGTGACCCAGCGGTACTTGACTTGTGTGGCCATTGCTAAGGTAACGCACGCTACTAACGGTAACACGTATTAGTAACATGCTTTATCATAGCAACAGTCGCACTAGTTGAGTACTGCAGCTCATGTTTTAGTGTAACTTGCGGTACACAGTGCCTGTAGTAAGGGTAATATTGCTGTGCAATTTCTGTGCATTGCAATATTACTGCAATTTGTGCATCAACCCCCTTGTTTCTTATGTATACAGTATTTGAAGTGGATACATCTTTTGATGTGGTTTGATGAAGATGTGGTTTCCTCAATTGAATTGAATATCCTATGGTATATAAAGAATCATTGACTGATGTGGTGAATATCAGAATATCAGAATATTTTTTCTTTTGTGAGATAAAAAAATGTTTGCCTCTGGAGTATATTTTTGAAAGACTGGGCAAAAGCTGAGCAATGCGTTTTGTGTGTATGACGGAGGGAAGGAGGACGATGGTGCCGGCCATGACAGAGCAGCTTCCATGGGTGGGGGATGAAGGGGAACAATGGATTTGAAAAGAAATATGAATGGTTTTTATTCAATTGATAAATATTTATTTTATAGATTAGGTAAGAAATAGGTAAGGAGACATAATTCACGGCATAAGTTCTGTGACTCCTCCCCATGTATCTCATTGGTGAGACTCCAGTGGCCGGTAGTATATTTACAAAATGGCTTGTTCTTTGCATATGGTATTATGCTTTTGGCAATGCTACAACAGGACCTCTCCTGAAGGGTAAAAGCGGTTTTCCAAAACATAAGCATCTTGTTATGCCTGTATATAGTACATATATACAAAATGCGCAGTGGGAAATGTTCAGAGGTTTGCTGGTAGCCATGTTGCTTGCCTCTAGAGATATGCATTTGCCAATTAAGTATTTGCATTTTGTCTACAAAATGGATAAAAGTGATAATGTGTGTAGGGTATGAAATAATGAAACTAGTGTTATTGCTACTGATTGCTGGAAGGTCTGTAGAGAAGTGCACAGTAGGGTTTGTGTTACCTGTTAGTGATTGGTGCGTCTCCACTTCTGTTGGTGTAGTTCACTATTGCATTGAAGGACTGATTCACCCACTGCCAGAATATAACTGCTGGGGTTGTTCTGTAAATGAAACAGATGATTGAAATAAGCTCATTTGCAGGAGCCGTTGGCATAGCTATAGCATTGTAACATTTATTTTGTTTCTCAGGGCTAATTCAGAAAGTAACAAGCTATTTTAGCATAACTTCCATTTCATAAATTTGCATCTATCAGGACTTCATTGACGTTTATAAATATTTATTTATAAAGTGGGGCTCAGATTGTAGCCAATAGTGTTTCCCACCATCATGTAGAACACTCCTCTTAGGGCCCTTTTCCACCAGCGCGTTTGCGCTGGCTGAATCGCAAAAATGCAAACCGCTAGCGATTTTACAATCGCTACGGTTTGCTTTTTAACATAGGAATCGCTGTAGGTCATTTCCACTACCGCGATTCGTTTTTTACTTGATCGCGATCGCGCCGCGGAGCGACTTTTGCCGCGATTTTGCTATGCAGTGCATAGCATAGCAAAATCGCGGCCGCGAACGTCGGGGAATCGCCGCTAATTGCGATTCAGCAATCGCTAGCGTTCAGCGTGAACGCTAGCGATTGCTAGTGGAAAAGGGCCCTTACTGCACATCACGACATTATAAAGTAGCGAAAAAGCCCCTGCTTTTCAAATAATGGTTTTAGTGCAATCTGACACCCCCATCCACACTTGTAATCAAGACTTCACATGAGATTCTCCTCTCCTGTATAATTATCTTCTACAAACCATTCGGCACTCGCCATCACTCAAGAACTTCAAACACACCTTCATTTCTCACTTCTTCAAGCAATAGAGACCTGGATTTACAGCACCGGATTATTAAGCCTTATAACCAAAATAAGAAAAAGGTGGAACAGAGGAGTTCTAGATTAGGCATGGGCAAACTTGGCCCTCAAGCTGTTAAGGAACTACAAATCCCACAATGCATTTGTCTTTATGAGTCATGACTGTGGCTGTCAGACTCCTGCAATGGATTGTGGGACTTGTAGTTCCTCAACAGCTGGAGGGCCAAGTTTGCCCATGCCTGTTCTAGATAGAATTAGTACTATATATACACCTTTTTTATTATGCTGTATTTCCTTTCAGGTACTCTACCAATACAATAATTTTCTGGCAAGGTAAAAGTATGAGGACACACCTGTAAAATGTCAGCATGCAACCAGTGATGGTCATGTTCATTGGAACTTGTGCAGACATCCGTCCTATCAAGACCATCTTCTCGCCTGTGTCCGGATGGAAAGCAGAGTCGTAGACATATTTGGCTCTCCATAGCTGGTCTTCAGTTAGCCCTGGTGTTGGTATTCCTTTTCTGTTAAAATTTAAAAAATGCACATCTAATAGACTCTGCTAAAATAGCTACATCACTCCTGCCTCACTTCTAATTATAGATGTACTTTCACTTCCATTGGCTCTGGTCACAAACAAAGAGAGCCTGTCTGCATTTCGGTCATGCATAGAAAAACCAATAGTGGTTCTTTTACAAGTAAGAAAAACTTAAACAGTTTTAAGCTTTGGCGATAAAGTAAGTCTAGTTCTGCACCTTTGGATAACTTGGCATTCAGATTGGACAGGATTCCAGAGATATCATTATGGGCATTGCAATCATGGCTTCTCCACACCAAACTCCTATACAAGATTATAAGGAAGCACCACATGGGGTTCATAATAACTCCACAAAAATCCTCCTTGTTAACTCATATAGCACCCTTGCCAGCTTGGTCTGGGTACTTTACAGAAACTCTACAAATTCTCCAGGTGCTCCCACTATATAGTACAAACTAATTCCAAACACTCTCTGTGATTCAATGCTATGGTAGGCTAAAAACCAAATGACTATTACATAGATCAGAGCTAAACTGTAAACACGCAACTGGATTTCCTGATAAGATTCTGTTTAGAAAAGCTCAATGCTGAGATATTTTAGATGCAAGTCAACATACCTGTAGTTTTCTACAATACTTTTTGCTTCGTCCAGCACTTTAGACCCCAGCAGGACATTACGAGGATCTGTCACTGTAAAGAAATGGCGAGCTCTCCCTTCAAATGTACTCTGGTCCCATCGCGGCTCCTTGATGTTGATGTTGAAAGGGAGGTCTTGAGACATTTTCTGCATTACAACAACAACAAAAAAAAACAAGACACACAACTGTCATCTTTATTCATTAGAAGCAAATCAAGGAGCTTTCAAATTGATTTGTTAATTTAATTGGCAGCACTATCTTATGACTTATTAAATAAGGTTGTCGGGCCAATTCAGTGCTGAAGAGGGTAATGTACAAATATTCTATAACCAACAGCTAATCAGAAATCATCTTTCACTGACCATCCAGAAATATGACGTTTTAAAATGAATTTATAAGAAACAATATGTATATATAATCTTAATCCTACATTAGACTTTCCTGGAATGCCACAGTATTATTTTGTATAGAAAAGTTGAAATATACATTTAAAGTATTGACTGTCTCAGGCACATGAGGGTAGTTTTAAAATGTTATTCAGCTCCCATACAGACAAATCTTGAACTACTGACTTTGATATCTCTTCTCTGCTCTCAGATGGGATTTTATCAGCCACACAGGCGGTTTACATGCTTTAATTACTTATCAATGAGTGTTACACTACTGTTCAACTGCAGAGAAACTTATTTAGAGCTCTTAAATCTTAACTATTACAGTGAAATAGTTAAGTAAAATAGAAAAAAAAAACAGACAAGACAGTCTTGTTTTAATCAGGATTGGGACTGTACACACATTTGTCTCATGTAACATGTCACTTCAGGTACTCAACTTTAATGCAACTTTACCCCCATTAGTAGAATCTGCAGAAAGCATTGTTTGTTAGAGGATCCTCATTACAGCTAGGGGACTGGTATGCAGTGCTGCTCGGATAACCCCTTTTCAAAATCCGGATCCGAATCGGATCCGGATACCCAGATATCCGATCCGGGTCGGATATCCGAGTTCAAATTTTTGCGATCCGAATCGGATATCCGACCTCAGTATCCGGCCGGATTTGGATATCCGGATAGCAAAACCAGAAGTGGCCTTTAAAGTGCTTTTTTTAAAAACGTTTTTAGGGTAAATGAGGCACGTAGCATCATTTTTTTTTTTTTAAAGGAAAACACTAATTGATTATGTGAGGACTTAAAATCCTCCCCTCCCCCCAAAAAAATGGCTGTCAATTAACATCAGGGCTAGGTTCCAGACAGTGGTCGTGCAGCCCACATTGTGTCCAAAGTCCAACTGCACATCTGGGACATGACTTTTTACAGCCCAGACACCTCCAAAAAATTACGCAGCCATTTTTTGGGGGTTAAATATAGGTGGTATCAGCACAGCAGCAGTGGCATGTGGCACCCTGGCGGTGTAAGCGGCACAGGCAGCAGGGCAATGCAGCAGCAGCAGGTGTAACGTCTGCCAGGAGCATGCCGACGTGGCACTTGGCACGAGGCACTTTGCACGTGGCACTTTGCCAAGTGCAAAGAGCAACGTTCAAAGTGCCACATGCCAAGCGCCACGTGCAAAGTGCCACGTGCAAAGTGCCACATGCAAAGTGCCAAGTGCCGAGTGACAGTCAGACAGCAGAGGAGAAGACACTAGTGCACACTAACTGTCACACTGGCACTGCTCACAGCACAGCAGTTCTGTAGTAAGCTAACACAGTAGTACTACTCTAACAACTACTAGAACTGATTGCAGTACTACAGTACTAACTACACAATAACACAGTAATCCTATTCCCTAACCTATACTGTAGCTAAGGCTAGCTGGCCAGCAGGCAGCAGCTGGCCTGGTCTGTGCACAGCTCACACACAGACACATAGCAGCTGCAGCAGCCCTGCAGCACACACTCTATCACTGAATGCAATCAAGCTAGCTACCTAATTAACCCCTTCACTATCACTACACTCTTGTTATATTGTTAATCACTGAACAGCTTTAGGTTTATCACTGTATACAGCACTTGCTAGGCCAGCAGCACTGGAGCATGTCTCTCAGTGAGCATTCACAAGCAAGGATGAGATTTCTCATCATGGCAGCCCTCCTTATTATACAGGAGGGCCTGGCCAGGGTTCCCTTCTGTGATTGGTTGCTAGGGCTTCTGTTGGGAGCCCCTTGGAGCCCTCTGATTGGCTCAACGACGTCAGGGACGTCATCTCCTTCGTTACAGTATCCGGATCCGGATATTCGCCGAATATCCGGGTATGCGACCAACTATCCGCGGTTTGCTATCCAGATTTGGGCCCAGGTATCCGGAATCCGAATCCGGCCGGATAGCTGAAAAAAGTTGGGATATCCGGGTTACCCGGATATCCGGAATCTGGATGAGCAGCCCTGCTAGTATGTTCATTCCTTTAATGATGGGTATAAAATTCAGTCATCCAACAATCCATAGCACTTGCAGAATGTAAGACTTTAATGGAAGCACCTAATGATTATGTATTTGGTATCTGTGGCAACCTGCCTTATTGTGCAGGAGACAATAGAACTAAGTAGTAAGCTCATATACTGTACCAACAATGCTGTCTTGTAGGGCTTCAGCTTCTATTCATGCCCATCACTGTCTGATAGCCCTAGAGACAGCTGATTAATGGACAAGCAATCATTACAATGTCTGTAGCATTTTTCCATGTTAAGAATTGGCCTGAATATTGCCAACTTTACCAAAGAGACTGCCCCCCTACTGGGAAACTACCTTGCTAGACCCATCTAGACACTGGTGGTCTTCCAGTCTTAAAATACTGTATAAGATTTGATGTGCTTTTCTACTTTTGTTTCTGCTGAGCCGTGAGTATCTGATCTTCCTACACATACGGCCAAATTCCTCATTTTTTCCAGGCCCCTGCAATGTTCCAAGACCAGTTTGCTGAAATCCTGCCCAGACTGCTTTACACAGAATTTCCATTTCAGGCTTTTTATCTCGCAATTAAAATCAATTCAGCCTTCCCAGAAGAGTTTGTCTATTAACTCTGTTTCTGCCTGGAAATTCCATGTAAACAGAACAGTATATAGATACAGTATACCTACTTTAGAGAGATAAGTAATTTAATTAACACAATTCAGCTATGATTTATTTTTATTGAATATCAGTACAGATCAACTTAATAAAAATACTTGCCAACAAGTAACTGACAACTGCTGGGGGTGCCAAATAAGAATGAAACAGATTTAGTGTTAACATGGACCTGAACTTTTGCACAGGACAGAAGGAAAACACAGATTACTCCACCCTGTATCTATTTAGAGTGTTTAGCCTGTCTAATTCCCCCTGATCTGTGACTAATCACAACTGTAATTTGATCTCTCAGCACAGGATTCTCAGCACTAATTTGTAAATACAGGATGTTAACCCTATGTCTGCTTCCATGAAAGCAAGAAGTACACACACGGCTGATTTATTGCAGTATTTCTATCAGCTGTAACAAATAAATGTTATTCTGTAAAGATTATTATGCCGTTGCTTATTTTTTACAGCAAAGTGGAAGTTCTGACTTTAGCTGCCTTTCTACACAGAATCTTGCTTGTTTTTGTTTTGCATTTACTTCCAGGACAACTGACCTGAGAGGGATATGGAGGTTGCTATATTTATTTCCTTTTAAACATTACCAGTTGCCTGGCAGTCCTGCCGACCTTTCTGGTCAGTGGTGTCTGAATCACTAACCTGAAACAAGCATGCGGCAAATGCAGTTAAAGGGAACCTAAACGGAACAAAAAAAATAAAATAACTTACCTGGTGCTTCAACCACCCCTGTAGCCACCCTGTGCCCACGCTGTCACTAAAGTGATCCTCCAGTACCCCGGCCGGCCGGCCGGCTGGCGAGTCGATGGCCACTGCACATGCGCTGCTGTGGCCATGCACGTCCTCGATCACGCTCTTGTCGCCGGGAGCGTTCCATGCATGCGCAGTAGAGATTTTTACGCAATCAGGTGGTGCACAGACCAAGGCCGAGCATCCGAATGACAGAGGGTCGCTGCCTGGGACTGTTGGAATCGCTTTGTGATGGCGCAGGCACAGGGCGGCTGCAGGGGGTGGTAGAAGCCCCAGGTAGAGGGAACCTGAGATGAGAAGCGTCTCAAGTTCAATACTTACCTGGGGCTTTCCTAAAGAGGACGTAGTGGGATGTGGGTGTCAAAAACACCCTCTAGTGAAAAGATACAGGAGACAAAAGTGGGAGCCCAATAGTGTAGTATGTCAAAAACAATTGAACGTAATAAAAGTAAGACACTACTCACAAAGGTGGGTTGCAGAGGGGCAACCGACCACAGGAAGCAGGGGGAGACAACAAACCCGACTCCACTCGGGGTGGTCCCTAGGGACCTGGATGCGGTTGCTCTCCTTGGTAAAAGAAAGGGGACAGATATCCGCCGTGGTCGAGGCCACGTGTGGTCTGTACCCACCCCTCAGACGGGTGAGGTAAGGGGGTATGATTGCACAATAAGGGTATAAGAGGCGCCCTGGTGTAATAAAAGCATCTAAAAACAGTTTAAAAACGGGAAATAAATTTGAGGTGGCTTACCTCAGTGACGAAAAAATCTTTGTATTTTACAAAGGTTTTTATTAGTAGCACGGGCAACGCGTTTCGCGGGTCAGAGCCCGCTTCCTCAGGCCAATAACAGTGCCAAACTAAATGACAGATTCAGCAAAGGGAGCCTCCCTTTGCTGAATCTGTCATTTAGTTTGGCACTGTTATTGGCCTGAGGAAGCTGGCTCTGACCCGCGAAACGCGTTGCCTGTGCTACTAATAAAAACCTTTGTAAAATACAAAGATTTTTTCGTCACTGAGGTAAGCCACCTCAAATTTATTTCCCGTTTTTAAATTGTTTTTAGATGCTTTTATTACACCAGGGCGCCTCTTATACCCTTATTGTTCCTAAAGAGGAACTCCAGTGAAAATTATGTAATAAAAAAGTGCTTCGTTTTTACAATAATTATGTATAAATGATTTAGTTAGTGTTTGCCCATTGTAAAATCTTTTCTCTCCTTGATTTACATTCTGACATTCATCATATGGTGACATTTTTACTGCTGGCAAGTGATGTAGCTGCTGCTTGCTTTTTTTTTTGCAGTTGGAAACAGCTGTAATCAGCTATTTCCCACAATGCAATGAGGTTCACAGACAGGAAACTGCCAGGACCATGGTCCTGACATCACACTGTGGAAGGGGTTTCACCACAATATCAGTCATACAGCGCCCCCTGGTGATCCATTTGTGATAAGGAATAGATTTCTTATGTAAAATGGGGTATCAGCTACTGATTGGGATGAAATTCAATTCTTGGTCACATCTTTTTTAAGCCCCCTTAAGCCCCAGGTAAGTGAGAATCTTCTCGTCTCAGGTATACTTTAAGTCAAATATCAAATCTGCTTGCTTTGCAGGGTCTATGGCTAAAAGTATTAGAGCAGCGGATCAGCAGGACAGCCAGGCAATGTGCATAGTTTAAAAGGAAATAAATATGGCAGCTTCCATATCACTCTCTAGTCAGTTAGGACGGGTGTTTAATTTTGAATGGATTGCTTTTTTTGTGGCTGCTTTGCAGTTCGTTTCTGTGTATGTATGGGTTTGTGTTGAGCAGACCTGGATGTACCTGAACGAGGAGGACCACAAGTCTCCAGATCTTTCTGCAATAAGTGGTTTTGTAACATAGTATTATTGATGGCAACTGTATCATATGTTACAGCCAAGCCATTCAGCTGCCTTCTGTATGCCTGTATGTTCTGTTTCCATGACGACTGTAAGGTGGGGGGAGAGCCGTAGCTTCCTGGCTCAGATCATGGTGGTGTCAGGTTTACCGTTAGAAATCATTCTTTTGTCTGCATATGTTACAATACAGCAGGAATATCACTGTACTGTTAGGTCCCACTGACTCAACTTCCAAATATCAGTAAAAAAAAAACTAAAAAGTTTAGACAAAAAGCCCAGCTGCTTCCTTCAGAACACATGCATGCACATAGTTAAAATACGAAGGAAAAAATGGCATCTTTAAGAATATTAAATCTTTTTGTATTTAATAGATGTGAAACCCCTTTGTTCCCCTCAGAGAGCGCTGAGTGGGCATGACTCCTGTGAGGCAGACAGAATTGCTATGAGTAAGTTGTTTTTCATTTAGAACATTCTTCTGATCTGTGCCAAGACCCCACCCTAACTGCCAGTACAGTTCAGCGTGGAAAGATTTCACGTAAAAAGCTCTTTTTATCCACATCCTCTTTCTAGCTGTTGAAAATGTTGAAAACAAGGATCGCTTCAGTTACTAGTTAAAAAGGGTTAACTAGTACAGAGATGAACTGCACTGCAGTGACCTGGCTGCAAATGTGCTCAATTAGAAATGCTTTCACTTTTAAATATCCAGTCATGTGCAGAGGAGTTCCTGTTTTTCTATATTCCTTGCGCATAACTGAATGTTGTTAGCTACAACATATTTACCTCAGAGCCCATCTTCTTTAGAACATAACCTGCACTTAGGGCTGGTGCACACCAGAGCGGTTCTGAAGCGTTTTTTAAAACGCTTGCAGGGGGACAACCGCTTGGCTAATGAAACTGAATGGGCTGGTGCACGCGGCTCGTTTTTTTCCAGAAACGCAAACACCCGGGCTGCAGCATTTTTGGGATTTCTGAGGCGTTTCTGCCTCAATGTTAAAGAATAGGAAAGTGGAAAACTGCTCTGAAAAACGCTAGATCAGAGCGGTTTTCCAGGCGTTTTTGTTACAGAAGCTGTTCAGTACCAACTTTACTGTAATAATATTTGACATCTGCTACACAAAAACGCTCCAGAAAAACGCTAGGCATGCCTAGAATCGCTCTGAAATCTGCCTCAAAGACCTCTGCTCTGCAGATCTGCTAGAGGTTTTTGGTGTGCACTGGGCCTTACTGAGGCAGATTGACCAAAACCAATGCAAGGACATTTTGAGAGAAACTAGTGCTAAAATGGAGCAGTTACTTAAAGCGACCAATCAGAATTCTTGTTGTTGGCATCTGTACTATTTCACCAGTCTTGGTCCAATTTCCCTTGCAGAGGTTTTGATACATTTGCCCCTATGTATTGAAAAAGGCTTTGTTATTGAAATATCATTTTGTGTGAGTTCACACTGAATCCACCCCACATTTCTGATTTTAAAACTAACCTTTTCTGGTAATGCGTGCATCACAACGCAGTGACCACGTCGCCAATCAGAACTTGCACAGTGTCCGGTAGCACACACTCTTTCAATGGAATCTGAGGCATTACAGAGGCAAAACATATCAATGCGCCCATTGTGGAACATTGTATCACGTTGCTGGGCAATTATAGCTTGCGTTATACTGCAACATGCATAGTGTAAACATACCCCTACTTCCTCTTATTCTCCCAATGGCGCATCTGTTCTGATGACAACTAACATCGGAAATGTCCCATCTCTGTAGCGCAGAAAGTGAGAGAGAATCTCTCCAAAAAGCAATAGACAGAAAACTAACAAGATCTACATCTTCCCCATTCTGTCTAAAAATAAAACAAAAAATAGCTGATGTTATACATTATATAACAAGACACCTTCTGCAGAGCTTAACAGAGTACATAGTACTGTGACGTTATTAACTGTCCTTTAGAAAAGCTCAAAATATAATCCCTGCCATAGTCTAAGGCCAATTTTGGGAGTAATCAAATAGGTTATTTTAGTAGGTTTTGGAGTTGTGGGAGGAGGAAGCCTGCAGGAAACTTCAATCATACACAGGGTGAACATACAAACTCCATGCAGATATTGTCCTGTCTGAGACTTAAACCTGGGAATCTAGTACAACAAACCAAGACTTAGCTGCCATACACTGTATGCAGCAAAAGTAATACTGACCTGTGGGTAAAGCTATGTTCAAGATGGCTCATAATAAATAGCTAAAGGATCAAACTATGGCAACCAATCAGAACCTTGAACTATTCTGGATTCAGTAAAGTATATTCTGATTGGTTGCTCTGGGATACTGTATGCTCAGTGGCGTAGCAATACAGGTTGCAGAGGTTGCGACCGCATTGGGGCCCTTGGGCCAGAGGGGTCCCGTTGGGCCCTGCCTCAACTACAGTATTATATCTTTATTTGGTCATATGCTGCTAATGATCACTTGTATAGATGGTTTGAATGGTAGTAATCATTAACAAACTGTTCCCCACCCCCTTCTTGCACCTCTGACACCTGGTTGTCCTTGGCAGGTTTTGGTGCGCCCTATCAATTGCTATGTATAGAGTGCTTAGGTGGGGCCCATGGGAAACTCGCTTCGGGGCCCATAGCTCCTTAGCTACGCCACTGTGTATGTGCTACATCTTCATATACTGTAATCTTTAGCCATGCTGGACTCACAATAGACACCGCCTGTATGAGAGAGACAACCTATTCTTTTAGATTTACAACCGTCACTGTACAGCTGGGTAATCCCTGATTGACAGAATTCTCTGTACAGAGGCTAGTATTCACGCCTTGGGCTTTTAATCTCCTTATAATCCATTTTATTGAGACGAGTAGTAGGAATTAAAGTGCTCTAGGAAACAATGGATGCAAAGGATCCTCCCAGTATAGCACAATTAGAAGGCTCAGCCACTGTCATGTACCCATTACAGCTTCACTGTGCCTGAGCTATATATAATGTGACCCTATCGGTGCTAAAACAGCTTGTTGAAGTAGCATGCCCTGGATCTGATACAAACTCATACAGACTTATGACATAGTCTATGTTGCTAGACATGACACCCACCACTGCATAGAATTAAGGATGAAACACTTACGCTTTTCTGTGTCCTTGCTCTGAAGTCAAATACTATATAGCATCCAGTGAAAGCAGTGACCTCTCAATGACATCAGAAGCTTGTACAGTACATGGGAGGGGGGACAACCTAACTTGCAAAGCCTCCCTGCCTCTCCGACAGCCAATACATAAGTAATACAGCAGGGATAAACAGGAGGAATGCCTGTGACTGGTTGAGCTGGTTTGCAGTCAGTGGAAACGCACAAGACTCAGTGGGAGTGTGAAGCAGAACACATGGGCTGGCTGTCCAAGAATAACTGACTCACATAGAGGAGGGAGGCTGGCTGAGACCAGCTGCTTCCTGCCTTACAAGCAGAGTGATCTGTGTATCACAATCAGGTGCAAAATATGAGCTGTCAATGCAGATTGTTAATGAAACAAGCAATGAAAATGTAGCTTCAATAATAACTGTCCACCAGTTAGCAAACCTCATTGCTGGCCAATATGTTTCTGGCATTAATTCAGCTTTGTATATTCCAGATTTCTGTCATCACAGGTGTACCTTCTGTATTTAAATTGACAAGTGCAGAGAGGTCATCAGCTCTGTAAACTGTATTTATCACCTCCCTTAATTAAGGCAGATGGCTTGGCCCAGGACACAGTCATGTATTGCAGCAGCACTAGTATTGCTTCCGCAGCTTAATATATAAAAGGGAAAAACCAAGACACCGATATAGTGTTGTAAGTACTGGTGTATAGTTTTATCATAATTGATTAAGAGTGATTCTTACAAAGGTGGGCCACTTCCTAGGCAACCAATGAACAGGCAGGTGGGGAGAATTGCCCCGTCCCCACTCTCTCGCGAGTCGCTCTCTGTAGAAAGAAAGAGGAGTTGCACCCCTCCATCAAAGGTGGATGATGAGCAATGCAATGATAAGCAGGTCAGCAAAGGCATCAACAAGATAAAATTCACTAAAATCATTTAAAAGGGAGGTAGTGGTGGACTTACCGCCAGGTATATGACACATATAGTCTATTTCAAGAACAACTCTAATCAGACATAAAAACTCCACTTCTAACATATTTTACTGGAATCTCCTGCTTCTTCAGGCAAAAATAAAAAAATACAAAATGATGGCAGTATCTAGGATGTACAAAGCAATACACTGAAATACTGCACTACGTAATAAAGGCACAATAAAAACATATCTAGAAACATAAACATTCATTGTGATGGAGGGGTGGTGACATCCCCTATTACCCCTGTACATTCAAATGACAAAAAGGGGAATAAGTATAAGAAAAATAAAAATCTAAATCTAATATTTTCAATAGTTACGTGGTAAGTTAATATAACCACATTATATGGTGTCCAGCTATTTTTAATCTTCTGTTTAAAATAACTTTTGCAATCTGCAATTGAAAAAATACCAAAAAATATTAAATATATTAATATTAATATACTCTCATGGCATACATATTTAAAAAGCCAAGTTCATAAGGTAACTATATATTTTTTTCTGTTATATCCTGTCACTTTGTTTTCATTTTACAAGTCTTTTTAATTTGGTACAAAAGGTGTGAAAATGTAATTACTTTTGATTGTTTGTGACTAAAAAGAATACACTAGACATGGGCTTCAACCATAAAACTCTTTAAACTCTATTCTACTATTTATCATGGTAAAAATGTTACTACATATGACAAGTTTGATCATAATTTTGAAAATGACTTTTCTTATATTGCAAGAAGTTTTGAATCAGGATGATACCATTTATTGGCTAACTTAGAGATGGATAAACAGTGAGCTTTCGACTTATAAAAAGCCTTCGTCGGACTGGTTTTTTTTATATTGGATTAAGTTTGCCCCTATCTATTTTTTATCGCATGGTTACAATGATACCACATGTACCTCATTTAGTAACAAACTGGTGGTACACTCTCCACCACTACACTGAACAAATATATCCATCCAGTTGTCATTAAGTGGTTAAGTCTATGAGTAATAGCTTCAGTCCTGATCCATCAACTCCGACCAAATTCATTACTTTTACACCACCTTAACTAATAAACCTAACCAGAACTACGCAACACTGTTCCCAAACCCTGATACTTAATCCCTTACCTCACTTGACCTTCCTGACTTCAGAATCTATTTATATATGAATGTTGTCATTAGGACTGCCGGTGTTAAAAGAATTGGGTGCCAAGTTCAACAAATCCCATCACCAAATCTTCCTATCTCAGGTCATTACACCTTTGTGATACTGTCTTCTACTTATAAAATTATGCCCTGGTCCTTATTAATTGAGGCTCTCCAGGGCTGGAGGACAGGGCAGAAGACAAGAGAACACAATGGTAAATACACACTATGGGCGTTGTGTAATGGCCCGGACATAACGCAACACACACTCTGCTCAACACAGCATTACACACGTTATACATAAACTCACTGTAGAAAGTTAATTTGGATAACATGGTCCGTTATAACGTTATAATGCTGAGATGTGAACACAAACATAGAATTTTATAGGCAGTTCATTCGCAATTATCAACCCACAGTGTGAACATACCCTCTCTGTGATCCAGCACAATGCAAGCGGATTGTTTTAAAAAAAAGCTGTTGAGATAAGTGTGCAAATGTCCAGCGCTGCGTAATATGTTGGCGCTTTATAAATACAATAAATAAATATATAAAATAAATAAATTCTTGCTTGGGTTATATTGAAAATTAGGCTACTTTCCTACTGTTGCATTGTGTCGGACAATATAATCGCATTGCTAACGCGAAGCAATTATATTGTAATGTTACTGTTCATATTGGCGTGTTAGCTATGCAACATATCCATTGACAATAATGCAATGCATGCAGTGCACTGACGCATAACGCATGTTAATAGTTGCAGTGAAGCATACTTTTCATTCACTGTATGCGTTGCACTGCAGGCATAATGTATGATGTGACTTTTCCCCAGCATTGACCTTGAATGGTGTCCACCAGTGCAGGGCTTCTAGCTCCAGTTATAAGAATTATGTAGCTTTACAGCTAAGTGCACACTTGCTAAGGACGCGCTAGCGCTTCATCATCATTTTGATGGGCCTTTATTCAAGCAAGTTTTCTAAGCTCAATTTTATTATTCTTTGAAAAGCTACTAAAACTATGTGTATAATTAATTCAAAGTAAACCTGTAATTTAAAAAGAAAAAAAAAGAAAAAAAAGATACTTACACCAGTAGAGAGAAGCTTCTGGATCCTTCGAATGCTTCTCCAATCCTTCTTGAGCCCACTGCTGGTCGCCGGGACCCTCTTCTTCTTCTCCAGCCCGAGAATGAGTGCAGGCGCACTGATGGCCTGCACAGTAGAAAGATCAGTGCGTGAGTGGCTTCATGTTACTGCACAGCTCATCTTGCACCTGCACAGTGTGGCCATGGAGGCACTCATACACAGATAGTGTGGCCGCATAAACCTATTCAACAAGCCATTGTCTACTGCCCTCTACTGAACTAAGTAACTTTTTATCTAGGTCTTTTTTTGGTACACTAATATTTTCTGTTTAAAACAATAAGAGTTGTTTCCAAAATAGCTTATAGGACTGGTTTAGACTACAAAAACTTTTCTAAACACCAGGAATTTGAAAAAAACACTTGATAATGTAATGCTATGTATATGTTCAGTGGCATAGCTAAGGAGCTATGGGCCCCAGTGCGACTTTTACACTGGACCCACCAAGCACACTATACATAACAATTGTTGCGGTGCACCAAAACCTGCCAAGGACAACCACAGTGTCAGAGATGCAAGAAGGGGATGAGGAACAGGTTGTTAATGATTACTACTATTCAAAGCATCTATAGAAGTGATTATTACCAGCACAGGACCGAAAAAGAGGTAATACTGCGGTTGAGGGAGGGCCCTACGGGGCCCCACCGGCCCAAGGGCCCCGGTGCGGTTGAGACCTCTACAACCCTATTCCTATGCCACTGTATGATGCATGGCATTACATTAGCAAGCACTTTGAAAAGCTCTTGTAGTGTGAACCGGCCCTTACTGTAGGCCAATAAAAAGTCAGGTTCTATAACTTTTACTATTTGAATACAAAAATGTGCTTATCAATTTAAATTATTAAAATGATTACTTAAGTGGATTATTTATCTGTTTGTTCCTAGTCACCAGGGTAAGAGACTTGGCTTTTGTAATGTTAAAGAGCTGTTTACTGCCGTACTAAAATAAAATGTACAAAAATGTAACCGGTATCAAATATACAAATTTCATCTAAAGTATTTCATGTTTCTGGGTTAATAAAAAATACCTTTTTTTTAATACTAAACAAGATGAAAATAATGAGTACTTGTACACCTTGTTTATTTTTATTTGCATTAACAAAACTATTTATTTCATCATTATTACGTCCTCTATTTTCTAAGAGTCAAACCAAAGACTGATGAGTGATAACAGGAAGTTTTTGTCCTTGTTAATCATTGCTAGATAACTAAACACTGTGCACACCTTGCATAATATTTCCGCTAGCTGCTATTTATGGAATACAGTCACCTGGAGAAAATGGTTGTGTTCTTATAACTTTCATCTTTTTGTGCCTTAGTTACCATATGTCAGAAGAAACACCACTTTCCTCTCAGCTATGCAGGTCAAACCTTTATAATTGTTTATAGTTACTTTACAGGTCTGCTAATACATTCCTTGCTTTACACACCACTACAGACAAGTATATATGTTTTTCATAGATTGTTTCATTAGTCACTATAGCATTAATTATGGGAAAAGCTGTTGTACTGCTGAGGGTCACAATACAAATTATAATTACAATGTGTAATGTGGATGCCTATATTGGCATCTCAGTTTTGCAGAATTGTTACTTTGTAGCTTTCTAGCCCTCAGCTATGAGCACAATCCGTACTGTAATACACAAGTAAAATGTTACCAATGCAACAGTGCATTTGTTTTTTCCATGCAACACTTCCAATGTCTTCTGGGAGCATCTCAGTCTTTCTATGTAGCTATCATTGACCTGACAAAGTTCTATTCTGCCAGGCGATATTTTTGTGTTTATATTTTATAATTTACATGGCTAAATTTGATAACACAAATGATAACCAAACAAGGAAGTAGATTCACTAAACTGCATGAAAAGTATTACACATAATGCCTAATACACATAATGTGAAAGTTATTACACACATTGATAATGTGTGACCCTATTACGTGCCTCACTAGTTGACTGACTGCATAATCTTTGTTCATTATCAGCCAATAACAACCTTCTCTCACTTTCACATCCAGGACTTCTCATGAGTGTCACCTTTCCTTTGGAACTTTCTCCCACAGCTTGTTCATTTTGCTACAAGACTGGACATTTTTAAACATACCCTCAAAACGTACCTGTTCAAACAAGCTTATAATTTGTTATAGCTATAATTTAAAGATCACTACTTCATCTGCTAACCCCTTTGTCTACTCCCCAGTGTTTCCACCCGACTATCCTCTAGATCAGCGCTGGGCAAACTATGGCACACACACACTGTTAATCCACTGGACGGCGAGTTTCTATCCTCCTCTCCTGCAGAGTTGCGAGCGGGCGAAAAGAGAGGGTTCACTCACACCTAATCGTCGCTACCAGTGTTGGCTCACCATGGCCACAGTGGCGTCAGGTGACACGCGACATGCTGTCAGGATGTGCCAGCATGTATGTAACAACTCTCTCACAACTCTTCAAGTCCACAGCCGGTGGCCCGCTTAAACTTTGTCCAGGCCTTGCTCTAGACTGTAAGCTCACAAGGGCAGGGTTGTCTCCCTTGTGTTTTCTTTTTCTGCGAATTTTATCACATGAACATCTATCAGTATTGTTGATTTTTTTCAAACTACACATCAGTTGTTGGGAGATAGCAGGTATAAAGCAGTGGGGGTATCCAGTGCTTGAGTTGACAGTTGTTTCGCTGGGTTAGACCAGCTTCTTCAGAGGCAGAAGTACATTCTGCCTCTGAAGAAGCTGGTTTAACCCAGCGAAACAGCTGTGAGGCACTGGATACCCCCACTGCTTTGTACGTGCTATCTCTCAACTGGAATAAAGGGATTTTATGAAGTGATGCCCCATTTTCTCTCTCTTCCTTAATGGATAATACAAGGACTTTGGATGTGCATGCTCTGTGTCCCAGCTCCGGTTGTTCTGCCCTGCTGCATTTGGTGCCAGGTACTGTTGTTTTCTTCTTACTACATATTGATACACATCAATTGTATGCATCTGTACTTGTACTTGTGTAACTGGTTGTCCTGATGGTATAATTTGTTGAGCTGCTCTTGTATTTATGTGTCCCATTATTGTATGTTTTTGTACATTGTACAGCACTACAGAAAATGTTGCAGCTATATATAATAATGTCATGGGGCACAAATTATTAATATAGTGACACTTGCATCACTAGCATTATGTGTCAGATGTTATGTGTACTATTAGTACAAAGTAAAATCTAGTATATCTACTCCAAGGAACCAAGGGATGATTGTCATAGTATTGGATTAAGTACCAAAATGGCAGAGAAGCCCAGCTCAATGCTGATCCAACAACAAACAAGTATTAAGGTAACAACATTTCACAACTGAATTATAACACAACAAAACTATGAATGATTAAAGTACAGGTATAAGATGAATGAATATAATGCACAACAAAATAAATACAGTGGGATGTAAAAGTTTGGCCAACCTTGTTAACCGTCAGGATTTTCCTGTATAAATCGTTGGATGTTACGATAAAAAATGTCAGTTAAATATATCATAGTGATATTTGAGAAGTGAAATGAAGTTTATTGGATTTACAGAAAGTGTGCAATAATTGTGTAAATAGAATTAGGCAGGTGCACACATTTGGACACTGTTGGCATTTTATTGATTCCAAAACCTTTTGAACTAATTATTGGAACTCAAATTGGCTTGGTAAGCTCAGTGACCCCTGATCTGCATACATTACATATGTTCACCATCCAGTGGCGGACACAGCCAGCAGTGGGCCCCTGTGCAAAATTGTAATTGTGGGCCCCCTATGACCTGCGGCGTCAAGATATGGGCGTGGCTACAACCTGCGCGCAAATAATAGTGGATAGAGCCTGCGGCGCATAGCGCCGCGGCAAAAAATGGGCGTGGCAATGACCGGATGAGGGCGGAGCTAACTGTAACTTAAAGCGAACCCGGGGTGAGGGTTTATTTCCTTTTAAACAATACTAGTTGCCTGGCGGCCCTGCTGATCTATTTGGCTGCAGTAATAAACTGAATTACACCAGCAACAAGCATGCAGCTAATCTTCTCAGTTCTGACAATATTGTCAGAAACCCCTGACCTGCTGCATGCTTGTTCAGGGTCTATGGTTGAAAGAATAAGAGGCAGAGGACCAGCACGGCAGCCAGGCAACTGGTATTGCTTAAAAGGAGAGAAATATGTCAGCCTCAATATTATTCTCACCTCAGGTTCCCTTGAAAAGTGCAACGCAAAGACAGTGGGCCCAAGTTTTGGTGACCCTTTCCCCAGAAAATTCACATAATTGTGCAGGTTTTCTCAAGAAAATACACATATATGCCCAGAAAATACGTGCAATCATGTCGGCAGATATGCCCAGAAAATACGTGCAATCAAGTCGGCAGATATGCCCAGAAAATACATGCAATCAAGTCGGCAGATATGCCCAGAAAATACGTGCAAACAAGTCGGCAGATATGCCCAGAAAATACATGCAATCAAGTCGGCAGATATGCCCAGAAAATACGTGCAAACAAGTCGGCAGATATGCCCAGAAAATACGTGCAATCATGTCGGCAAATATGCCCAGAAAATACATGCAATCATGTGGCAGACCTGCCCAGAACATACACCTGCTAATATAAATAAAACAAAAACATTTACTCACCTGCAGCAGCAGACCTCCTGTCCCAGCCTCCATCCGGCGCGCAGCTCCCATGGGTGGTTGGGTGGATAGGTAGCCTAGTGGGTGGGTGAGTGGGTGGGTGGGTGGGTGGGTAGGTAGCCTGGTGGGTGGGTGGGTAACTAGCCCGGTAGGTAGGTAGGTAGCCCGGTGGGTGGGTAGGTAGGTAGCCTGGTGGGCGGGTTGGTAACTAGCCCGGTAGGTAGCCGGGTGGGTGGTTAGGTAGGTAGCCTGGTGGGTGGGTAGGTAGGTAGCCTGGTGGGTGGGTTGGTAACTAGCCCGGTAGGTAGCCGGGTGGGTGGTTAGGTAGGTAGCCGGGTGGGTGGTTAGGTAGGTAGCCGGGTGGGTGGTTAGGTAGGTAGCCTGGTGGGTGGGTGGGTGGGTTGCCTGGTGGGTGGGTAGGTAGCCTGGTGGGTGGGTTGGTAACTAGCCCGGTAGGTAGCCGGGTGGGTGGTTAGGTAGGTAGCCGGGTGGGTAGGTAGGTAGGAAGCCTGGTGGGTGGGTAGCCGGGTGGGTGGGTAGGTAGGTAGCCGGGTGGGTGGTTAGGTAGGTAGCCGGGTGGGTAGGTAGGAAGCCTGGTGGGTGGGTAGGTAGCCGGGTGGGTAGGTAGGTAGCCGGGTGGGTAGGTAGGAAGCCTGGTGGGTGGGTAGGTAGCCTGGTGGGTGGGTGGGTAGGTAGGTAGCCTGGTGGGTGGGTGGGTAGGTAGCCTGGTGGGTGGGTTGGTAACTAGCCCGGTAGGTAGCCGGGTGGGTGGTTAGGTAGGTAGCCGGGTGGGTAGGTAGGTAGGTAGCCTGGTGGGTGGGTGGGTAGCCGGGTGGGTGGGTAGGTAGCCTGGTGGGTGGGTTGGTAACTAGCCCGGTAGGTAGCCGGGTGGGTGGTTAGGTAGGTAGCCGGGTGGGTGGTTAGGTAGGTAGCCGGGTGGGTGGTTAGGTAGGTAGGTAGCCGGGTGGGTAGGTAGGTAGGTAGCCGGGTGGGTAGGTAGCCGGGTGGGTAGGTAGCCGGGTGGGTGGTTAGGTAGTTGGGTGGGTGGTTAGGTAGGAAGCCTGGTGGGTGGGTAGGTAGCCGGGTGGGTAGGTAGCCGGGTGGGTGGTTAGGTAGTTGGGTGGGTGGTTAGGTAGGAAGCCTGGTGGGTGGGTAGGTAGCCGGGTGGGTAGGTAGGTAGGAAGCCTGGTGGGTGGTTAGGTAGTCAGGTGGGTAGGTAGGAAGCCTGGTGGGTGGGTAGGTAGGTAGCCAGGTGGGTAGGTGGTTAGGTAGCCGGGTGGGTAGCTATCCGGGTGGGGGGCCCGACTCCTATCCTCCCTCCCTCCCTTCCTTCCTCACCTCGGGGGGCCCCCTCCCGATATGCGCGGCGGGAGAGCGAGCGGCAAATGCAGGAAGTCTTCAGGGCTCTCCAGGCATCCGCTAGAGGCCCAGCCGCTGAGTCTCCAATATGTCTCCAACTGGAGACATATTGGAGACTAAGCGGCTGGGCCTCTAGCGGATGCCTGGAGAGCCCTGAAGACTTCCTGCATTTGCCGCTCGCTCGCTCGCTCTCCCGCCGCGCATATCGGGAGGGGGGCCCCCCGAGGTGAGGGAGGGAGGGAGGATAGGAATCGGGGGGCCCCCCGGGGAATAAAATAATAAAAAAAATTAAAAAAAAAATACTTAATGGGCCCCTGAAGAAAACGGAACTTCAGGGGCCCTCGTGCGGCGGCACGGCCTGCACGGCCGTATGTCCGCCACTGTCACCATCATTGTTTAGGGGAAGGATACAGAAAGCTGTCTCAGAGATTTCAGCTGTGTATTTCCACAGTTAGGAACATATTGAGGAATTGGAAGACCACAGGCTCTGTTCAAGTTAAGGCTCGAAGTGGCAGACCAAGAAAAATCTCAGATAAAAAAAATCAACAAATGGTGAGAACTGTCAGTCAATCCACAGGCCAGCACCAAAGACCTACAACATCATCTTGCTGCAGATGGAGTCACTGTGCATCGTTCTACCATTTGGCACACTTTACACAAGGAGAAGTTGTATGCAGAGGAAGCCGTTTCTTCACCCACAGCATAAACAGAGCCGTTTGAGGTATGCGAAAGCACATTTGGACAAGCCAGCTTCATTTTGGAATAAGGTGCTGTGGACTGCTGAAACAAAAATTTAGTTATTTAGGCATAACAAGGGGCATTATGCATGGAGGAAAAAGAACACAGCATTCCAAGAAAAACACCTGCTACCTACAGAAAAATATGGTGGTGGTTCCATCATGCTGTGGGACTGTGTGGCCAATGCAGGGACTGGGAATCTTGTCAAAGTTGAGGGACACATGGACTCCACTCAGTATCAGCAGATTCTAGAGACCAATGTCCAGGAATCAGTGACAAAGCTGAAGCTGCGCCGGGGCTGGATCTTTCAACAAGACAACGACCCTAAACACTGCTCAAAATTCACTAAGGTATTCATGCAGAGGAACAAGTACAACACTCTGGAATGGCCATCTCAGTCCCCAGACCTGAATATAATTGAAAATCTGTGGTGTGAGTTAGAGAGCTGTCCATGCTTGGAAGCCATCAAACCTGAATGAACTAGAGATGTCTTGTAAAGAGGAATGGTCCAAAATATCTTCAACCAGAACCCAGACTCTCCTTCGAACCTACAGGAAGTGTTAAGAGACTGTAATTTCCGCAAAAGGAGGATCTACTAAATATTGATTTCGTTTATTTTTTTGTGGTACCCAAATTTATGCACCTCCAACAATTATTGCATACTTTCTGTAAATCCAATAAACTTCATATCACTTCTCAAATATCACTGTGTGTGTCTCCTATATAATAGATTTAACTGACATTTTTTATCGTAACAACCAACAATTTATACAGGAAAATCATGACGATTAGCAAGGTTGCCCAAACTTTCGCATTCCACTGTAGTTTAGCAAAACATCTGTGTTCCAACAATTTTAAAATCCATTATAGGCACATCAGCTGTGCCTATGGCTACCCAGCAGCAGTATATATGTAACTGTACATAAATGTTTTTATATTGTATATGAACTGTAGTATGTGGGCATGATTAGGCTCAATAACAAATTCCAGGAAAAAGCCCGAGGTTCACGGAACTCACACTGATTTGGAATGGTTACAAGAAAACCGGAGATCTAAAAGAAAAGTTTATGCAAATTTTGTATACAAATGTATGCAGCTTGAAAATGGACCAATCAAATGTTTCCTCAGAATAATTTGATTGGTTCATGTTTGAGCTTCATAAATTTGCATACAAAATTTGCATAATGATGCATCAACTCAAAATTATTTGCATCTCATTGACCATCCCTATTCTCCCTATTTCCCTGTAGATCTGCTGACTTTCTGTCATCCATCTTCTTCGGGTGTCAGTACCACAAGCCTCTGAGGATGTTGTTTTTAACAACAAAATGTGTCCGGATTATTTCTGTAATTGGTTATTGGGCCTAATTATATCCATATAACAGATCATGTACAATATAATTGCTTTTATGTGTGGTTATTTGTTTACAGAGGTGGCCATTAATGATACAAATGTCCAGACAAATTGTCTGATTCGATTGTATTATCGGTCAGAAACAATTGTTCGGGACCACTATTGAAAGGAAAACTGCTATCCAGATCAGATCAGGTTGATGGACTCGATCCATTTTTCAGATCAATTCCATCAATCTAATCAAATTGGATTGAAGCTTTCTTTCTGGGCCTGAACGATCATTCCCAATTGATATTACAAATGAATCGGACGATCGATTGTCTGGAAAATTGAATTGTTAATGGCCACCTTTAGATTGATTTACGGTATGTGTCCAATGAGCCTATTAAAGTTGTTTGAACACATATCTTTTTAAACTTTGTTGAGCAAACCTGTATAGTTTCATAGATATCTTTTTCTTATTTCTTCAGTCATGTTGATCGGAATTGATTGTATCAACAAGGAAAACAAGTGTAAGTTTGTTCTACTTCAGATAAGAGACAACCACCATGTGTATATCAAATTATTGTTAAGGTGGCCACACACGATACAATCAGATTTTATAGCAATTCGATAAAAAAGAGATTTCCTGAAAAAAATCAAAAGCATTTTTTTTTATTCGAGCAAGAAATCTGAGGTAGCCCCAGGTATGTATACAACTTTTATTGTTGGTCAGCTCTGGTACATTTTAAATCCATTTAAACTGCACTGACTGCTTGCTTGTGTGTCAATGTTTGATCCTACTGAAGCTTGTGGATCAGCATGACAAGCAGACATTCTTTTATAAATGGATAAGTATGGAAGCATCATCATCCTTTGATGTATTTAAGGCCCAATTAGGGGCACATGTTTTTTCCTATTTCATGTAATACAGTCTTCTGTTCCTAAATCAAATGTTATTTGCAAGTAGTGTCTTCAGTGCATAGAGATTTGGGCTTGTTATGGTGCCCATACATGGTACAATTTTCCATTAGATAATTTTGTTCAATTATTCCATTAGATCGAATATTACGTTTTTTTTCAACATGTCTGATCAGATTTTTATTGAAAAAACGGGATAAGCATTTGTTTTTCTTGATCGAAAAGAAAATGTATTTTCAATTCGATTGTTTTGGACAAATAAACGGGAAAATTGAAAATTTTTACTGTACCGTGTTTGGGCACCATAAGATCTCCTTCAGTGGCTGTTTTCAGTCACTTGGGAGACATGGCTGCAGCAGAGATTGCAGTCAGCCCTCCCCTCCTTATAATGTGGAGCTCACTGCAGTACCATGTGACCCTATCAACCGGCCTATAATGAGATGCTGTTCATCATCATCAGTGATCCACTACAACAACACAATAACATTTCTATAGCGCTTTTCACCCATAGGACTCAAAGTGCTTAGGCTCTCTCAGATTCACACTAGATGTGCTGCCGGACTGCAGCAGGCCTATGGACATGTATAATGTCCCCATACTTTCTTATGGGCTTGTTCTCACATGTCCATTGTCAATGTACAAAGCATGATGTTTTTGGACAACAATGCCATTAATCCAATTGGCTGGCTCAAATCCACATCCGAGAGCAGTGAATACTGCAATTGACCTTTTCATCCATATAGTATCCAAACTATACAGATATGCTGCCACTCTAGCAAGTGTAAACTGACCCTGAGGTTACATTTTTATATCTACCCCAAAAAGTATTTTTATAGCTGAATTTCTATAAAATGCCATTATAAAAATTATAGTTAGGGCTTTAGGATCCCCATAATATTATTGCACAGACTTTGCATTTGATAGTTGGAGGAGGTGTTTGTTTTAAGATCTCCTCCTCTTAATTATACCACTAGTTTTCCAATAAAGTCACGGCATTGTGCGCACTAATCAGCTAGAAGAACCTTGAAGTTTATCTGACTTATTTGTGGAACATTTAAAGCACCGGAACAAGCTACAAAGATCAGCACACTGTGCACTAAGGTAAGACTGCAGCTAAGTGGAGCTATTTGTCTACATTTATGAAATCACATCTTGCACAGAGGGGATACATAACACAATGCTCAGTAAGATCTTTTACCGATTCTTACACCTCACTAACTTAATGATTTGTTTGAAACAGACGTTCAGTGGTTTTATTTGACTGAATGATTAATTGGTATATTAATGGTATAACTATACTAACAGTTGAAGTCCTTTCTAAACGAACAGCAATTATGTCTGTAGTGTAGATAGATGATTGCTTCTTATTCGTAATTTTTAGTTTATACTCTATGCATCCACCTGATATCCCTGAATAAGGTTTTAACTCAATCTTTAGCTCAAACTCAAACCTCAGCCTATCATGTTGCTAGTATTGAAGGTAGACAGGATTTTACATTAGATAATATTCCTGGTTGTGCATATGGCTCTGCACAGTGACCCAAACACACTGATCATGCCAAAGCTGCTGCCAGTCATTGGCTGTTATCCAATTGCCCTTTTGTCACTGGAGGGATCAGATAGTGATCTCTCACAGGGAACTTTCTTTGGGCGTGTCCAGGGCTTTACATTCAATAGATAGCAGAAAAGGCATTATATTGCTATGTTTATTGAATTCCACTTTTCATGATGTAACTTGAATTTGAAAAACTTTTTTTTCCCCCAGAAGAAATAATGACTCGAGAAACAAATAATGCTACAGTGATTTCTAATGGAGGCCACCAATCAAAAGCTGCTGCCGTCCCTTCTAGACATGCTTCTTCCTCTCCCAATGCCTTATATTCCAGTCTCAGTATCAGCAGCTTAGAGGATGAACAAGAGACCTGGGATGGTGGTGACTATCCCAGAACCACTACACACCTCTCTCTGCTCTACTTGGCTCTGCTCACCTTCTTTGGCAGTGCAGTTCTGTTAGCAGAGATGCATTATCACAACCCACAGACTCACAATGTGCATGGCTTCCTCACCATACTCATGCTCACCTCCTCAGCTTGGATGCTGTGGTTCGGCTGGACGGCTGCTAAGAATAAGAAAGTGAAAATGTATCAGGATCACCAGGCTGGAGCGAGCTGGCTGAAAGGTATGTGTGTTCAGAAAAGTGCTCGTTTGTTGGCTGAGCAGGCACTATGCAACATTCACAGCTCATGCTGCCATTTTCAACAGTGTACACCTGTATATTACATCTACTAATCCTTTGTGCCAGAATAGTGATATCTGGATAGTCTCGAGGCTTCCCGAGTCCTCTTCGACCCCGCCAATGCTGGTCGTTATCGTCTTTAGTTTGTGGCCCTGCTCGCTGCTGTGTACAAGCACGCCATACTGTGCTTGCAGTATGTGGCAAGTGTCCCCTGAAAGAAAACATGAAATTAAAATAAAGTGAATCTTGAACTGTTTAACTTTTTATTTGCTGCCTGCACTTAAAATGGTATGAAACTTTCTTCTTTGCTCTAAAAGATTCTTAACAGCAAAAAAGGTACTACCAGAACACTGGTAGCAGAACAACATTCAAACAGTTAAACACAGCACTCTTCAGTGGGAAGCTTAGAGCTGTTGCTGAACTTGAGGAGGTGATTACAACAATAGTAGCTGATAGGAAAACAAACAAGATAATATAAACACTGCTAGCAGTGTCACAGCTGAATACAAGCCAAATGTGGTAGCAGTGGAGTGGACCAGCACCCAATGGGGAGAGACGTGTACTAGAGCAGAGAAACGCTGTAGCCCACCAGGGTCTAATGTAGCAAGAACAAAGTTCTGCAGCACCGCATCAGAGTATTTAATAGCTCTTTATTGGGATAAAAACAGAGGTTGCCACGCAGCCGCAGACATTGTTTCGGACTCTGTCATTTCTCAAGCTGTGTGAGAGCCTACACAGCTTGAGAAAGGGCCGAGAGTCAGAAACAGCGCCTGTGGCTGTGTGACAACTTCTCTGTTTTCATCTCATTAAAGATCAATTAAATACAGTGATGTGGTGCTGCGGAACTTTCTTCTTGCTACGAGCCAAACATGTACACAAGAGAAGACACATTCTCACTGGATACAATGTAATATATAAATACAGCAGCCATGCAATAAATTACAATGGCAGGTCTCAGTGTAGATAAACTGTACTTTGGGACCTTGTCATTTGTAAACAGACAATAATATGTGTGCACAAAAGAAAATATGATAACTGTATGGGTAAAAAAAAGTAGGAAAATGTTTTTTCTAAATGTTATGTCAGAGTTTAGTCCCTCTTTGAGAGGTTGTTTTCTCTGTGACACATGAGACTTATTTCCAGTTATCAGTGAGAGTTATGTGGTTTTAGCTGCATTTACATCCCTGGATTCTTCTACCTTACATGGAACAGAAAAAGGAATGCAGTCTACGTTTAAGTGGGACTGTACATAAAGATTGTACATACATTTAGCTAATCATGTCACTTCAGGTACCCTTTAATTATACTTGCCTTTTACTTGGAATGTCCTGTCCTTCCATCCTGCAGGTGGACTGTGCCTCTTTGCCTTGGCCACACTGGTTCTGGACTGTTTAACACTTGGCTATTACCATGAGCTGCACCACTGCACATCTATAGTGGTCACTTCATTCCCAGTTGTGCAGGCGGTTTTCACAGTCTTCCAGGTCTCTCTGCTTACATTTTATGCCAAAGTCTGTATCCAGGAGAAGCAGTGTCTGAACAGGTAAAGGCCATGGACATTGAGAGCATGTTTTATACTGTACAGAGTGGGATTTGATCAGTTTAATGCCAGTCATATGAAGCTTAGCATGTGTTTTAAGTTAGATGAGCAGATGTTGCTGTATTTTATTCTAATACCATAGGAAGAGACCTGGTTAGAGCCCAAATCCAGGAAAACTGTATACTTACATCTCTAAACATTATTCAGAGAAACTGCATTTAAAGAGGAACTGTCGCAAAAATCTTAAAATTTAAAATACATACAAATAAGAAGTGCATTTCTCCCAGAGTAAAATGAGCCATAAATTACTTCTCTCCTATGTTGCTGTCACTTACAGTAGGTAGTAGAAATCTGTCATTACCGACAGGTTTTGGGCTAGTCCATATCTTCATGGGGGATTCTCAGCATGGCCTTTATTCTTTATAAAGACATTCCCTGAAAATGAGTAATACAAAGATGCGGGCCAGCCTCCCTGCTCACTGCACACTATTTTGGCAGTTGGACGGAGCAACTGCCATTCACTAAGTGCTTTTAAAAATAAAGAAACCCCTGAGAACCCCCTATGAGAAGATGGGCTAGTCCAAAGTCTGTTGGTAATGTCAGATTTCTACTACTTACTGTAAGTGACCGAAACATAGGAGAAATGTACTTCTTATTTGTATAACTTTTAAATTTTAAGATTTTCGTGACAGTTCCTCTATAATGATTGAGGCCTCTTTTCCATGGACAGTTGAGTTGTGTACTCAGCAAGCAGTTATTAGGCAGCAGTGAGCAGTTACCAGGCAGCAGCAAACAGTTGTCAGGCAGCAGCAAGCAGTTGTGAGAGTTTGAGAGGCAACTGCCTTTCAATTGTCCGTGGAAAAGAGGCCTTAGAAACCATCTCCTGCCAAAACCTTGGGTTAGGTTCACACTGGGGCTTTGCATTGCATGCCCTGTAAAAACAGGATCGCGATACAAAAGAGGGAAAAAGTCACATTGTATTACACATGTAATGCCACTCATAAAGTGATGCATACTGTTAATGAAAACTATGGCTCTTTGTCCGGTACTACACAGCATGCCACCACACTGCTAACGCATAGATGTGAACTTACCATTACAATATAACTGCATTGCGTTAACGCACAGCAACACCCTTGTGTGAACATAGCGTTAAAAAGCTCATTTTCTAGATAAAGAACACCACTCCCTACTTACCTATAGGAGGTCTTCAACTTCAAAGTCACGTCTCCCCCATCCAACCAAAGAGCCAACCCCTGAATCACAACACTAGTGAATCCACACCCCTCTGCAAAGGGTAAGCTATCCTTCAGTTGTCATCAGAAACGGGTTATTAGTGTGGATTGATGCAGCAGTCCACCCTCAGAAGATGAAAGACACCAAACAGGAAGCCCCAGCATGATTTCACTGGAGCTACAGTGTTCCCAATTTAGCCAAACGGACAGTTGTGGCTGAAAATGGCACCACCATTGTTTTTTTTTTGGGGGGGGGGGGGGGGAGTGTAGAGAAACGTAGAAGGCAAAAATCCTAGAAAGGGTAGATCGCAGTAGCAGGACTCTCAAAATTGAATACCAACATAAAAATGAACTCTCAACAGAGATGGTGAATGAGATGCTATGGGGATTGTACGCAGCAATTGACAGGAAGTGAATTTAATTGGCGGCAACACTTTGCAGTAAGTTTACATGCATGTCGAAATTATTAACATCTCAATAGCCATCCCTAGATTTCACCCAAACTACCACTCCTTTCATAGCTAAAAGAGAAAAACGTTATGATTGAATGTGTTTTATTGAGTTCCTGTTAATAACAAATTAATTTAAACTCTGTTTAATAATGATTGCTGTGAGTTAATGTGTTTTCTCTGTCCTGGCATAAACTGCAGTTAAAGGATCTCTGCATTCAGGTTCTGTCTTGCTTGACTATAGGTTTGGTCTGATGCATACCCTGGCTACAAATATATTAATGTGGATGAGTGTTGTCCTTGATGAATCCATGAAGCAACTGGAAGAGATCTATAACATTAAACAGAAGAAACTGAACCTTCTTGAATGTAAGATTTAGTTAAAGTATAATACTATATAGTCTGTGCACTCATAGGAGAGGTTTTCTTTATGATCTGTGAATTTGGGGGGATGTTGTTATCATAAACATGCCTGGTAAGGTTGCACTAGGATTATTAATATGCTACTGATTTAAACATTCTTAACATTGACGTTACAGAAATAGGAGAGTTTGGCCCTCATAATGCCTTCCACAGATAGTAGTATTAGGTAGCTTTTGTGCTCCCTCATCACCTCCCCCAGATAGTAGTTTTTGGGTTCCCTATTTACACACACACACACACACACACACACACACACACACACACACACACACACACACACACACACACACACACACTTTCTCCCAGACAGAAGTATTAGGTAACCAGATGTGCCCCTAGATATTTGTATTAGGTAGTCAGATGTGTTCCAAAATTAGTAGTATTAGGTTGTCCTTTGAATCACCACAAAAATTATTAGGTAGCCAGATGTGACCTCACATAGTAGTAGGTAGCCGGGCATGGCTTCCCAATTAAGTATTAGGTAGTCAGAGGTGTTATTCAAATACTACTAGGTATCCGGAGGTTCCCCCAGTATTTAGTAACCAGGAGCACCGCCAGTGCTAAGTAACCAGAGCTAGCGCCCCAGTATAGGTTGCCAGATATGACCACCAGCATACCAGTATTAGGTAGCCAGAGTGGCTCCAGTATAAGGTAGCCAGAGGTAGCCCTTCCCCTGGTAGGGTTAAACAGAGGTGCTTCTCAGTATTAATTAGGCTTCTGTACTATGTACACTGCAGGACAGCTCTCGGGCTCCTGCAAGTGCTATTTCTGGTTCTCTGTCCTTTGAGGCCAGTGCTGGAGCGTATGGTCTGGACAGCTGCATGTAGAGCAGAGGACAGCAAGTGGACTATAAGCTGCACATGCTATTGCTGCACAAGGAAGGAGTGAAATGCCACCAAAGGGAGAGTTTCATGTGGAAGGGAGGCTGCTTATGGAAGGGTGTATTGCACATAAAATGAATGTTTCTGCACATGGAATGGGGGGGGGCTGCACTTGGAAGAGGGAGGCTGCTGTATGTACAACAAAGTTACCTTAACCCCCTTGACATTATGATTCTTTCTGGATTTTAGGGTCTAAAACAGGCATGGGCAAACTTGGCCCTCCAGCTGTTAAGGAACTACAAGTCCCACAATGCATAGCAGGAGTCTGACAGCCACAGTCATGACTCATAAAGGCAAATGCATTGTGGGACTTATAGTTCCATAACAGCTGGAGGGCCGAGTTTGCCCATGCCTGGTCTAAAAGCAGTGCAATTTTTGTTTTTTGCATGAGATCCAGCGCTCCAGTTTTCTCTCCGTCCTCCGGGTGGCACTGTAATCCTATAGTGAGAATGCCAACTGTCGTCATGACAACAGATGTTAATCTCACCAGGGGGAAGCAGAGCTTCAGAGGGGAAGAAGAAGAATGGCGGCCGACGTCAGAAGTTAAAATGCCTGCTGTGTGCATTGCTCTGCATAGACCTCCCAGCGGCTATCAAGTTCAGCTCGGTGGATATCGCTCCTGGCATGTTTTTTCCACCCTGAGCTGGACTCGTGATTATCGCTAAGGAGGTTAAATATGCAAAGTATAAACCCACCCTGAAACTTTAATATGTTAATGTAGGGTTAATGTAGCTATGCTTCAGAAAACCCAATGACTTGGCTTGCCAGTTTGACTTAAGACTAGGGATGGTCAATGAGATGCAAATCATTTTGAATTGAGTGTTATGCAAATTTTGAATGCAAATGCATGTGGCAAATCCTGCTGAGATAAAATTTGATCGGTCCATTTTCAAGTTGCATAAATTTGCATACAAAAGTTGCATAGTCCCACATCAACTCAAAATTATTTGCATTTCATTGACCAGACCTACTAGTTGATTAGTATTGACCACATTAGGAATACATCGGTCTACGAGAACTCAGAAAGGAACTTGTGATCAGTTTGATCAGCCAATAGAATTGAAAACTCTGTAGTGATCTTTTCCAGCTTTCATATATAATCATGAACAACGAATTATAATCTCTCAAATCAAATCTATCAAATTGATTACATGCTTTACCATGAACTCTATAGACATGATCATCACTAGACCAAATAAAGGGTATATGTGAAGTTTTGGATTAGTGCTGATTTACACTGACTCTGAGTGACTTTCATTGGCATTTCAGCTACGGAGCAGTACACAAACAGCTGTGTGTGCAGCACAGATCTCTGCCACATCTTCTCTGAAGGAGCAGCCTACCTGCACCCTTTCAATATCGAGTTCAGCCTTTTTTCCTCCACAATGATCTATGTAATCTGGAAGAACACTGGGAAGGCAACGTGCACAGCAGCAGTTTACAGACACAGAGGCACTCTGCACATCAAGGGGGCCTTCATAGGTTTGATTTTAGGAGCGTTTGCCATCTCAGCAACTTTTGGAGTCATGATTTCATTTGGTGTTCTTGCCAAGGTCCCAGCAACAATTCCAGAAGCTTTACGCATCTATTATCTCTTTAACTCTGTGCTCTTGTCTGCTATGTTCATTGCTTCTGTGATTGGTATTATCACCTGCAAATTTCAGAAGGGGCTTCCATTAAACGTCAAGTCCAAAAGTGTGGTAAGAAGTCTTGACATTACTCTGCTCCTAGGCAGCTCCTGCGGTCCATTGTTGGTTTCGGTGTTCTCCTTGGTGGCCATTTTTTTCCTGCACATCGAAGGGAACCTTTATATCCTGGATCTCTGTTTTTCTCTCTGTAAAACCATCCAGATACTAGGTCAGAATCTCTTTATCACTAAGGCACTTCACTCAGAACCAGCCCAAACTAATACTTCTCTGTCACGCAAGTTGGGGATCTTCTGTCTATCCCAAGATGCAATAAATAAGACTACCCAGCATGGAATACGTAATGTGTCTGCAGATTGTGGCAATGCACATTCTTATGTAAATCGTAATACTAGTCTACGGAGCCCTAAAACTCTAGTGAACTTAAATACAGACAACCCCAAGAATGCACTGTTTAGAAGCATTGCGACAGATCCCAATGATAGCAGACAGATATCACAGGAAGAAGGGAAGATGTCATTTTTCAGAATCAGGAGCAGGATACTGCAAAACATCTCAATTCTTTTAATCTGTTACAATATATCAGTAAGTGATGTTTTATTCATTTGTTGTAAGCATTTGACTAAGATCTAGTTTTCATGTATGCTGTATTTTTTAGCTTTTCTCCAGAACAAACGTTTGCATGCTAATAAATGCAATGGGCTCCTTTCCATTACCTGCAAATTTTTGTTTGCGTTTTGCTGCAGGGAAAAAACAGCCTGCTGCATTTTGCAGCATGTTTGCATTTGAATTGCACATAATGATTCGCAATGGCTCAGCACAAGAAATGCAAAATTTGCATACATGTTCAAAAGCAGAAGAGTTATTTATGCTAGCTGCATACAAAAATTTGCATACTTTTTGCACGTTTTTCTTTCTTTCCAAGAAAAAAATTGTTAGTGCAAACAAGGCCTTATTTATAAAAAAAAAAAAAAAAAGCTGGCTAGACCATTTAGCATTGTTTCTACTGATAAGAGTTTTAAATACAGTATAATAATTGTAGAAAAGATTATGGTCCATTTGCTTATAGCATTTATTCAGGTATTCTGCCTTTCATTTATCAATACCGTTCTAGAAGATCAAAATGTACAATCTGAATTTCCCTAACTTCCCTTCAGTTTTGTAGTTCAGACTTTAATAGTGTATGAAGGCTATAAAGTGATGAAGACAAGCAGACTGACAAATACAAATTACAATCTAGGAGGTGGGATCAACTTCATATACATAAGTTTGACGAGAATGGGGTAGGGAATCCAAGAGATTGGGGACAGCCTTTGAGAAGTCTTAGAGCTATGGATGGTTAGTTGTTTTGAGTGGTCATTGGAATGGCAGAGAGGGTTGCAGAGACAGCACTACAATAAAAGACAAAAGGTGCAATTGCCCCAGGCCCCAGGATCTGTACCTCCCCCCCCCCCCCCCCGACATCCCCCTTTGCCGCTTTGAAAAATGCCTTGCTATCGCCCTCTCTTTTGCCCTGTTCAGACCTCCAGATCAGTGTGGCAACTGTGACAGACCTCCAGATCAGCGCGGCGACTGACAGACCTCCAGATCAGTGCGGGACCCGGGGCAGAGAGATCAGCGCATAGTTAGCATAACATTTTGCATCATCTTGGAATTATTTACATCTTGCTGACTATCCCTAAGCAGACTGTGGAAGTAAATACAACGGCAGGTTTGAAGGTAAAGCAAGTATAGGACTGAGACACTGAGGCAGCATGGAGAGAGTTACAGTGATGATGTATGATGCAGCACCGACAAGTGAGGCAGCACAGACAGATTGGCTAGGGTGACCTGACACACATCCTTATATATTAACATTAAACTGCATTTAGAAAAATTATTTACATGCTGGAGACTGACGTATTTATTTTATTTTAAACAATACCAGATGCCTGACAATCCTATGTATCTTCTGGTATCGGTAGTGTCTGAGTCACAACCCTGAAACATGCATGCCGCTAAACCAGTCAGACTTGAGTCACATCAACTGATCTGCATGCTTGTCTATGGCTGAAAGTATTGGAGGATCAGGACGGTAGCTAGGCAACTTGCATTGTTTAGAAATAAATATGGCAGGCTCTTTATCACATTTACCTTTAAGCGAACATTCCTCATTAATTGTCTTTCTTTAACTAAATGGGCTTGCATGTTGCTAATAACCCCTATTTCAGTTATGATTCAATTCTATATTGAGTGTATTTATTTGTTACAAAGTCCTATTGATGTCATTTTGTACCCTCGGCAGGTCTGGATCCTCTATGCCTATGGTACTCGTCCACACTTGGTGAGCCAGATTGAACAGTCCTTCTACGGGTTCACCTTATGGGTGATCATTGTAAAGATCTCCCTCCCCCTGGGGATCTTCTATCGCATGCACTCCGTGGCCAGCTTATTTGAAGCCTATTGTAACATATGTGAAGCAGCTGCCCACTGAACAACCTGCTGACACCTTTGTTTTCTGAAGCATTGACATTCCTGTCACTGAGCACTTCCACTTCAACTCAAAGACATCCCATCACATTCATGAGATGACTGCTGCTGGTATCACTATCCAGGACTGTGAGAAAAGCCCTTTGATACCAGACACTGGTTCCTTTTTTTTTGTATATAGTTTAGCATTCCCATAACTTTCAAAGGGAGACTGGGACATATCTGTGACCTGAGGTCTGAGCTTAGAGCCCACAATGTAGAAGAATATCAGTTGTAAAGTAACCAGATCAGCTATAGATCCTCCCTATAGTCACCACTGTTAGTAGGAAGAGCGGGGGCCAATGTAAAATATTTCAATTGAATAAACAGTCTTCTATTTTATCTTTGTCTCCTGTTTGTAGTGCTGCAGTAATTGCATTCCTTCATTGCATTTTCTAAACAAAACTCTAGGAGTTCCCACATACAAGAGATGACTTTCAGTACATTCCCATATTTATGTTCCGCTCTAGACAATCCCATGTCTAAAGTTGAATACTCCCTTCACAAGGCAGGAAGATGGATCCTATGGATGTCCCATGACGAAGACTGTTCTTGATTCATCTGCCTGCTGGTGGGTTTACGCAACAGCACATGACGGACGCGAACAAGAGTTCAGTCAATCATGGTACTTTGCACAGGAGTCATCTGGGATCTAAGGTCCCGTTTCCACTATCGCGAATCCGCATGCGTTGTCCGCATGCGGATTCGCACAGTCAGTACAAGTGGATGGGACTGTTTCCACTTGTGCGTTTCCCCGCACGTTTTTCTATGCAGAAAAAATCTGCAGGGTAGGGCCCTCAGAATTCGCCTGCGTGTGGAATGCAGGCGAATCGCACGCAATGTATTTAATAGGGAAATCGCATGCGTTTTCCCCATGCGTTTTTTGCCGCGATTTCGCATGCGATTTCGCATAGGTATTAATGTTAATTTACACAGGCAGTGACATGGTTAAATTTGCATACAGCCTTACCTATGCGAAATCGCATGCGAAATCGCGGCAAAAAACGCATGCGGAATCGCACCCGCATGCGATTTGCCTGCGGTGATTCGCCGGCGATTCCGCAACGCTATAGTGGAAACGGGCATCCAATCCACTGCAACAATCATGGTTGCTGTGCACCACCAAGCATAATTTCCTTAATAGTGCGCCTGTACCCATGTAATGAGATTGTGGAAACGATCGCTCAGAAAACTGCCGGTCATCAGAAAAATCATGTAGTGGGTACGGGAAAGCTAAGAGTCTTTTCAGCAGCGTTTTGGAATCACTGGCAATTCCACAGGTGCTAGGTTTATGAAAGTCAATGGAGGTAATTCCACAGTAGCCATTGCGATTTCCCACAATCGCTGTGCCTACAGAAAAGTTGGAGCATTTGCCCTTCGATACAAAGTATAGGATCGCTGCAAAATCGCTTTTCAATCACTGTACAAAGCGATGTTGCAGTGCTTTAACTACTCAAAACCACTTGCTGTGCACATAAAGCCTTGGAATAATGAAAATTGTAAAATGCAATACAAGTAGCATAGAAATCAAAAAGCATAAGTTGGAAAAACAAAAACAAATTCAAGCTTTAAAGGCTCATAATAACACACAAGTGCCATAAAACTTAGCTTTTAATGACAATTTACAATAGACAGATATAATGAACATGATAGAAGTCCATGAGTCACGTGATGTAAATGCACACAGCCTAACGCATATTTCACAGCTTTGAACACTACAAAATCTCCAGAAATCGCTTTGGAAAATTCAGAAAAAATTGCTACAAAAGCACTCAACTGATTTTAATTTGTGATTTCTAGGGCGCCCCATTATTATACCCAAGGTGACATGTGACATGATGAGATAGACGTGTATGTACAGTGCCTAGCACACAAATAACTATGCTGTGTGCAAGTATGTGGCAGTTCCTGTCAGGACTGGGTCAGACTACAGTGTAACTCTCACTGATAAGAAATTACTACAACTATAAAATACTTTCCTAGCAGAAAATGGCTTCTGCGAGCAGGAAAGATATAAAAAGGGTCAATAGTTCATAGATTTTAGCTCTGGCATACTTCAATGAATGTGTCATTGAGAAAAACAATAAAATGGTAAAAAACTTAAAGAGAACCCGAGGTGGGATTTAATTATATTAGTGGGGCACAGAGGCTGGTTGTGCACACTATCACCAGCCTCTGTTGCCCTATGGTGTGCCCCCAGGACCCCCCTGCGCTCTGCTATCCCCAGCGCTGTGCCAGCGAGGCTGTTCACATGTGACTGTCTGTCAGCGCCGCTCCCCCGCCTCCTCTGTATCGGCGCTACCCGCCCGCGTCCCTTTCCTCCATTCAGCGGGAGGGAAGGGACGCGGGTGGGTAGCGCCGATACAGAGGAGGCGGAGGAGCGGCGCTGACAGACAGTCACATGTAAACAGCCTGCTGGCGACACGCTGTGTGTCGCTAGCACGGCGCTGGGGATAGCAGAGCGCAGGGGGGTCCTGGGGGCACACCATAGGGCAACAGGCTGGTGATAGTGTGCACAACCAGTCTCTGTGTCCAACTAACATCATTAAATACCACCTCGGGTTCTCTTTAAAGAGACTCAGAGACGACATACACTACAGCTCTGATACTTACCCGGGGCTTCCTCCCGCCCCATAAACATGTTTAAGACCCACGCCGTCCTCCTGCGGTTTGCCGTTCAGCCGTGGTGATCTCTGTTATGAGCCTCAGTCGATGCCAGTCAGGGTCTACTGCGCATGTGCAGACCTCCCGTGCATGCGCAGTAGACCCGGAATGACATCACTGAGCCTCATTACGGAGCTCACCGTGGCTGAACGGCAGACCACAGGAGGACGCCGTGGGACTTAAACGTGTTTATGGGGCAGGAGGAAGCCCCGGGTAAGTATCAGAGCTGTAGTGTATGTCATCTCTGAGTCCCTTTAACCTCCCTGGCGTTATGATTATTTCCAGATTTAGGGTCTAAAGCCATGCAATTTTTTCACAAGCTTTTAGACCCTAAAAACAAGAAAAAAAATAAAAAACATACCACAGAGAGATCTGCAACAGCTCCGGCATATAACTCACTCACTCACCAGGATTACCGCTCTGAGCTGGGGATTTCCACCCCGAGCCTGATTCGGGATTACCACTAAGGAGGTAAAAAGTAGATTTAAATATAAAACTGTGAAATATCTTAAAAAGTCATTTTTTAGTCAGAAGCTTTTTGTCAGTTGGATAGCAGTAGACAGCTCTGTGTCAGTTAGCAGTAGACAGCTATGTGTGATGATTTGCTCAGCTGCCTGTGCAGGCAGCCAGCCTTTTGACCATTGTGTAGGTTTGCATGCTGCAGGACTCTGGAAAGAAGAGCTTCTGTCAGTTTTGCAGCTTGTGCTTGCAGAGGAATTTGCATATGTTGTCATGCAAATTGCCTGGCCACATTCATTGGAGGCGTGTACTATAAGTACTATGTCTTTCCCACAATGCTTCGCTGTTCATAAGGATTTCGTCCTATGTAACACTCCTGGTGGGGTGTCAGCCTTGCTCTCTGTTTGAACATCAGCTTAGAGTAATTCCTAAATCTGCGCTAGGCAGATTTCCCTAGTGCTGTTAGAATTGTATTATCTGTATTGCCTGTTCTGTCTTGTCTTGCCTGTTTGCCATTGTCCTGTCCCTATGGTGGTTGACAGGAAATGGTTCTGATCTCTGTTCTTGGAGTATAGCTGGTGCAGCTGTTGCTACCAGCTATCTCTTCTGTTCTGTCTCCTGGGATCGCACTAGCTACTTTTTGCTAGCGCTGGGGATCCTTCTGTTCTGTCTCCTGGGATCGCGCTAGCTACTTTTCGCTAGCGCTGGGGATCCTTCTGTTCTGTCTTCTGGGATCGCGCTGGCCACTTTTCGCTGGCGCTGGGGATCCTTCTGTTCTGCTACTCTGTACTTGGATCGCGCTAGCCACTTTTCGCTAGTGCTGTGGATCCTATCTCTCGCTTGTCCCTGTTTTCGTGTGTCTGTCTGCTACGCTTGCTGGAGGCTCAGTGAGGTAACCGTTAAGCAAGCGCTCGCGTCCTCTGCTTCATGTTTGTCTGTTAATGGTTAGTTAGGCGTGCTTGTCTCTATTGTGCTTATCACGTGGAGGCCGCGCATAACCACGTGCACTGTTGCGAATGAGTGCGGTGTTCGCAGTTAGCTAGCATTTGTTATTTTCCGTATCTCCTCATTGTATTATTTGCTGTGCCTTTGCTAACCTCGTATTCTGTTCTGATCTGCCTTGTGTCTTGTCTGGCGATCGCACCTCTGGCGATCGCGTTCCTATTTCATATCTGCTGTTGTGTGTGTGCGGTTGCGGGGTGGCGACTGGATTGGCACACACACATACAACCTGTCCCTTTGCTCATTCTCATTCGCAATCGCCTCTCTTGCGATTGCGTTCTGCGTTTTGTACAATTCCTGTCTGGCATTTGTGGAGGTACAGAGGATTGGTTCCTCTGCACTCCCCAGCACCATCTGCCGACAGGAATTTTCCCTCTACGGGTGCGTAGCACCTTTTGCTGGGTTCCTGCAAATTATACGCTTGTGGAGGATTTCCGCCGTGTCAGCGCACGCGTTGTGCGCTGATCACGGGGAAAGTTCCACAATCGTTACAGTATGAACAGCCCAACCCAAAACCCCAGTGTAGACGGAAAATTCCGATTTGTACGATTTTGTCGAGTTTGGGTCCTGTGTCTTTAAGAGCTTTAAAAGGTTTAATTCAGAGACCAAGGCAGAATTTCTTTCTGAATGTGTGAGGTTTTGCCTGAATCTCACCTTTCAGATTTCTGATCCGTCCACGTCGGCTCTTCTGTTTGCCTATGTGCTCTTAAAAGACGATTTGTTCACCTGGGCATATAATCTGTTAAAAATCAATTCTTGGAATGGTAATCTGTATCAGTTGTTTGCAGAGATATTCTCTCACTGGTTTAAACTGCCTGGCTTACCACCTGCTCTGATTGAGTGTGTAGCTGCTGATAAGTCAGCTGATCTTTCCCTTCCATGCAAAACCTTTCAGTATGACAATCAGTTCAATGTGTCTGTTGCCACTTCAGGTTTTAAACAGCAGACATGCAAAGTGGCGAAAAAGAGAAAAACTAAAAAACGCAAGCATCGGAATAAAACACTCCCTATTGATGTTTGTAATGATGTTGTTCCGTCTCCGGCTTTTTTGCCCCAATCCAAAGCTTATGTGGATCCTGCTATAGGTAGGATCGCACACTACATTAAAGCAGTTAAAAAATCTGTTCTTGTTCCTGAACTCCACCCCTATGGAGATTATCTGGATACTGGCCTGTTTGAACCCCCATTTGCTTCCTGGGATGTTGGGGCCTTGCTGGAGGAATTCGATTTTGATTGGAAAGCCTTTTGCGATTTTTACATCGCAAAAAGCGAAGATGTCTTGAATGCTTGTCTTGATTCTATGTACCTTCTGATTGATTCCGATGAATGTGACAAGGATGATGTGGATCTGGTGATCTATGTATGGCAAACGATTTTGGATGAGTTGCACACACACCAACCAATTGATTCCAATAAAGAGACATCGTTGTCGGATGATTGTTCCTGCCTTTTTGGGGTAAAGCATGAGAGTCTTGACTTTGTGCAATCTGAAATGAATGAGTGTGCCGCTGTGGTTGATTCCTGTGCGAATCCTGAAGGATTCGCTCCTGACAGTGTGCAGTTTGAATCTGTGCGATCTGATGCCTGTTTCTCGGATGTTCCTGCAGATTGTGATCGGCAGGAGTCTGCCGGTTTCCTCAAGGATGTGTGGGATCCTTTGTCATTTAGAAACAGATCTTTGAGATCTTCCGTCTGTGACCCTGCTATGGGGAAAATTTCTCGACTATGCAGCGTCAAAAGTAAAATTATTATGCCTAATAAAGTTTATCCTGTTGATGTCGCCATTTCTTCTGCAGATGAGTCTCTGTCTCACCCTGTTCACACCTGTAAGGGCCCGTTGTCTGGGGACAGTTGCTCCAGCGTTTCGGTCCTAGATGCCTTGCAGTCTGCTCCGCAGATCGCGGAGGTTTGCGCTATAGAAGCGTCAGTTTCACAACCTAAAGTGAATTTTGATTCGCAGGTTTTGCGTTCTGATTCCTCGGATTCGACATTGTTAGCCAAATCTAAGAGTGAGACATCGCTTCGTTTTTGCGAATCTGATGCTGAACCTTCTTTGCCTTATTCAGAGACGCTTTCTCTGAACCTGCCCTGTACCATGAATGAAAACATGTTTTCCTTTCACACTGACGTTTGTGAGCCCCTTTCTTGCTCTGAGGGAAGTGCTGATTCTGCACCCTGTACTCTGGATGAGTCAATATGGCCTTGCTTAGAATCCCCTGCAGTGTCCCTAGAGGCTCGTCTAGGTACTGCCACTATACTCACCTGCTTTTCTGCAGTTTTGGAGTTACAAGCTAGTTTGACTGCCACACAGAATTCTGGGTACAGTGAGAATGAAGTTAGGGAGTCAGTGTGTGTTCCAGTAAACATTCCTGTACATCCCGCTAATTATGATGAAGTTCAGTCTCAGGTTATGGTGGAACCATTCCTGGGACATCTGCCCTGTCCACAAAATAAAGTTCCAGTTCTGCCCTGTAACATGGATAGTTCAGAATCCTTCCTAGAAAACTTGAAAAATGATGTTCCCGAGGTCTTGTTTGATGTTCTGGAGGTCCCCGAGTTCCTCCCAAAGGGTGCAGAACTTGTAGGAGATGTCTCCAGTCCCCCAAGTCCTTCTGAGGTGTTGCCCTCTTCCGTAGGCATTGCTGCCTTGCTGGCTACCTTTTCAGCTCTGGTGGAGCTTCAGTCATGTGTAGTCAATGATGATATTGCAGTCACAGAAATTTCCGAATTTGAATCCGAGTCTTCTTTTGAAAGTCCAGTGCTTGAGACCAATGCTCGTGCTGATTCTCTGCCCGGTCCTGGTTTTGGTTTCCTCATGCCGGACTCTGAGGTTGGCAGTTCCCCGACATGTCTTGAGGTTTCTCCTGTGCTGGTGTACCCCAGTGTGCTCTGTGACCCAGAAAGCCCAAGTGTGCCTCGGTTACCAGCATACTCAGATGCTTCCTCGGTGGAGACATGTTCTGATTTAGCCTGCCTGCTTGCATGCCCAGAAGTGGTCCCTGAAAGTCTTGATCTTGATGGGTGTCCTCGTAATTCTGAATCCGGAATTGTCATTGGTTCCATGGGGGTTCTTGGTAGTTCTCCATGTGAGCCTGGTGATTGTTCTGCCCTCTTGGGATCTCTGTGGAGCTTCAAAAGGTTCTGGGAGATTCCGGGAGAAATTTTGCTTGGTCCCCTGGATAAGATCAACGATGGCTTTTGTGTTGTAAGGGACACTTCGAACAGGTATTGTGGCAGGTTTGGTATTTTCGGACGCTCCTTGGAAGGTGGTGGGTATTGTCTGGAGGGTGTCGATGGCTTCTTCTCTGGCGGTCACAGTCCTGATGGGTGTTATACTGAGACTGGTAGTACTGATGGGCATGTTTCGGTGGCTTCTGTTTCCGATGAGGTCGGTTTCGGGTGGACTGACTCTGGAATTGGACCTTGTCGGGCTGCCCCGACCTTCATGAGTCTTCAGTTTGAGTCTGTTGCTAATAGCAGTTTTGAGGGTCGTCTGGAATTCGACCCTGGAGGAGGGGGTACTGTGATGATTTGCTCAGCTGCCTGTGCAGGCAGCCAGCCTTTTGACCATTGTGTAGGTTTGCATGCTGCAGGACTCTGGAAAGAAGAGCTTCTGTCAGTTTTGCAGCTTGTGCTTGCAGAGGAATTTGCATATGTTGTCATGCAAATTGCCTGGCCACATTCATTGGAGGCGTGTACTATAAGTACTATGTCTTTCCCACAATGCTTCGCTGTTCATAAGGATTTCGTCCTATGTAACACTCCTGGTGGGGTGTCAGCCTTGCTCTCTGTTTGAACATCAGCTTAGAGTAATTCCTAAATCTGCGCTAGGCAGATTTCCCTAGTGCTGTTAGAATTGTATTATCTGTATTGCCTGTTCTGTCTTGTCTTGCCTGTTTGCCATTGTCCTGTCCCTATGGTGGTTGACAGGAAATGGTTCTGATCTCTGTTCTTGGAGTATAGCTGGTGCAGCGGTTGCTACCAGCTATCTCTTCTGTTCTGTCTCCTGGGATCGCACTAGCTACTTTTTGCTAGCGCTGGGGATCCTTCTGTTCTGTCTCCTGGGATCGCGCTAGCTACTTTTCGCTAGCGCTGGGGATCCTTCTGTTCTGTCTTCTGGGATCGCGCTGGCCACTTTTCGCTGGCGCTGGGGATCCTTCTGTTCTGCTACTCTGTACTTGGATCGCGCTAGCCATTTTTCGCTAGTGCTGTGGATCCTATCTCTCGCTTGTCCCTGTTTTCGTGTGTCTGTCTGCTACGCTTGCTGGAGGCTCGGTGAGGTAACCGTTAAGCAAGCGCTCGCGTCCTCTGCTTCATGTTTGTCTGTTAATGGTTAGTTAGGCGTGCTTGTCTCTATTGTGCTTATCACGTGGAGACCGCGCATAACCGCGTGCACTGTTGCGAATGAGTGCGGTGTTCGCGGTTAGATAGCATTTGTTATTTTCCGTATCTCCTCATTGTATTATTTGCTGTGCCTTTGCTAACCTCGTATTCTGTTCTGATCTGCCTTGTGTCTTGTCTGGCGATCGCACCTCTGGCGATCGCGTTCCTATTTCATATCTGCTGTTGTGTGTGTGCGGTTGCGGGGTGGCGACTGGATTGGCACACACACATACAACCTGTCCCTTTGCTCATTCTCATTCGCAATCGCCTCTCTTGCGATTGCGTTCTGCGTTTTGTACAATTCCTGTCTGACATTTGTGGAGGTACAGAGGATTGGTTCCTCTGCACTCCCCAGCGCCATCTGCCGACAGGAATTTTCCCTCTACGGGTGCGTAGCACCTTTTGCTGGGTTCCTGCAAATTATACGCTTGTGGAGGATTTCCGCCGTGTCAGCGCACGCGTTGTGCGCTGATCACGGGGAAAGTTCCACAATCGTTACACTATGTCAGTTGGGTAGTAGTAGACAGTATCCAACTGACAGAGGAGTTGCCATCATTTTATTTCTGTGTATTCTTAGCTTCCCTAGTGTATGAATTTAGTAGCTGCAGTTTTGAAATTCCCCTTGAGATGACGAGTACATGTTTGGAGTGTTTGCGGTGCTCTGCCTTGTGTACGTGTCTCACAATGCAATGCACTTGAGATCTTAGTGGGAGTACAATGATTAATTCATTAGCTCTGAGTCACTCATCCAAGACACTGTAATCCAGCTAATGGATAGGAAAAGTTACTGACACTCTGCTTACCACAACACTTCACACATATTTCTTACATTTAAAATCTTTTCTGCTCAACATCCATCCATATTTCCTAGTTAGGCCTGGCTGATATTGGCCTTAAACCAGTCAGTTTATCCAGAGATGGATTAAGATGTAAAGGGTCCCTAGGCAAGGTAGTACATTTGGCACCCCTCTGTGGTCCTTTTGGCAAGCTAAAGTGGAGGGAGGTCAGCAAAGGTGACAGGTGGGCCCCTTGATACCTACTAGGCCCCTGTCTAGGTTGCCTGGTGGATGATCCTGCTCTGCATTTAGTGCAACAGGCTGGAACAGAGGCAAACAAATCCTATGTTAATCAATAGGATCCATTCACATTACTATGTTAGAACGGATCTGCAAGTTTGGGTCTGCTGCGACTTATCTGGATTTAACTACTTGCCGACCACATCATGCCGATGGGCGTGGCCGTGGAGGCAGCCCCAGGACTGCCTAACGCCAAACGGCATAAGGTCCTGCAGGCCTGTTTTGCAGGAGATCGCACGTGCTGATGCACGCGCATCTCCGCTTGGTAGGGGGAGCTCCGCCCTGCCTTCAGTCTCCCAGCAGCGATCACCGCTAGGAGACTGTTAGACCGCGAAATTGCTGTCTTTCACAGGGTACAGCGATGCGATCTATGGCAGCGCTGTACAGGAGACAGCCATGTGACACGGACTGACATTCCTGGGGTTTTTTTTAAAAGGCAGTCCCCCCCCCCCCTTACCAGCTGGTAGGAAACCTGCCCCTGTGACTTGCTAATCAAGCCAGAGGTGTAACACTCAGATGTTAATTAACAAGCCAGGAGTCTTTTCAGAGCCAAGGAAGCTCATCCCAGCAGGAGGCAGACTTAGCGGAACCATTCAGCCATAAATCTTGCTGAACTTTGAATTTATCTCTGGAACAAAGAACTTTGCGAACGTGAAACCAAGGACTTGATGATTTTCCCACAAAAGGACATACTTCCACAAACCCTAAGTATTTTCTCCCTTTTTATTTCATACTGGCTATTACTGTTTTAATAATTGTTGATTTTAATAATTGTCTGTATATATTAATTATTTATTTTGCCTGTGAATAAAAGACTTTAACAAAGTCATTCACTGTTCCGCGACCCTGCTTTTCAGCCATACACAGAAACGGATCCCAGGTCTCTGGAGAGACGCTACTACTATTGTTTGTTGTTGGCTAGACAGAATAGAGTGTGTTTAACCGTTTTCATTCGCAGGACTAGTCAGTCAGCGGGCTCCTCAGGCCCATGGTAACCGAGGTGGTGGCAGTTATACCCTGAATCGTGTGTAGGTTGTAATTACCGTACCTCACAGGCTCCCTTCTGGTTTGTCTGCGGCCAATTCCCCAACGGTTCCTGCGCATTAACTGCGACCAGAGTTCGCACGATCTGTGCGCTGGCACCGTTTGGAAGGCAATTTGCGGTCTGACCAAAGGGCCTCCTGTGACAGTGCTTGGCAGCGGGTGGGACCTGTGTTGTGCTGAAAAGTATCCAAGATAGCGCTAGCGCTATCCAGAAACGAACTAATTCGTTGGTGTAGCTGGAAGGCAATATATTTTTTATATATACAGAGAGACTGTGTAGCCAGTACCCCTCCCCAAAAGTTTTATTTTATTTGGCATGGAAATGTCCGGGAACTACCAGAACATGTGCCTAGCAGACCTGGAAAATCTTTGCGAAGCGAGGGGCATTGACATCCTCCGCAAGAACAAACGGGACCTGATAGCAGACTTGTCCAGATGGGATAGACAGCAACTGCGGGAGCTGGATGTGTCTGCTGAAGTGGATACCAGCCCATCTGACTCAAACCGAAGGGAACCAGAGACTGAGAATCCTGACCGTACAGAGGTTGTGCATCCTGAGGGCCCTGCATTAACAGTTACGCAGGAGAATGTCAGTATGGTCCCCAATCCCAGAGTTTCTAAAAGTACTCGCCCGGAACTGGCCAGTACTGGACTGTCCGTTTGTACTGATCCGCTAATGCAGCAGGCATTACGACAGTTGATGGAGACGGACCTGGACAAGTACCTGCAGTACATGCGAGAGGAATGCCAGGCTGCTGCTGCTGCAGCTGCAAAACGCCACGCGGAGAGGGATGCCGCTGAGCGAGAATGGGAGCGCCAACGACAGCATGAGCTAAACATGGCAAAAGTGCAACAGGCCAGCCAGAGTTCTTCGCCCAGCTTCCCTGCTGAAGGAGCTGCACCACCCCTAAGTGCAAAATTTAAATTTGCTAATATTGAAAAAGACACGGACATTGACTTGTTTCTGCGCTCTTTTGAAAAAGCATGCCGTCAGTGTCGTCTGTCCCAAGACCAGTGGGCCAGACATCTGACACCTTTGCTGCGCTACAAAGCGCTTTATGCTTTCGCAGAGTTACCTGCGGAAAAGCATAATGATTATGCTGCTATAAAAGACGCTATCATTACTAAATACCAGCTGACGCCAGAAGCCTATCGCAAAAAGTTCAGGGCCTAGCAGAAAAAGTCTTTTGATTCGTACCGAGATGTGGTCAGTAGCTTGCTCACCACACTCCGCCAGTGGACTCTAGGCCTCACCAAAGGGTCATATGGTGTCCTGGAGGACTTGATAGTCCTGGAACAATTTCTGAACATTTGCCCTGCTGATGTACGACAGTTTGTGCTAGAGCGCAAGGCGGCGTCAGCAACTGTCGCTGCAGACCTCGCTGAGACTTTTGCGACTACCCGGGTGCCTGATGCATGCAGAACTGTCCCATCCAGCTGGAGAGGAGGTCAGCTCAATACCGCGGCAGACTCTCCTGCCCCTGTGAGCCGTCAGCCACCGAGGCCACCCAGCACAGCTGCTGCACCCAGTCCTGCAGCCCCTGGAGAGGTCACCTGTCACTACTGCCGCCAGCCCGGACACATGAAATTAGACTGTCCGGAGCGGAGACAGACACCACCAGCACCTGCAGCACCTGTATCACCTGTACCTCACCCACAGCAGAGGCAACCCGCCAGCGAACCACAGCCTGAATCATCAGATTTTGTTCTGTTTGCCCGCGGAAAGGAAATCCGCGACCAAACCGACCAGCAGCAGCCTGTTAGAGTGAACGACAAAGTTGTCACCGGATTCCGAGACACTGGAGCTGACATCACGTTAGTTCATTCACACCTTGTGCAAAAGGAGAGCATCAGCTCCAGCCGATCCCTTGCCCTTACTGGAGTAGAGGGCACTCTTTCTCACTTTCCCCAAGCTCGGGTGTCCATCGACTGGGGGGTGGGAGTTCAAGAAAGGGTTGTTGGGGTTGTGAAGGATCTCCCAGTCCCTGTGTTGCTGGGGACTGATTTGGGCAAGCTTGTGTCCTACTACGAACCTGCCACAACCGCCTTGTCGCTCACGGAAGGAGACGGACTCTCCACCCACCACCAGGTACTTTATACACTTGGGGGAGCAACAGGGGGAGGTGGGTTGAATGTGCCCAGTTCAAGGGTACCCGGTTCAATAGTGCCTGCTTCAAAGGCACCTGAGTTTGATATACAGACTGTCTGTTGTGATGATGATGTAACTGTACCTGAGTTTACTGTACAACCTGTCTGTAATGAAAAAATGTCTATACCTGTCAATGTCATTAATGCATGCAACGATGATTTGAGTAATGCCCGTCTGTGGCCTTCTGAAGGTGTACCTGTGCTAGCCGTACCGCGCAGCTGTACTGCTCAGAACCCGAGCTCAGAACAGGTGGAGGGGGTTCTGGCCTCCTCCCCCTCCTCTGACCGCGGGGATGAGACCTTTCAGCCGCTGGCCTCGTGTAACATGAGCCAGTTGGCTGAAACTGACAGCGTATTCACAGCAGCACTACAAAGCGACCCAAGCCTGCAGGTGCTCAGGCAGCAAGCCTCTGAGTCCCTCGCAGACGGGGCCGCTTTCAAGGTGTACTGGGAAGGTGGGAGACTGTACAGCGAGTCTGTACAGCCCCCTACCAGTAGATCACATGCGAATACCAAATGGCTTGTGGTCCCGAGTGCGTTCAGGGGACATGTGCTGAAATCCGTACATGATAATTCCCTGACAGGACACTCTGGTGTCCGCAAGACACTTGCCCGTTTTCGGAGACAGTTTTATTGGCCCAGGATGAACAGGGATGTAGCAAACTACTGCAAAGCATGTGCCGTCTGTCAGGAGCTGGGAAGGTCCAGGGATTCCCGTGGGGTTCTCTTAGGTCCACAGCTGCTTAGCAGGGAACCCCTGATTGGGCTGGCTGTTGACCTACCCACACCACTGCCCGTTGTCAGCAGTCCTGGCAGACATCACATCTGACAGCAGTGGTGCAAACGCCCTGTCCAGAATGGTCCATGTCGGGTCAAACCTGAGGGTAGCAGACTGCGACCTGTCCAGTGGAACCGAGCCGCAGGCGCCAATGGGTTTTCCCGCCGTGCCGGCAGCTCAAGACTCGTCAGCCAGGTTGGCCGACACGCAGCGGGCAGCCGACACCAGAACCCCGACGGGCTGTCCCGGTGTCAGGGGGAACTAGACCCAACAGCGCCAATGGCTGCTACGGAGGATGTCTTGATGACAAGTTGACAACCCCCTTACAGCATCAGGAAGGGGAGGTGTCACGGAACAGCTGTGAGAAACGAGAACGCACTCGGTTTATTGCGCCGATTGCCATTGATTGTGGTCGGGCAAGCAATTAGAGACTGACATTCCTGGTTTTTTAAAAAGGCAGTCCCCCCCCCCCCCACCTTTACCAGCTGGTAGGAAACCTGGCCCTGTGACTTGATAATTAAGCCAGAGGTGTAACACTCAGATGTTAATTAACAAACCAGGAGTCTTTTCAGAGCCAAGGAAGCTAATCCCAGCAGGAGGCAGACTTAGCGGAACCATTCAGCCAGAATAGGGAAACATAGAGTTATGATCTTTACGCATGTTTTAGAAGTACCATACATCGGAGAGCTGTGGAAGTTATATCATTCTGTTGGTCCGGATCTTGTGAGTATTTTGATATTAAATTGGGGCCACTGGCATAACCAGAATTCGGGGGATTCCACTGTTTTTTAAGCGGGCATGCAAACATGTCCAAGTTTGGTATCATATGAACTGGCCTAGTCTGAGAAATATGAATATATGATGGTCATGTGTGTGAGGAAAGCATAAGCCGAGATATGACAAATGTCATATTTGGTGGGCATAGAGCACTCAGCCAGGGGGCTCACCGCCCCTGTCCAACCCCTGGGCTGTACTTGAGGCTCCACCCAAAGATGGACATTGTTCAAAAGTGGTTGCAAGGGACTCCGCCTGCAGTCCTCCAATTCCATCTATATGAGAACATTCTGCTGCCAGCCAGAGGACACATGGCTGGCGGCCATCTTGCTGAACTTTGAATTGAGCTCTGAAACAAAGGGCACATGGCTAGCGGCCATCTTGTCGGAACTGAACAAAGGGCATCCTCCATTTTGTTTGGATTTTAAATCTTGCTGAACTTTGAATTTATCTCTGGAACAAAGAACTTTGCAAACTTGAAACCAAGGACTTGATGATTTTCCCACAAAAGGACATATTTCCACAAACCCTAAGTATTTTCTCCCTTTTTATTTCATACTGGCTATTACTGTTTTAATAATTGTTGATTTTAATAATTGTCTGTATATATTAATTATTTATTTTGCCTGTGAATAAAAGACTTTATCAAAGTCATTCACTGTTCCGCGACCCTGCTTTTCAGCCATACACAGAAACTGATCCCAGGTCTCTGGAGAGACGCTACTACTATTGTTTGTTGTTGGCTAGACAGAATAGAGTGTGTTTAATCGTTTTTATTCACAGAACTAGTCAGTCAGCGGGCTCCTCGGGCCCATGGTAACCGAGGTGGTGGCAGTTATACCCTGAATCGTGTGTAGGTTGTAATTACCGTACCTCACAGGCTCCCTTCTGGTTTGTCTGCGGCCAATTCCCCAACGGTTCCTGCGCATTGACTGCGACCAGAGTTCGCACGATCCGTGCGCTGGCACCGTTTGGAAGGCAATTTGCGATCTGACCAAAGGGCCTCCTGTGACAACCACCATACGTTGCGTTAGGGGCACGTTATGTGACCATAACGTCCCCTAAAACGCAATGTCGTGGTGTGTAAGTAGCCTAAAGCTTCAGTGGCTCTTTTTCTGAAAAACGGCCTGGTCTTTAGGGGGTAAAGGGAGGGGGGACACCAAGAGCCCAATAGTGTGATATTGTATAGATGATAATTAATAATGAGTAATATAACAATTTAATACTCACAAACCAGGGTTACCATTAGGCAACCACTGTGAAGGCAGGTGGGGAGATTAACCTGACCCCACTCAGGATTAAAAGTCGCTCTCTGTAGATGGGAAGAAGATGGGTACAACCCTCCACCAAGGGTGGATTAGCAATATGTAGAAGCTTTCTAGAGGCGCCAATAGAATAAAAGTCACTTAAACGAGCTTAAAGAGAATCTGTACTCTAATATTCTTACAATAAAAAGCATACCATTCTATTCATTATTTTCTCCTGTGCCCCTCTGTGCTGTTTCTGCCACTCTCTGCTGCAATCCTGGCTTGTAATTAACAGTTTTAGGCAGTGTTTACAAACAAACTAACCAGCTTCTAATAGGCTCAGCTAAGCATAGTGTGTGAGTCATTCAGAGTGTGCAGGGGGCCTGCAGAGGGTGTGTATCGCTTCTACCAATCACAAGCAGCCCTGCACATTCCACACAATCAAGCCTTAGCCCGACAAACAGGACAGAGGAAAGATACATTGATTTATTACAGAGACAGTGCAGTTAGGAAAGACTGCAGTAAGCCAGAGCAGATTAGAACAGGCATAGGAACTTATAGGATAGAAGAACTAAGGCTGAAAAATTTGTTACAGAGTCTCTTTAAAACCGATGGGGCAGTGGTGGGCCTATCCCATCCATGCAGACAAAGCAAACAAAGGAAGGACTGTGGCATCAACAGTCAAACAACAATTTTATTTATACTCCACGGTAAAAATAGGCAACGCGTTTCACGGGCTCAATCCCGCTTCATCAGGCCAATCAAAAAGGAGCATACAGCTTAACAGCATCAAAACCACACTGAGCGCCTCAGTGTGGTTTTGATGCTGTTAACCACTTGCCGACCAGGGCTTCCTGCAATGATCGGTGCTGCTTGGGCTCTCCAGCCCGCAGCACCGATCAGGAGTGAGCCAGGGCGATCAGACTACCCCCCCTTTTTTCCCCACTAGGGGGATGTCCTGCTGGGGGGTCTGATCGCCGCCGGCTCTGTTCGTTCGGCGGGGGGGGCTCCTTAAAGCCCCCCTCCGCAGCCATTTTCCGCCTCCGTCCCCCTCCGGCGTTTCCCTTCCTCCTATGGGCAGCGCAGGACGGAGATCCGTCCTGCGCCGCCTACAACAGATGCCGGCGAATGAGAATGCGGCGATCCCCGGCCAATCAGAGGCCGGGGATCGCCGATCTGCCTTACGGCGCTGCTGCGCAGCAGCGCCGTATGATGTAAACAGCGGGGATTTCTTCCCCGCCTGTTTACATATTGCCGGCGAGCCGCGAGCGGCGGCTCTCCGGCTGTTCACGGAGACACCCTCCGTGAACTGACATGGAAAGGCCGCTCGATCGAGCGGCCGTTTCCATGGTAACCCGCAGACGACCAGTTTACGCCAATCGGCGTTAGCTGGTCGTCAAGAGGTTAAGCTGTATGCTCCTTTTTGATTGGCCTGATGAAGCGGGATTGAGCCCGTGAAACCCGTTGCCTATTTTTACCGTGGAGTATAAATAAAATTGTTGTTTGACTGTTGATGCCACAGTCCTTCCTTTGTTTGCTTTGTCTGCATGGATGGGATAGTCCCACCACTGCCCCATCGGTTTTAAGCTCGTTTAAGTGACTTTTATTCTATTGGCGCCTCTGGAAAGCTTCTACATGGTCTTTAGGGGGTTTTAACACTGCAGTCCTTAAGTGGTTAAGTGCCCGTCGCATTGATAGTTTTTATGTGCAGATAACTGGCCAATTTTAGCGCTTCCATGTAGTATGAGAGCATACCTGTACAGTCTGTTCATAGTATTCAAAATCTGTTGGCCCCCATACTACATGGCAGTGGTAACATTGGCCTATCTGCAGATTAAGATTGGATGTGTGTATGCAGCCTAATGGTGTGTACACACTTGAAAGATTTTATCCCCTTGCATGTAGTATGAGAGCCATACTCTGTATATTCTATTGAGCTGAACTCCCCATCAGATAATGCTGTACACATTCAAAAGATCAGTATCTGCAAAAGATCCGTTCCTGCAAAAGATCCGTTCCTGCAAAATGCATTCATAGATCATAGTGTATGATATCTGCAGATCCTCATACACAACTTGCTTAACAGACATTAATCTGCATATCTGACAATCATCTGCAGATCTTAAGATCCATCCTTGTGGATCTGATCTGCAGATGAATGTCTGTTAAACAAGATGTGCCCATCTCTCTATTATCTCTTTTTTGGACTCCAAACTAAAAATCTACTCAGCAGCACTGCAAAGGCCTGGTGTTTCTTTAACAGTTTCACAACATCAGAACTTTGTTTTTCTTACCCAAGCCTCATTTTTAGCCGCACAGAAGAAAACTGGCCAGGCATTTTTCACCTGATGCTGTGCAAAACATGAAGGGATTTCTGATTTTCTCCTTCTGCTGTTTTGGTGGATTTTTTTTTATTTTGAATTTGAGATTTGAAGCCTAGCGCGCGCAGCTGGGAGGGGTGATCAGGACAGTTTGAACTGTGTCTTAGCTCCCTGTCACCTCTTTTCAACCAAAATAATGGCTGCCCTTATGAAAAAACATTTGCCTGTTCTTTTAAAACAGGGTGGGTAAGAGGTTATATTACCTATTTTAATTAACATAACTAATGTAACTTAATAACAGTATGTTTGTTTAGACTGAAGTTCCTCTTTAACATTGAATTGCGATCGCAAGGAAAATGTGCAGGCACTGCGGTTATGATTTGGCCAAATCGCAATCACCCCAGTGGGCTCAACTTCATCCCCTTTTTATAGGCATAGCGCTTTTTGGGTTTGCTGGCAATACCAAAACGCTGCTGAAATCACTCCAGTGGGCCCCAGGCGTTAGTGAATGCGTGAACACCTCAACTAAGAGTAATGGAAGTTATTACGGATTCCTTCTTTATATTTCTACTGGATGATGCATAGAGATGGCCCGAACGGTTCCCCGGCGAACGGTTCCCGGTGAACTTCCGGGGGTTTGCGATTGTGGAAAACCGCAAACTTTACCGGAAGTTCGGTTCGCCCCCATAATGCACCATTAGGGTCAACTTTGACCTTCTACATCACAGTCAGCAGGCACTTTGTAGCCAATCAGGCTACACTCCCTCCTGGAGCCACTCCCCCCCCCTTATAAAAAGGCAGGCATCGCCGGCCATTACACTCACGTGTGCCTGCAGTAAATAGAGAAGGGACAGCTGCTGCTGCAGACTCTCATAGGGAAAGATTAGTTAGGCTCTTGTAGGCTTGTTAGCTTGCTCCTTGCTGATTCTTATTGCTAAAATAGCACCCCACAACAGCTCTTTTGAGAGCTAATCTTGTTCTTGTGATCTATTTTTTTTCTGTGTGTCCCACTGACACTTGCATAGACAGCCTTGATAATTCATACTGTGTGTGTGCCACTGCCAGGCCCAGCACATTCAGTGACTACCTGTGTGTGTGTGACAGGTGCACATTGTAATACCCAGTACTGCATATACCTACTTACCTGTTGTTCACAGTGCACCCACCTACCTACGTGAGCTGAGCGCACGCAGTGTCACTGTGCCTGCCCGCTACCGGTCTGTGTGTGACAGGGGCACATTGTAATACCCATTATTGCATATACCTACCTGTTGTGTTCAGTGCACCCACTTCATCACTACATATACCTACCTGTTGTGTTCAGTGCACCCACCTCATCACTACATATACCTACCTGTTGTGTTCAGTGCACCCACCTCATCACTACATATACCTACCTGTTGTGTTCAGTGCACCCACCTACCTACGTGAGTGCACGCAGTGTGATATACCACTCCGTGCATACCTGATAACTGCACCTGTGTGACTGCACATTGTATTAGTCAAGTCAGTGCATACCTTCATCCCTCCCCAATATGGACAAAACAAAAGGTAGAGGCAAGTCACCTGGCAGGTCTGTTCGAGGTCACGCTGTTGTGGTGTCGTGTGGCCCTTGACCAAAGTACAGTGTTCAGAAGAAGGCACGTGCCATCAACCCCAAATATTGTCAGGACGTAGTTGACTATTTAACACAGAACACTTCATCTTTCTCAGCTTCTGCACGGAAGCGTGACAAATCTTCCTCCTTCTGCTCTGATTCTGGCACCCCACTTAACACTCAGTTGGCCGCCACCACCAAAGTGCCATCACGCCAGGGCTCAGCGGTGTGGAAATTTGTTTGTGTGTCTACCTCAGATGAGAGCAATGCCATCTCTACTCGCTGCCACCGAAAATTGAGCCGTGGAAAGACCAAGACCCACGTAGGGACAACTACCTTACGAAGGCACATGATTACAAAGCACAAACTGCAATGGGATGACCACATAAGGAAAAGCCGCACACAAAAGCAAAGCCACACACCGCAGTGGAAGATACCAGGCCGCAATTTTTTCTCAAAAAAGGCGATATCTAAACTGTACCGTGATGTTGAAAGGGAAGTGGTGACATCTCTGGCACACAGCGTTGGGTCAAGGGTCCATCTGACCACGGAAGCCTTGTCTGCAAAGCACGCTCAGGCCTGCCCAAAGACTAAGTCAGTCCCCACACACAGCATCTCTGCCTGCACACCGTGTGACTGCCTGCCCCAAGACTAAGTCGCTCCCCACACAGCATCTCTACCTGCAGGCTGCTTTACTGCCTTCTTAGCCACCACCAACAGGGTCCAGGACTCCAGGCGGATTACTGAATTTTTAAGGCCGCTGCTAGCAGTGGCCGCTATAATAATTTTTCTGGTGCGTGTACATGCCTGCCTATTTTTTCTTGTTGCAGTGCAGCTGCAACAAAACAAAAGGCATGTACATGTGCCCATTCCCCTTTGTGATCATTACCTTGCCGCAGTGAAGGGGCTTGCATATCACAATGAAGCAATGACCGCCGTCTATATGAGTGTCTCGGGGGTTGGCACACCAAAGATAATAAGGTCGTTGCTTCATTGTGGTCAGACCAAATTTGATCAGCTGGACAGTCACTGTTCTATCATTGAGCTACCACAGCCCGGCGACCATATGGGCTTGAAAACCGCCATGGCCTGCACTCTCGCCATGTTGCGCACCAGTCCAGCACGGCCGTCACTACGCAACCCTCTGTTTGCGGTGCGTTACACAGTGAGTTTGGTGTGTCAGTGTAAAGCAGTACTCTAATTACACTCCCTGATTGATGTATACACATGCAAGATGTTTTAAAGCACTTTAGGGCTGCAATTTAGCATTCAATGTGATTTCTGCCTTTAAAACGCTGCTTTGCGTCCAATCCAGATTTTCCCCCGGGACTTTTGGCGTGTATCCCACTCCGCCATGCCCCCCCTCCAAGTGTTAGACCCCTTGAAACATCTTTTCCATCACTTTTGTGGCCAGCATAAATTTTTCTAGTTTTCAAAGTTCACCTCCCCATTGAAGTCTATTGCAGTTCGCAAAAGTTCGCGTGAACCGAACTTAAGCGTGTGGTTCGCAAACCGAAAATTGGAGGTTCGGTCCATCTCTAATGATGCAATACTTTCCACACCACTGACTGAGAATAATTATGAAGAGCTCCACTGACTGCAGGTGTGTGACTCGCTAATGAAGGAGATTGGCAAGTTAAAGATCTAATTATGAGGCTGGGTGCACACATAACATGACAGGAAAGGCTGCGTTTTATGTCATGTTTCATTTTATGTTGTGTGCGTTTTTAAAGCATTTTTGGTGCGTTTGAATTAGCAGTTTTTTACAGCAGATACGTTTTTCAAGTGTTTTGCGTGCATTTTTTAAAATGTGTTTGCGGTTCACATACACAACGCATATGTGTTTTGTATGCATTTTTCTTTTGCGTTTTATGAAAATCACTAGGAAGCCAACAGGAAGTGTACATACATCATAAAACAATTTTTTTGGTACTTATCCGTTAGCCGGGCACATCTGGCAGGTGGCGCTGTTGTTGTTAATTCCAATCATAATTACAGTCACGTAAGAAAACTGTGAATGTAAAGGCCGGATGCGCCTGGCTAACGGATGTATGTAATGCGCCCGGCTAACTGTGAATGTCAATGTAAACGCCGCAGGTGGCGCTAATTGCATTCCCTGTTAAGGTGACAATATGTATATTAAAGAAGAGAGTTAAATGACAAATAAGCCGGCGGCAATGTAACAGATCAAGCCGCCGTCTTGCTTCGTGTCTCGCTCTCCTCCCTTGCCCTCTCTCGTATAGAGCCCTGGGGGGCGGGGGGGTCATGCGTGTCCCCCCAGAGTCGTTCGTCGAGGCAGGGGATCCTGCTTCTTTTATTGCGATGAACACTCTGGGGGGACACGAGTCCCCTCCCCAAGGCTCTCTACAACAGAGGACAAGGGGGGAGGAGAGCGAGACACGAAGCAAGCCGGCGGCTTGATCTGTTACAGTGCCGCCGGCTTATTTGTCATTTAATTAACTCTCTTCTTTAATATACATATTGTCACCTTAACAAGGAATGCAATTAGCGCCACCTGCGGCGTTTACATTCACAGTTTTCTTACGTGACTGTAATTATGATTGGAATTAACAGCCTGCCGGATGCGCCCGGCTAACAGATGAGTAACATTTTTTTTTACCAAAAACACATAACATTGCATCGCTATTGACTTTCATTATGTGCGTTTTTGAAGATTATGCAACAAAACCAGTGTTTTTGAAAACGTACGCATCAAAAACGCATATGCGATTTTGATATGCGTTTTTCCTGCAGCCCATAGACTTCCATTAGCGGCAAAAACGCACCGTTTCCCCGCAATGCAGTGTGCACCTAGCCTGAGTGTGTGCTGTTGATTTGAATCACCTGCTGTCCGGTATCACTCAGTGTAGGAACACACTAGGCAAAAACATTAGTTACATAGTTACATAGTTATTTTGGCTGAAAAAAGACATACGTCCATCGAGTTCAACCAGTACAAAGTACAACTCCAGCCCGTCCCCCACATACCCCTGTTGATCCAGAGGAAGGCGAAAAAAACCCTACCAGGCATGGTCCAATTAGCCCCAAATGGGAAAAATTCCTTCCTGACTCCAGATGGCAATCAGATAAAATCCCTGGATCAACATCATTAGGCATAACCTAGTAATTGTAGCCATGGATGTCTTTCAACGCAAGGAAAGCATCTAAGCCCCCTTTAAATGCAGGTATAGAGTTTGCCATAACGACTTCCTGTGGCAATGCATTCCACATCTTAACCACTCTTACTGTAAAGAACCCTTTCCTAAATAAATGGCTAAAACGTTTTTCCTCCATGCGCAGCTCATGTCCTCTAGTCCTTTGAGAAGGCCTAGGGACAAAAAGCTCATCCGCCAAGCTATTATATTGCCCTCTAATGTATTTATACATGTTAATTAGATCTCCTCTAAGGCGTCTTTTCTCTAGACTAAATAAACCCAGTTTATCTAACCTTTCTTGGTAAGCGAGACCTTCCATCCCACGTATCAATTTTGTAGCTCGTCTCTGCACCTGCTCTAAAACTGCAATATCTTTTTTGTAATGTGGTGCCCAGAACTGAATTCCATATTCCAGATGTGGCCTTACTAGAGAGTTAAACAGGGGCAATATTATGCTAGCATCTCGAGTTTTTATTTCCCTTTTAATGCATCCCAAAATTTTGTTCGCTTTAGCTGCAGCGGCTTGGCATTGAGTACGATTATTTAACTTGTTGTCGATGAGTACTCCTAAGTCCTTCTCCAAGTTTGATGTTCCCAACTGTATCCCATTTATTTTGTATGGTGCTAGACCATTGGTACGACCAAAATGCATGACTTTACATTTGTCAACATTGAATTTCATCTGCCATGTATGTGCCCATATAGCCATCCTATCCAGATCCTGTTGCAATATGACACTATCTTCCTGAGAGTTGATGATTCTGCACAATTTTGTATCATCTGCAAAAATAGCAACATTGCTCACTACTGCATCTACTAGGTCATTAGCGTTGCGGAAAACGCATATAATGCAAGTCAATGGGCAGCATGAAAAAACGCATATGTTTGCGTTCTGCAATGTGCATTTTTAAACGCTGGTCTTGCTGCATATTTTTCCAAAACACATCTATAACGCACATAATGTCAATGGTGACGCAGAGGTATTGCGTTGTAGTGCGTTTTGTACGTATTTTTAAAAAAAGTTTGATGCATTTCCGCTACCTGTTGACAACACATTAAAACACACTCAAAATGCAAGAAAAACTCATGTGTGGAACAAATATGCAAACGCATAGAAAACGCACAAACACGTATGCAGCAAGATGCTACCTTTCCCGCACTGCCTAGTGTGTTCCTAACCATAGAGCCTCCAGTGGTCAGATTTTGGTGTCTCCACTCCCTCCAACAATGCCATGATGAAGGTACTTATAGTTTGAATTGCCCATAGGAATGATAGAGTGTTTTCTCAAGCCTGTCCTTGTGACTCCCCAATGACGTAGCAGTGCTTTTCAGCGCAGGTAGATTTGGGCGCAGCCGGTGCCACCATAGACTAGAATAAGAATCACTTCTATAGCGGCGCTCAGTGAGTAACGTCGGCTCCGTCAGAAGACGCAATAATTCGGCCTCCAGCAATCGCTGGAAGCCGAATTATATCATTTCCCCCACTATCCATGGCGGCCTGGAGGGGGAATAGTAATTAACACGGCCCGGACTTGTGCAGAAGCAGGATCAGCCATATACAGGCTGTATCCTGCGCCCAAGTCTACAGGAGCCGATTTCATATGTATGCTCCCAGTGATGTATGCTTTCACTGGCGAACTGAGGGGGCTATTCCGGGTGTCTGGAACCTCCCCCCTGCACTGAGCTGTGTATTCAGCCAGGGAAGCCAGCATAATATAAACAGCCTCATTCTCCCTCCCTTCTTACTTCTGGAGCTTCCCTCCAGCTAATAGAATGAGAGAGGCAGCCCAGCTTCCCTCACAAGAAGATGCAGCCTGCAGTGAGAGAATGTTGATTATGGAGTCCTGGACTCTCCACAGCACAGAAGTGTCCGACATGATGAAATTAGAGTGCAGGCAAGCTGGTAAATATACACAGCATGATGCTGAGCTTGCCTGGACTCAGGGTCCGTGGGCAAACATCTGTCTGGTCTCTCCCCATTGTTATAATGACTGCATGTGTGAGTAAGGTGTTTAACAAGCTGAAAAGTTTTTGACAGTCCCTAGACTCCAGGAGGGCTTCTTTCTGACTTGTGTGAGAGACTGACAGGGACAGGAGTCCGATTACAGGCAAGTAGCCTGTCTGATGTGGGACTGCAATACAGACAAGTTCTCTGCTCCATCTCAGGCTATTCTCAATTTCTCCACTCCTCTCTCTGGGCTAGTGCAACGCCAAAATGACAATAGCAATCGCTAGCAATTTGTGAGTGTGATTTTGTGAAGTGATTTTCAGAGCGATTTTTGAATGAATTGCTCAAAAACATGCTACATGCAGTATACCTGCGATTTTGAAAAAATCACAACGCTGCTGTGGGAACACCCACATAGGGTAACATTAGCCAAGCGCTTTTCAAATCACTGTTGATTTGAAAAACGCTCAGAAGCCCTCTTGGTGTGCAGCATCCCTCCTTCATTCACCTTTGTTTCCCTCTTCCCCTAGAGCTGGCTGTGTGTTCTTGTCATACAGGAAAGCTAAATAAAAGTGCAATCCTGGTGAGGCAAAATATTATTATTTAGTATTTATATAGCGCCGCCATCTTCCGCAGATGCATATATCCCTGCATCATATGGGTATCGCGCTATGTGACACTATGTAGCATATTCCACTGAATTGTCCAAACTAAGTCTATCTCCTGTTTCTCTCTTGGGGAGTTGTTCCAGCGCTGTACCCCGTTCACATTTGCTGCTACCAGAAGCCCTCAGAAACACTCGTGTCCTTGAGTACTTCCAAAGATAGGCAGCTCCGTAATACGCCAGCGCACTTTTGTGCATGGGCAGTATGGAGCCACCTGTATTCAGAAGCACTCGGGGACATACGTGCTTCTGGACCTTTCAGGAACCCCCCCCCCCCTTAAAAATCCTGCGTTTGCCCCTGGCCGCACCTCTGCACAGGTGGGGTAATTAGTGGCTCAGCTACATGGCATCCACCCAGCTGAGACACTAATGCATAGGTGAGGTTGCCTGCAAAACATGCACCATTGAAAAGACATGAGGACAGGTTTGAGAAACACTGGACTATGATCAATCACAGACGTATTTTTCTGGCTTGATGCAGATTTTGCAAACATTGATACAGGGCTGGGGCACACCGAGCGGGTTTTCAGGCGTTTTTGCAGCCGCTTGCGGCTGCGGATACGCTACGGTAATGTATCTCAATGGGGGTGTGCACAACACGGCGGGAGGCGTTTTGCAGAAACGAATCCTCCCGGAGTGAGGCATATTTTGGATTGCGGAGGCGTTTCTGCCTCAATGTTAAGTATAGGAAAAACGCAAACCGCTCTGAAAAACGGCAGATCAGAACGGTTTGCCAGGCGGTTTTGTTACAGAAGCTGTTCAGTAACAGCTTACTGTAACAATATATGAAATATGCTACACTGAAATCTGCAGCAGTAATCCGCAAAACGCCTCATAAAAATAAAAAGCGTTTAAAAATCTGCTAGCATTTTGCGGATCTGCTACCGGGTTTTGGTGTGCAACGGGCCATAAAGTTTGAAATTGGACAATCCAAATCACCAACCACTGCATACGACTCTCCCAATTACAATCTGCATGAAATGTATAGCAAACTTAAAAAGTTAGAATCTTACCTCCCATCGTTATTCATTTTCTCCACTTTGCAGATATCGCACAGCTGCTGGTTTTGTGATGGCTGGAGCAGTTATGTGGAACCAGGAATTCTGCTGTACAAGTCATGTTATGGAATAATCTAGAAATACAGCAAAGACCAAAAAATGCAATCTGACTGAAAACCTGCAAAGGCAAAATATCAGATTTGGTTGGTGTTGAAATTACTAATGGATTCTGCTTGGTGCCGACACCCATAGCACCTTACAGCACTTCAAATAGCAAAAATCCATCTTTATCAAGATAAATGCAATGCTTTCACTTCCTCGATATACATTACAAGGATTTGTAGCAAACCTTTAATATTTTACCTTTTTCATTTTGGATACAGAAACTGTTTTATATCTCCATCTGTGAGAATTTCCATCACTTCCTATCCAGAAAGGAAATGGGGAAATCTCTCCAGGAGTGGCAGACAGCAAACAATGCAACTTTTTGTAGAATGAGGGCTTATTCACAGTGGGGCATTGCTTTGTGATGTGACGTTAAAGTCACAACGCAGCATCACAACGCAATGCAAAAAAAGGTGGTAATGCAGATTAACGATGCATTACCGTCGCATACAGTAGGTATACAGTTAAGCATACAGGCAATGTAAAGTATGCTTTCCTGTACCCGGTTAGAGGTAACGCACTACAGCAGTGCGTTACAATAATGCTGCACATTACATTGCGACGCTAACGTCACACTGTGAACATCCCAAACAATTAACATTGCAGTGCAGTAAGCTGCAATATAAGGCCTCTTTTCCATGAACTGTTGATAGGCAGTGAAATGCCTCTTAACCACTTAACCACCTTAGCGGTATGGACGAGCTCAGCTCGTCCATTACCGCCAGAGGGTGCCGCTCAGGCCCTGCTGGGCCGATTTTGATGAAATAAAGAGCATCACACGCAGCCGGCACTTTGCCAGCCGCGTGTGCTGCCCGATCGCCGCCGCTCTGCGGCGAGAGGGTCCCCCCAGCCGCCTGAGCCCTGCGCAGCCGGAACAAATAGTTCCGGCCAGCGCTAAGGGCTGGATCGGAGGCGGCTGACGTCAGGACGTCGGCTGACGTCACTCCGCTCGTCGCCATGGCGACGAAGTAAGCAAAACACGGAAGGCCGCTCATTGCGGCCTTCCGTGTTACTTTTGGCCGCCGGAGGCGATCAGAAGAACGGCTCCGGAGCGCCCTCTAGTGGGCTTTCATGCAGCCAACTTTCAGTTGGCTGCATGAAATAGTTTTTTTTAAATTTAAACAAAAACCCTCCTGCAGCCGCCCTGGCGATCTTAATAGAACGCCAGGGTGGTTAAAGGGACACTTAAGTCAGAAATAAAAAATGAGTTTTACTCACCTGGGGCTTCCAATAGCCCCCTGCAGCTGTCCGGTGCCCTCGCCGTCTCCCTCCGATCCTCCTGGCCCCGCCGGCAGCCACTTCCTGTTTCGGTGACAGGAGCTGACAGGCTGGGGACGCGAGTGATTCTTCGCGTTCCTGGCCACAATAGCGCCATCTATGCTGCTATAGCATATATCATATACCATATAGCAGCATAGAGGGTGCTAATGTGTCTGGGAACGCGAAGAATCACTCGCGTCCCCAGCCTGTCAGCTCCTGTCACCGAAACAGGAAGTGGCTGCCGGTGGGGCCAGGAGGATCGGAGGGAGATGGCGATGGCATCGGACAGCTGCGGGGGGCTATTGGAAGCCCCAGGTGAGTAAAACTCATTTTTGTTTGTTTGACTTAAGTGTCCCTTTAAGGACTGCAGTCATAAAACCCCTTAAAGAGAACCCGAGGTGGGTTTGAAGAATATTATCTGCATACAGAGGCTGGATCTGCCTATACAGCCCAGCCTCTGTTGCTATCCCAAACCCCCTAAGGTCCCCCTGCACTCTGCAATCCCTCATAAATCACAGCCCTGCTGCTGACAAACAGCTTGTCAGAGCTGGCTGTGTTTATCTCTATTGTATCAGTCTGCTGCTCTCCCCGCCTCCTGCAGAACTCCAGTCCCCGCCTGCATCCCTTCCCTCCCTGCTGATTGGAGGGAAGGGACGGGGGCAGGGACCGGAGCTATGCAGGAGGCGGGGGAGCAGCAGAGACTGACACTACAGATGTAAACACAGCCTCACAGCACGGCTGTGATTTATGAGGGATTGCAGAGTGCAGGGGGACCTTAGTGGGGTTTGGGATAGCAACAGAGGCTGGGCTGTATAGGCAGATCCAGCCTCTGTATGCAGATAACATTCTTTAAACACACCTCGGGTTCTCTTTAAGGACCAGAGCCTTTTTTTCCATTCAGAGTCAGACCACTGCAGCTTTAACGGTTTATTGCTCGGTCATACAACCTACCATCTAAATGAATTTTACCTCCTTTTCTTGTCACTAATACAGCTTTCTTTTGGTGCTATTTGATTGCTGCCGCGATTTTTACTTTTTATTATCATCATCAAAAAATACATTAATTTTGTCAAAAAAAATGATTTTATTTACTTTCTGTGCTGACATTTTTCAAATAAAGTAAAATTTCTGTATACATGCAGAACGAAAAATGTGGACAAATATGTTCTTGATTGAAAAAAACCCATTCAGCCTATATTTATTGGTTTGGGTAAAAGTTATAGCGTTTACAAACTATGGTGCCAAAAGTGAATTTTCCCATTTTGAAGCATCTCTGACTTTTCTGACCACCTGTCATGTTTCATGAGGTGCTAAAATTCCAGGATAGTATAAATACCCCCCAAATGACCCCATTTTGGAAAGAAGACATCCCAAAGTATTCACTGAGAGGCATGGTGAATTCATAGAAGATTTTATTTTTTGTCACAAGTTAGCGGAAAATGACACTTTGTGACAAAAAAATAAGTTTCCATTTCTTCTAACTTGCGACAAAAAAAAAAAAAAAAAAATCTGCCACGGACCACGGACTCACTATGCTCCTCTCTGAATACCTTGAAGTGTCTACTTTCCAAAATGGGGTCATTTGTGGGGTGTGTTTACTGTCCTGGCATTTTGGGGAGTGCTAAATTGTAAGCACCCTTGTAAAGCCTAAAGGTGCTCATTGGACTTTGGGCCCCTTAGCGCAGTTAGGCTGCAAAAAGGTGCCACACATGTGGTATTGCCGTACTCAGGAGAAATAGTATAATGTGTTTTGTGGTGTATTTTTACACATACCCATGCTGGGTGGGAGAAATATCTCTGTAAATGACAATTTTTTGATTTTTTTTTTACACACAATTGTCCATTTACAGAGATATTTCTCCCACTCAGCATGGGTATGTGTAAAAATACACCCCAAAACACATTATACTACTTCTTCTGAGTACTGCGATACCACGTGTGGCACTTTTTTGCACCCTAACTGCGCTAAGGGGCCCAAAGTCCAATGAGTACCTTTAGGATTTCACAGGTCATTTTGCGACATTTGGTTTCAAGACTACTCCTCACGGTTTAGGGCCCCTAAAATGCCAGGGTAGTATAGGAACTCCACAAATGACCCCATTTTAGAAAGAAGACACCCCAAGGTATTCCGTTAGGAGTATGGTGAGTTCAAAGAAGATTTTATTTTTTGTCACAAGTAAGCAGAAATTGATTTTAATTGTTTTTTTTTTCACAAAGTGTCATTTTCTGCTAACTTGTGACAAAAAAATAAAATCTTCTATGAACTCACCATACTCCTAACGGAATACCTTGGGGTGTCTTCTTTCTAAAATGGGGTCATTTGTGGGGTTCCTATACTGCCCTGGCATTTTAGGGGCCCTAAACCGTGAGGAGTAGTCTTGAAACCAAATGTCGCAAAATGACCTGTGAAATCCTAAAGGTACTCATTGGACTTTGGGCCCCTTAGCGCAGTTAGGGTGCAAAAAAGTGCCACATGTGGTACCGCTGTACTCAGGAGAAGTAGTATAATGTGTTTTGTGGTGTATTTTTACACATACCCATGCTGGGTGGGAGAAATATCTCTGTAAATGACAATTTTTTTTTTATTTTTTTTTTACACATAATTGTCCATTTACAGAGAGATTTTTCCCACCCAGCATGGGTATGTGTAAAAATACACCCCAAAACACATTATACTACTTCTTCTGAGTACGGGAATACCACATGTGTGACACTTTTTTGCAACCTAGGTGCGCTAAGGGGCCTAACGTCCTATTCACAGGTCATTTTGAGGCATTTGGATTCTAGACTACTCCTCACGGTTTAGGGCCCCTAAAATGCCAGGGCAGTATAGGAACCCCACAAGTGACCCCATTTTAGAAAGAAGACACCCCAAGGTATTCTGTTAGGAGTATGGTGAGTTCATAGAAGATTTTTTTTTTGTCACAAGTTAGCGGAAATTGACACTTTGTGAAAAAAAAACCCAATACAAATCAATTTCCGCTAACTTGTGACAAAAAATAAAATCTTCTATGAACTCGTCATATACCTCAAGGAATACCTTGGGGTGTCTTCTTTCTAAAATGGGGTCACTTGTGGGGTTCCTATACTGCCCTGGCATTTCAGGGGCCCTAAACCGTGAGGAGTAGTCTTGAACCCAAATGTCTCAAAATGACCTGTGAAATCCTAAAGGTACTCATTGGACTTTGGGCCCCTTAGCGCAGTTAGGGTGCAAAAAAGTGCCACATGTGGTACCGCTGTACTCAGGAGAAGTAGTATAATGTGTTTTGTGGTGTATTTTTACACATACCCATGCTGGGTGGGAGAAATATCTCTGTAAATGACAATTTTTAGATTTTTTTTACACACAATTGTCCATTTACAGAGAGATTTCTCCCACCCAGCATGGGTATGTGTAAAAATACACCCCAAAACACATTATACTACTTTCCCTGAGTATGGCGATATGACATGTGTGACACTGTTTTGCAGCCTAGGTGCGCATAAGGGGTCCAACGTCCTATTCACAGGTCATTTTGAGGCATTTGTTTTCTAGACTACTCCTCACGGTTTAGGGCCCCTAAAATGTCAGGGCAGTATAGGAACGCCACAAGTGACCCCATTTTAGAAAGAAGACACCCCAAGGTATTCCGTTATGTGTATGGTGAGTTCATAGAAGATTTTATTTTTGTCACAAGTTAGTGAAAAATGAAACTTTGTGAAAAAACAATAAAAATCAATTTCCGCTAACTTTTGACAAAAAATAAAATCTTCTGTGAACCCTTCATACGCCTAACAGAATACCTTGGGGTGTCTTTTTTCTAAAAAGGGGTCACTTGTGGAGTTCCTAAACTGCCCTGGCATTTTACGGACCCAAAACCGTAAGTAGTCTGGAAACCAAATGTCTCAAAATGACTGTTCAGGGGTATAAGCATCTGCAAATTTTGATGGCAGGTGGTCTATGAGGGGGCGAATTTTGTGGAACCGGTCATAAGCAGGGTGGCCTCTTACATGACAGGTTGTATTGGGCCTGATCTGATGGATAGGAGTGCTAGGGGGTGACAGGAGGTGATTGATGGGTGTCTCAGGGGGTGGTTAGAGGGGAAAATAGATTCAATGAATGCACTGGGGAGGTGATCGGAAGGGGGTCTGAGGAGGATCTGAGGGTTTGGCCGAGTGATCAGGAGCACACACGGGGCAAATTAGGGCCTGATTTGATGGGTAGGTGTGCTGGGGGTGACAGGTGGTGACAGGAGGTGATTGATGGGTGTCTCAAGGTGTGATTAGTGGGGGGAATAGATGCAAGCAATGCACTGGCGAGGTGATCAGGGCTGGGGTCTGAGGGCGTTCTGAGGGTGTGGGCGGGTGATTGGGTGCCCTAGGGGCAGATAGGGGTCTAATCTGATGGGTAGCAGTGACAGGTGGTGACAGGGGGTGATTGATGGGTAATTAGTGGGTGTTTAGAGGAGAGAACAGATGTAAACAGTGCACTTGGGAGGTGATCTGACGGCGGGTCTGCAGGCGATCTGATGGTGTGGGTGGGTGATCAGATTGCCCGCAAGGGGCAGGTTAGGGGCTGATTGATGGGTGGCAGTGACAGGGGGTGATTGATGGGTGGCAGTGACAGGGGGTGATTGATAGGTGATTGACAGGTGATCAGTGGGTTATTACAGGGAAGAACAGATGTAAATAATGCACTGGCGAATTGATAAGGGGGGGTCTGAGGGCAATCTGAGCGTGTGGGTGGGTGATTGGGTGCCCGCAAGGGGCAGATTAGGGTCTAATCTGATGGGTAACAGTGACAGGTGGTGATAGGGGGTGATTGATGGGTAATTAGTGGGTGTTTAGAGGAGAGAACAGATGTAAACAGTGCACTTGGGAGGTGATCTGACGTCGGGTCTGCAGGCGATCTAATGGTGTGGGTGGGTGATCAGAATGCCCGCAAGGGGCAGGTTAGGGGCTGATTGATGGGTGGCAGTGACAGGGGGTGATTGACGGGTGATTGACAGGTGATCAGGGGGGATAGATGCATACAGTACACAGGGGGGGGGGTCTGGGGAGAATCTGAGGGGTGGGGGGGGTGATCAGGAGTCCCCAGGGGGGCAGTTTAGGGACTAAAAAAAAAATAGCGTTGACAGATAGTGACAGGGAGTGATTGATGGGTGATTAGGGGGGTGATTGGGTGCAAACAGTGGTCTTGGGGGTGGGCAGGGGGGGGGTCTGAGGGGTGCTGTGGGCGATCAGGGGGCAGGGGGGGGCAGATCAGTGTGTTTGGGTGCAGACTAGGGTGGCTGCAGCCTGCCCTGGTGGTCCCTCTGACACTGGGACCACCAGGGCAGGAGGCAGCCTGTATAATACACTTTGAAAACATTACAAAGCGTATTATATGCTTCCTATGCGGTGATCGTCGGGTTAACAACCCGCCGGCACTTCCGATTTGCCGGCGGGTTGAAGTCGCGGGTGGGTGGAGCCTATTGCCGCCGGATGCGCGCCCATCCCAGCGCGCGATCCCTGGCAACACAGTGTCCCAGGACCCGACACCAATCTGCGTTACGTGGTCCTGGGGCTGCCACTTTGCCGCCGCCAATGTTCAGTGGGCGGTCGGCAAGTGGTTAAACTCTTACAACTGCTCACTGCTGCCTGGTAACTGCTTGTTGCTGTCTGGTAACTGCTCACTGCTGCCTTGCAACTACTTGCTGAGCACACAGCTCAACAGTCCGTAGAAAAGAGGCCTTAGGGCCTGTTTCCACTACACGCAGATTGGATGCAGAATGAATGCAGAAAAACTGACTCCAATGAATGCCTGTGGGCCTGTTTCCACTAAACGCGATCTTTCTGATGCAGATTTTCCCATAGGCATTCATTGGAGTCAGTTTTTCTGCATCCAATCTGCGTGTAGTGGAAAAAGGCCCAAAGAGTTTATAACACAGCTCTGCAACGTCCCACTGTGAATGTAGCCTCTGGCCTCTTTTCCACGGACAGTGGCATAGCAAGCAGTTTCCAGGCAGCAGTGAGCAGTTCTGAGAGTTTGAGAGGCTGAAGTTCTGAAGCTCAAAGATAAGTCTTTGGAAAAGGCAAGATCACAGAGCAATTTTACCCCCTTCCATGTAGCTTACTCTACACAGTCTATTCTATTAAGCTGCAGTGCGTTACCTCTAAATGTACACGTTACCGGGTATAGGAACGCATACTTTTCATTGCCTGTATGCTTTAGGCTACTTACACACCAAGAAGTTGCGTTTTAGGGGACGTTATGGTCGCATAACGTGCCCCTAACGCAACCTATGGTGGTGTTGAAGTTGGACGTTAGATTGAGCTGCGTTATGCGGCTCTAAAAGCAGCCGCTCCAGGTTAGTGATAGGAAGTCCGGATCTTTTTAAGGATTCGGATCATTTGAATCGGATCATTGAAAAATTCTGGATCTTTGAACCGAATCATTTGAATCATTTTACTAGGGAAGCAGACTGGGTGAAATGACTAGCAGGACAGGACTTTCCCTGCACTGTACATTCTGTATATTCCTGTTTCTTCCAGACAGACATCCACTGTGAACCGAATCTTTCATTGTGATGATCCGGATGATTCGACTCACAAAAAAGATCCGGATCAAATGAACGATTCGTTCATGATCCAGACAACACTACAGTCCTACCAGGAGTCTCTGCAGTGCAGTGAACATTAATTAGCCATGTGGCTGGCTGTGGAGGAGGAGGGGAGACCTCCTCCTCCAACATTACTGAGCATGTGCAAACAGTCTAACATGGCTTAGCCCAGTATAACCTACAGCATGCAGCACTTTGTTTAAATGTGCTGCGTTACTATGAAACCCAACGTGTGCACTGTGAACAGCACAATAGATTTTACAGTGCTGTGAGTTAGGCTGAGTTACTGGCTGCTGTAACTTGGGACTTTAACGTCCCACTGTGAAACCAGCCTTACTGTGCCTACTGTAGCGATGGTAACCATTTTTTTTTGCGTTGTAATGCTGTGTTGTGACTTTAACGTCACGTTACAACACAACATCCCGCTGTAAATCAGCCCTTACTGTCTTTTTTTTATAACCAAACTATGTTACCATGTTACATGCATTTTTAGCACATATAGTGCATTATGCATAATATAGATCAGAAACCTCGTGTGTGAAGATGTGTGCTAATACGTCATAGAGTGTATATGAGGCTTTACTGGCATTTTACAACTCGCAAAATGCTAGGACATGATGAACTGTATCAGTGCCAGAAGCTGCGCTATCAGTGTGAGGCCTGGGACCCACTACAAAGCACAAAGCGCTATACAGTAGCCAGTAGCCCTTAGCAAGCGATTTTGGGATTGATTTTCATGCTTCTATACAATACATTAGAATGGAAATGCTCCCAAAATGCTGCATGTCCTGCTATTGCGATTTGCCTAATTGCAATCGCTCTAGTGGAGTCTGTCCCATTCATTTACACTGAGCCTATTACCGGGGCTGAACTGCAGAACGCGGGAGGATGACGTGGGACTCAGTTTATGCTTGTACCCCTTACCCATTTCCTTTAAGAGTTAAAAGTAAATAAACACACAAACACTTAGAAAAAGTATTTTAATTGAACAAAAAACATAACCACGAAAAAAGTCCTTTAATATTCTTAATTAACCATTAATACTTACCAGTCCCTTTAAATAAATGATCCCTTGCAATAGCCTCGGAAATGTTCTATCAGTTACAATGTAACAAAGTTATTACAATGTAACAACTTTGTTACATTGTAACTACGCCGCACCCGACGTCACTCGACGCTCAGCCGCCGCATACACATTCTGATTTGAAGGAACCCCATTGGTCTGCTAAGGACCAATGGGGCTCCTTTGAGCCCAAATTCAAAGATGCTTAGAGAGCTCTGAGCTATGCAGCTCAGAGAGCTCTGTCGGGTCCGTGCAGGACGCTAAGTCCCGCCGGCTCCCGCTGCCCTCCCCGCCTCTCCCACATGTCACCCACATGTGGGTGACAGATGTGGGCGGGGTGGACAGCGGCCTTCGGAGGTGGAGAAGAGCCCCTTGTCCTTGGATTGGACAAGGGCTCGGAGGGGGAGGGGAAAGCTTGGCTGCCCCTCCCCTTCCGAGACCCCACAATCCATGGACCATGCGGGCTGGTATAGTCAGGGTGCGGAGCCCCACGCGGCCGGTGCTCCGCATTCTGGCTATCTCAGCCTGCATGGGGGACAAGGGGTTAAAGAGGTCTGGGAGGGGGGATCCCACGTCGTTTTTTTTTTTATATTTCCCACACTCAGAACGAAGTAAGTAAAACTCTTCCCACTTGGGGGAATGTATGAAAATAATACACTATTGCTACCTGTGCAAAAAAAACTGACATTTTCCGCATTTAAAAGACATTTTTCCCCTTGAAACTTAAAAATCGATTTTCTCAAAAACTATAAGGTCCTCTTATTCCCACTGATCCCCTTAATATACCCTGGGAATTTGTTGTTCCTAAATTTTAAGCAGGCTTTGCTATTAACCGTTAAAGTCGGCAGATTTTTAAATGTATACATTTTTCCTTTGAAACTTTAAAATCGATTTTCTGAAAAACTATAAGGTCTTTTTGAAAAAAAAAATTTTTTCCTCTTATTCCTTCTGATCTCCTTAATATATTCTCCAAATTTGAGGCTCTTAGCATTTAAGGGGGCTTTGCTATTAACCCTTAAAGTCGGCGGCTTTTTTATATTATACGGGAGCGTAATATTACGCGATTACGGCAAACTGTGTAATTTCAATAGGAGTTTACGGTCTTACGCGTAATTTGATACGCGTAATAACGTAACTTGCGGTCTGCGCGTAATTAATTACGTGTGATACCGTAACCTTACACGTAACGCTTACGGTGCATTTGTAATGAATTACGATGCGTAATTAGCGTAATGCGTAATTTCGGCCCAGCACTGGGTTTTCTGCACTGCCTAGTGTGCTGGCCTGGAGCACCCACTAGAGCTTTTTTTTTTTTAGTGTTTAGGAAGCACTTTAAATCGCTAGCGAATTCCCTAAACGCTCTGCTACTATAAATTGATGGGACAGATTTCACTAGCGCGATTGAGATTAGGGAAATCGCAATTGCAGGCAGGACATGCAGCATTTTGGGAGTGTTTTCATTCTAATGAATTGTATAAGAGCAGGGAAATTGCTCCCAAGATCGCTTGCAAAATGCTACCATAGATCGCTTGTGATTACGATAGCGCTTTGCGCTTTCTAGTGGGTTCCACAGGCCTCAATGAACTCTGAGGGCCCTTTTCCACTAGCGCAAGCTGAATCGCAAAATCGCAAACCGCTAGCGATTTTACAATCGCTAGGGTTTGCTAAATAACATAGGAATCGTGGTAGGTTATTTCCACTACCGCGATTCGTTTATGCCTCAAACGCGATCGCGCCGCGGAGCGATATTTGCCACGATTTTGCTATGCACTACAGCATAGCAAAATCGTGAACGCAACCGCTGGAGGTTTCCTGCACTTTTGCGATTCAGCAGTCGCTAGCATTCAGCGTGAAAGCCAGCGACTGCTAGTGGAAAAGGGCCCTAATTTTGCTTTCTGTCTGGTAACTTCTACCATATTAAAGAGATCCGCTTTCAGGCATGCCCACTAGAGGGAGCACATCCTGAGCTGAATCTTCTCTGCTGGACAGTGCTGACAGGTGATGTAACAACGCTCGCTGGAAACAGGGCAGCAATAGATTATCTTCTGGAGAGAACGAACATCGGCATCCAGTAAGCGTGTATTCTATTTTGTTCTTTTTCTATTATATGGTTTATAGAATATTGTCTGCAAAGCTTAGCTTTTAACTGTGTGTATAATGTCTGCACTTTGCTGTACCCAGTCCCAGGCTAGGCTGCTTGCTGAGTCTAGTTGCACCTGTAGATTGCATAGTAAATATTATCATGCCTAATTCTCTGATGCAGTGCGCTGCTAAGACCATTTGTGACTCCATACCAGAGATATATTTAGCAGTGTTCTGTGTTTATTAGAAGTGTGGCAATACATTCTGCCATTTCACATAGTGCTTTTACTTTATGTCTGTAGAGTGTGTGTTTGGCATCTGTTATCTATTGTTTTTGCATGTATTTTTAAACAGCTTCTTTGTGCAGCAGCCAGTAAAGTTGTGCAGATCTAGCTAGGGCTATTCTAATGAGAGCTGACTCAGGGAAAGGCTATAGCTGCATAGTGTGCAGACTCTGGAAAATTACTTTTATATGGAAACTACCTTTTAAACAGTGTTCGAGTCTTAGCTGACATAATCATTATTATTATCATTATTACTACTAACCAGTGGTGTAGCAATAGGGGATGCAGAGGCTGAGAACGCACCAGGGCCCTTGGGCCAAAGGGGCCCACTAGGGACCCTCCTTCCTCAATCTTGTTATCTTTTTATTGGTGTTCTACTGATAATGAACATTTGTATGGATTTGTACTCTTTACCACCCTAGGCCACTGTCACCAGCCGCCCCCCTTCAGTATAGTTAGCGAGATGACCCCGACTCCCTCTTTCCCTCTAGTATAGGTAGCCAGGTGACCCCTCACCCCTTTCCCTCCAGTAGTAGCCAAATTACTCCCTAACAGCTCCTCCCCCTGCCCCCTTTCGGTATGGGTAGCCAGCTCGCCTTCACACCGCAGCAGCCATCAGTGTCACTTATTTCTCCGCTCATCTACAGTGCAGAAGTTTCCTCTTCCCCTCTGTCTCCAATGCTGCCCAAGTCTATAGCTGCCAGCCACAATGCAAACGTGCACAGAGAGCAAAGTGGCTGCTGCAAAGACAGCTAGTAGCAGAGTACCACGGTCAGGCGCTCGCCTGATCTCCCTGCTTTGCAGCTTGCAAATCCTGCGCTAGTTTAGCCTGTTGCGGTGGTGCCCTTCCTTCTGTGGTGCCCTAGGCCGTGGCCTAAATCCGGCCCTGGTGGTAATTCTTAACAAACTATGTTCTTACTCTGATTACACCTCTCGGACACTGCAGCTGTCCTTGATAGGTTTTGGGGCCCCATGTAAAACTCGCACAGGGGCCCCAAGCACCTTAGTTACGCCACTGCTACTAACCGGTGTCATCCGCTACCATGCGCAGGGCAGGAGTACACGCGCCCTTTCTTTGGAGGTCAGGCGCCGTCCAATTAGCATCGCTGTCAATCACATCGGAGCGGACACACAAACATACAGCTGATGACTTGGAAATTATTATTAAAGATTACTTAGCATCTATATAGTTCCAACATCTGCGGCACTTTTACAGAGTGTACAGTCTGTTTTATTATAACTGAATTATTAGCATATCATTGACCATCTCTAGTCACATGTCAGCTCAGCTCTAACTTAAAATCATCAGCAGCATGGAATACTCATGATAGGTGAAAAGTTCAGTGCGTTTAAAAGTGGAAGTCAAAACTTTATTTATTGTTCTAGGGTAGTTGGAGGAAGGGAAACAGGACACTGTTGTAGTAGGGTGTATGGCTAAAAGTATTTTTGAAATTACTAGGTTGGCTAGGTGTAATTGCAAATCCTGTAAATTTTTTTAAATTTTTTTCCCAATGTTTAAGGCTGCTTACACACCAAGACGTTACAGGCGCACGTTAGTGCAGCCTGTAACGCTCCCCCAACGCACAGCAATGTAACACAAGTGGGCTGTTCACACAGCCCACGTTGCGTTACATGTAACGCTGCACGTTCTGCGCAAAGTGCAGCATGCTACGGCGTTAGAGCGGCTATAGCCGCGTTAGACTGTTTGCACATGCGCAGTGGGTGGCGGAAAGGAGGCGGGGAGAGCCAGCTACAGTAGCCGCGCACATGGCTACTTAATATTCACTGCACTGGCGAGTGTCTCGCTCCGCATCACGTGGTCCCGCTGGCCAATCAGCGCCACTCTGGGAGACATTATAGGAATCGAGCCGCCTAACGCGGCTCACTCTACCGTCGGCTCTTGCAGCACCATACATTGTGTTAGGTGCACGTTATGCGACCTTAACGTGGCACCTAATGCAACGTCTTGGTGTGCAAGAAGCCTAAAGGGAACCCGAGGTGAGCGCGATATGGAGGCTGCCATATCTATTTCCTTTTAAACAATACCAGTTGCCTTGCAGTCCTGCTGATCATCTGCCTCTAAGGCCTGGAACCCACTGAAAACCGCAAACGCAAAACGCAACCGCTAGCGTTTTGTCTGAGCGGTTTGCAAGCGGATTCATGCGCGTTTTTGGTCGTGTTTTGCAACATTGTATTTTTTTCCCCAGCGGGTGCCTAGCGTTTTGCGTTTTGCGTTTTTATCCTGATTGGTCCTGTGAATTATTTTTCATTTTGTTACAGTGTGCTGAACCGCAAAACGCTAGCAAAACCGCTCAGTTTAGGTTTTGCTGAGCGTTTCCGCTAGCGGTTCAATACTTTACATTGAAGCGCTAACGCTCCCAAAATGCTGCATGTCCTGCGTTTGCGTTTCTGAGAAACGCAAACGCTCCTGTGGAAGTTGCCCCATCCATTAACATTAGCCCAGCGTTTTGGCAAAGTGCTAGCATATCGCAGTGCTGCCAAAACGCTGCCAAAAGCGCTCCTGTGGGTTCCAGTCCTAAGGCTAGGTTCACAGTGGGACGTTGTGATGTGATGTTAATATTGAAATGCAAAATTACAGCACAACTCAACAAAAAAGTTGCAGCACACATTAACACCGCGTTAATGTCGCATACAGTAGGTACAGTGAGGCATACAGAAGGTGCAGTGAGGCATACAGGCAATGAAAAGTATGCTTCCCTGTATCTGTTAACATGTTCATTTAGAGGTAACGCACTGTAACAGTCCATTACCATAACACAACATTTGCAACACAACGCTAACGTCGCACTGTAAATGTCACATAGCCTTAACATTGCAGTGCGGTAACCTGTGTTCTGATTTTATAACGCTGGAAAATGACATCCCACTTTGAACCTAGCCTAATACTTTTAGCATAAGGCCTCTTGCACACTGCAAGTGATTCCGATTCAGATTCCGCTTTTTAATTAGTTTTTACATCCGATTCAGATTCAGATTTGCAGTGTGCAAGGAGCAAACTGCAAATCTGAATTGGAAGTAAAAACAGATTAAAAAGCGGAATCTGAATCTGAATTGCTTGCAGTGTGCAAGAGGCCTAAGGCCAGTGTTTCTCAGACCTGTGACTCCCCACTGATGCATGTTGTGCAGGATCCTCATCTATGCACAGCTGGGGTAATTAGTGTCTCAGCTGGGTGGATTCCATGTAGCCGAGATACTGATTACCCCACCTGTACATAGGTGAGGCTGCCTGCAAAACATGCACCGTTGGCAAGTCCCCATTACAGGTGTGAGAAACACTGACGTAGCCCCTGAACAAGCATGCAGATTCTGAAAAGATTAGCTGCATGCTTGTTTCAGGTGTGCTATTTAGACACAACTGACTGGAAAGATCAGCAGTACTGCCAGGCAACTGGTATTGTTTAAAGAGGAAATAAGTATGGCAGCCTCCATATCGCTCACCTTGCGTTCCTTTTAAGGCAGATGCTATGAATGTGCTTGTTATTTTAGGTGTTTAGAGCCTAATACATTGGGCACTTTTGTATATGTCCAGACCAGTCCAAAAACATGAGAAAAATGACTGCTAAATGTTAAAGTGGACCTAAACTCTTGCACAGGACAGAAGGAAAACAGAGAGAAATGCACCCTGAATGTATTTAGAGAATTTAGCCTGCCTAATTCCCCCTCATCTGTCACTAAGCACTAGTTGTAATTTGATCCCTCAGCTGTGTCAGCTGATTGCCATAGCAGAGAGCTAATTGGTAAACACAGGATTCTAATCTGTCTGCTTCCATGAAAGCAGGAAGTAAAACACAGCAGATTTATTGCAGGATTTGTATCAGCTGTAACAAAGAAACGTTTTTCTCTAAAGGTTATTATGCTGTTGCTTATCTTTTAGAGCAGAGAGGAAGTTCTGAGTTCAGGTCCCCTTCAATGGCCTCAATTCACTAAGATCATGCTGGAGATAAGGCAAGAGATAACTTACCTCCACACGTGAGAGAGTTATTTTATCTCTTCATTCCTTAAGTTACCTCTTCTGTAGTTCATTTACCTCCTCTGTAGTTAATTTACCTCCTCTGTAGTTATTTTCACACGTAGTTAATAAACAGCCTGTCTTTAACTCTGGAGTTATTTTAAGGATTGAAGCGTTAACTAAAAGACAGAAGAGTTAACTTTAGGTTTGCCTGAGGTAAAATGTTTCCAGAATACTACGGCCTCAATTCACTAAGATCATGCTGGAGATAATAAGGCAAGTAAGAGAGTTATCTTATCTCTTCATTCCTTACGTTACCTCTTCTGTAGTTAATTTACCTCCTCTGTAGTTAATTTACCTCCTCTGTAGTTATTTTCACATGCAGTTAATGAACAGCCTGTCTTTAACTCTGGAGTTATTTTAAGGATTAAAGAGTTAACTTAAAGACAGAAGAGTTAACTTTAGGTTTGCCTGAGGTAAAATGTTTCCTGAATACTACATGCCTTATTACCATGGTAGCAACTCTAGAAGAGTTATTAAAGACAGGAGATAAGCTTAGTGAATTGAGGCCTACATGCCTTATCACTATGGTGATAACTCTAGAAGAGTTATTAAAGACAGGAGATAAGCTTAGTGAATTGAGGCCATTGTGTCTTGTCGAAATGAAAGTGGTTCACTCATAGTTAAAACTACTTATGGAGAGATTGGTGCTCATCACAGACATTTGAAACTATTCCGTGTCATTAAGCAAGTGAGTCATTCGTTCATTTTTGTGCATCTCTGTCTGCAATGGCTGATCTGATTGAGTCCTCTTTCACACAAATCACTGAACTGCTCTCTTGTCAGACAGGTCAGCCTTCCGTCTGCTGGCCACCGAGAGGCTTCTGGCTACAGGGATGAGCGACGGATGAAATCCGAATGGGTTTCATTTGGATTTCATCCTCCTAATTATTGCACCTGAGCAGGTGGGGGAGACATTAAAATTACTCAGCAAGCATCTTATTTAACCCTTCCCATAGCGCCCCCCACCCTGAGTTCCAAGCCGCGGTCACGTGACTACTAACACTTCCTCCTTCCTGGTTTAAGGAGGAAGTGTTTGTAGTCACATGACGCAGCTTGGAACGAAGAGATGGAGGCGCCATGGGATGGGTAAAGACGTCTGCTGGGTAAGCTTAACCCCCCACCCGCACACACCAGCTCAGGTGCAATAATTAGGAGAATAAAATCCAAATGAAACCGATTTGGATGTCATCCGTTTTGAATCCATCGCTCATCCCTGTCTGGCTATAATATAGCTGAATGATAGTGGGTTGTAGCCCCAGTGCCAGTTCTATCCACAGTGGGGCTCTGAGCGAAAATTGTATTAGGCTCTCCTGACACATTGACCCCCCACCCACCCCAGCAGGGTGTTTGCCCGGGGCTGCAGGGAAAGTTAGCAGAACCCCAGGCCACTCCCCCCCCCCCCCCAAGTAAATAGTCAGCGCTGCGTAATATGTTGGCGCTTTATAAATACAATAAATAAATAAATAAATAGTGGTTCTCTGCAGCCCATGCAGAGTATTCAGCAGCGTAGCAAACTCGTCTGTCTAGCCAGTGAGCTTTTCCAGCAATCTATGTGCTCCCATCTTCTTCCCTGATCTCAGTGACCCAGCCAGTGCATGGGAGCAAGATATATTCAAACAAATCTGAACATTTGTATAGCGCTTTTCTCCTCTCGGACTAAAAGCGCTCCAGCTGCAGCCACTGGGACGCGCTCAAGAGGCTACTCTGCAGTGTTTGGGAGTCTTGCCTTGAACTCCTTACTGAATAGGTGCTGACCCTAACCAGGATTCAATTTCAAACCCTGGTCTCCCATGTCAAAGGTGGTGCCCTTAAAGAGAATGTTTCCTTTTAAACAATACCAGTTGCCTTGCAGTCCTTCTGATCTCTTTATGCTGCAGTAGTGGCTGAATTACACACCTGAAACAAGCATGCAGCTAATCCAGTCTGACTTCAGTTAGAGCACCTGATCTGCATGCTTGTTCAGGAGCTGAGGCTAAAAGTATTAGAGACCACAAGATCAGCAGGAGAGTCAGGCAACTGTTATTATTTCAAAAGGAAAAATGCATATCCTTCTCAGTTTAGGTTCCCTGTGAACCAGTACACTACCCAGCCATATCCATTGTGTCGCTTTGCAGCCTGAAATAAAGAAACAGAAAAAACTATTTTCCAGTGCTATTTACTTAAATCAAACAGGAAGGGAGAAAACCCACTTCAGGTTTGGTGGTTGTGTTAGAGGGAAGGATCTAGTATCTTATAGCCTTTTCTATCCTCCATCTAGCCAGTCCTTCCAGCACTGTCCTCGATTGTAGCTATTCGGCTGAACATCTCTTCAGAACTACTTGCATCACATAGTAGTTCCTGAGGATGAACACTTCCCCACTGCACATGCATGGACCAGTAACTCATGTACAATGGGGATGCGCTCGCCCTCAGAACTACTGAGGGAGGAGAGTCGTTTCAAAGAGCCCATCAACTTAGTGAGTCAAATAACCACACCGGAAGACAGCGTTGGCCTGACGGGCCATACAGATGAATGAGAAGGCTTTATGCTGTCCAGGGCCTTACCTCTACTAAGGTAAGTAGTATTGTAGGTATATCACTATAGGGGCCGGTGATGAATTAAGTTCCACCATGCGGATCTTGTCATTTGGATGCCCACTTCAGCAGACATCTAATAGACTCCAATGCTAGTTATCACTAACCGGAAGGTGAGTTGGGCACACAATGCGCTCAGTATCGCCAAACGTAGGCTACTATATTGCCAAACATAAGCTAGAGTTAAACTAGCTGATCGGCTATTAGTAACCAATTGGCTAGTACTTTTGATGGCCAATTACCTATTACTAGCCAATCGGCCAACTGAGCTTCGGTCATTTGTGCACCGGCTCGTTAGTGTTGGACACTAGGAGGGGAGGTTAATGATTGACAGTAGAAGGGAGGTTAATAGTAGACATTAGAAGGGAGGGTTAGTGTAAGAATAGGGGATAGGTTAGTTTATAGTAAAATATTGGTAATGTTACATTGCCCATATTTTAACTAGCCGGTTGCGCTGCAATAGGTATTCTTGCTACAGGCCTCATGGAGATGAGCTGTGGGCCCCCTTAACTGCGCAGTGGAGAGGTAACACTTCTCTCCGCACTTTAGTGACTGACTCTTGTGACACAATCCAATATCCCGTCCATTGTTCAAGCAACTTTTATAACTATGATATGCCACAGGAGCCATGGAGACCAGGCCTGTAAAGAAAGGGGAATTACGCCGCTGGAGTGTGGAGAGTACAGATGGCTCGAAACCTCCGATTTTCGGTACACGCAACTCCGAAAAGTTTGGTTCGCGTGAACTTTCTCGAAACCGCAATAGACTTCAATGGGGAGGCGAACTTTGAAAACTAGAAACATTTATGCTTGCCACAAAAGTGATGGAAAAGATGTTTCAAGGGGTCTAACATCTGAGTTTTTGCATGGCGGAGTGGGATACATGCCAAAAGTCCCGGGGAAAAATCTAATGTAATAGATGACAGAGGCGCCAAAACAATAAAATCAATTATTAAAAAGTTTAAAAGTGCTTAGGAGGCAGTGGTGGACTTACCTCCTGCAAGCAGATACAACAAGCTGTGTATTCAAAATAAAGCAGATTTATTGGTACACTCCAAGAAATATATACCAAAACACACGCGCGCTGGCACCAGATGTGCCTTGCAGATTGAACAATACCAATATTAACCACTCTATATCCTTATTTGGCACAGCCTCCCCCTGTTCGCCTCCTCCCTTATCAAAAATTGTAATGCAAAGAGGTGGCGCCACTAAGGATCAGCTGTACACCTCAATGTCCTTCTCCCAGTTAGAACAGGTAATGTGGGCTTAACATCAGTCTCTCAATATACTGATAGCTAATAACATATCCTATATCAGTCCTTTCAGGCTATAAATGGAAATAAAAACAGTTTCTTAAAGTGACTTGATCGCCTATCTTCAAAAATCCTTCAATTTTCTCCTCGATGGTAATAGGTATCCTCCACTACACCCTTTGTGCCAAACTCACCGTCCACCTAGACCCTCAGACAGGTCTAGTTACGCCTTAGGACTATTACCAGGTTGTCCCCCACCTCACTGGCACGGATAATGATGAATCACCCTTGTCCCTCTCTTCACCGATCAGCGTCTTCTTAATATATATTACTGGACTCCCAAAACCTCAATAAAAAGGACCTCTCATAGCTTAATACTGTATAGCATTTATTACTTTAAAACATAGATTGCACTCACGTTTTCCAAGTTAAAATCAAAGCACAGAGTTTTTCTTGAGGCGGGCTCTCCCCCGCTATTGTTGGCCGCAGGCAGGCTGGTTGCTGTAGTCCCTCCGTGTGCTACACCGTTGGTGCGCGCTCCCCTCCGGCTACACTCCACGTGAGACGCCTGCCGCTCGGTAATCGCTTCCTGCTTGCGTGGTTAGGCTCCGCCCGACATGTTTCGTCATCAAATGACTCATCAGGGACCTGATGAGTCATTTGATGACGAAACATGTGGAGTGTAGCCGGAGGGGAGCGCGCACCAACGGTGTAGCACACGGAGGGACTACAGCAACCAGCCTGCCTGCGGCCAACAATAGCGGGGGAGAGCCCGCCTCAAGAAAAACTCTGTGCTTTGATTTTAACTTGGAAAACGTGAGTGCAATCTATGTTTTAAAGTAATAAATGCTATACAGTATTACGCTATGAGAGGTCCTTTTTATTGAGGTTTTGGGAGTCCAGTAATATATATTAAGAAGACGCTGATCGGTGAAGAGAGGGACAAGGGTGATTCATCATTATCCGTGCCAGGGAGGTGGGGGACAACCTGGTAATAGTCCCAAGGCGTAACTAGACCTGTCTGAGGGTCTAGGTGGACGGTGAGTTTGGCACAAAGGGTGTGGTGGAGGATACCTATTACCATCGAGGAGAAAATTGAAGGATTTTTGAAGATAGGCGATCAAGTCACTTTAAGAAACTGTTTTTATTTCCATTTATGGCCTGAAAGGACTGATATAGGATATGTTATTAGCTATCAGTATATTGAGAGACTGATGTTAAGCCCACATTACCTGTTCTAACTGGGAGAAGGACATTGAGGTGTACAGCTGATCCTTAGTGGCGCCACCTCTTTGCATTACACTCCAAGGAATATTCACAATGCATTTCGCAAGCCTAAACCCTCTTCATCAGGCAATAGCTAGTAGTAGTACACAACTGGGGACAAGAGGCATAATTGATGTATGTCCGAACAATGTGCATACATACATACATAATAAGTATCCGAAATTCCTGATAAAAAAGTAATAAATAATACAATAGTCGTCAGCGTTTTCAGTAATCTGTATGTCCAAGTATAATATAGGGGTAGGTGGTATGTATGCTGATGGAGGAGGAGAAATAGTAGTGTGGAAGTTGTTGGAGGCAATAGTTAGAGGGGTGTGGGGAGAGCGGCGTTCTATAATGAATGGTAGGTAGATATAATTAAAGGGGATACAGGGCTATTTATAGGATATCAGCGCACCTGGGTGGTAGTGCAATAATATACAGGGGACCTATTAACCAGGGTTGGGGTTGTAGTATATAGAAAAACGAGGAGTGGTGTAATGGAACAATAAACCCATGATTATGAGGTGGGGTGGGTTTGGGGAGGGCTGGGGTTATAGTATATACAAAATTGCCCAATAGTTACGGGGTGGAGTGGGTTTGGGGGAGCTGTGATTATATTGTAAACAAAATAGCAAGGAATTGTTCTAAAAATAATCATTAATTGTAGCAAGATGGGGAAAAAAAATAATTACTTTAACAATAATCTTGCTAACTTACCAGCAGTACGTCCGGGTAACACCTGGCGCCTCATTGCCGAGGTGTCCCGGAGCTGCTGTTTAAGTAATAGGTAGATACACCCCTTAGCCAATCAGGAGACACCTTCCTCATCATCTGAGTCCTCTTCCCCACACGACTCTTCCTCCTCCTCCTCCCTCTGTGCTGCCGCAGGTGTTGAGGAAACATCTGGTTCTGATGAGAATTGATCCCACAACTCTTCCTCCTGTTCCTATTCACGCTCCTCCACAGTTTGATCCACCACTCTATGCACCGCACGCTCCAGGAAGAAAGCATATGGGATCAAGTCACTGATGGCGCCTTCACTGCGACTCACCAGGTTTGTCACCTCCTCAAACGGCCACATGAGCCTGCAGGCATTTCGCATGAGTGTCCAGTACTTTGGCAAGAACATCCCCAGCTCCCCAGAGCATGTCCTTTGACTGTAGTTGTAGAGATACTGTTTGACGGCTTTCTCCTGTTGTAGCAGGTGGTTGAACATCAGAAGGGTCGAATTCCAGCGAGTCGGGCTATCGCAAATCAAGCCTCTCACCAGCAAGTTGTTTCTCCGCTGAATATCGACAAAGCGTGCCATGGCCGCGTAAGACCACCTGAAATGCCCACACACCTTCCTGGACAGCTTCAGGACATCCTGTAAGCCTGGGTACTTAGACACAAATCTCTGAATTATGAGATTCAGCTCACGTGCCATGCAGGATACATGTGTCAACTTTCCCAAATTCAAAGCCGAAATGAGATTGCTGCCGTTGTCACACACCATGTTGCCGATCTCCAGTTGGTGCGGGGTCAGCCACTGATCCACCTGTTTAATAGCAGCCAGGAAAGCTGCTCTAGTGTGACTCTCCGCTTTGAGGCAAGACATGTCTAAGATGGCGTGACACCGTCGTACCTGGCATGCAGCATAGGCCCTGGGGAGCTGGGGCTGTGTAGCTGGAGAGGAGATCGCAGTACTAGTAGAGTTGAACTGCCACTCAGCCGAGGAGGAGGAGGACGACAGCAAAGAGGATGTAGCAGGAGGAGAGAAGGTGGCAGCAGGCCTGCCTGCAAGCCGTGGAGGTGTCAAAACTAGGTCCGCTGCACAGCCACGTACTCCCTGCTTGCCAGCGGTCACCAGGTTGACCCAATGGGCTGTGTAAGTAATGCACCTGCCCTGACCGTGCTTGGCAGACCAGGCATCCATGGTCAGGTGGACCCTTGACCCAACACTGTGTGCCAGAGATTACACCACTTGCCTTTCAACTTCACGGTACAGTTTGGGTATCACCTTTTTTGAGAAATAATTGCGGCCTGGTATCTTCCACTGCGGTGTCCCAATGGCCACAAATTTTCGGAAGGCCTCAGAGTCCACCAGTTGGTATGGTAACAGCTGGCGAGATAACAGTTCCGCCTAGCCAGCTGTCAGACGCCGGGCAAGGGGGTGACTGGCAGACATTGGCTTCTTCCACTCAAAGATTTCCCTGGCTGCTGCTGTGTGCAGAGGAGCAGGAACCGCTCAAGGTGAGAGGTTGAGTGGAGGAGGGTGGCTGTGATTGTGAAGGTGCAAGGGAGAAAGTGGCTGAAGATGATGCACCTGAAGGAGGAAGAGGAGAACGAGGGTGGCTTTGCTTTTGTGTGCAGCTTCTCCTCTGGTGCTCTACCCATTGTAGTTTGTGCCTTTTCTCCATGTGCCTTTGTAAGGCAGTTGTCCCTATGCGGCTGTTGGCTTTTCCACGGCTCAATTTTTGGAGGCAGAGAGAACAGATAGCATTGCTCTGATCTAAGGCACACAAACAAAAAAATTTCCAAACCACTGAGCCCCCCTGGGGTGATGGCACTATGGTGGCATCAGCAGCTGACGTTGAAGGGCATGTTGGCTGGCTGTCCATAGGTGGCGATACATGGCGCCGGACACTGCCACCAGCTGTTTCTGAAGACAAGCTCCCCCTGCTTCTTTCAGCAACTTGTCTCCTCCTACTCCTCTCTGACTCCCCCTCTGAATTGTCCCCTTGGTCATCTTGTCTCTTAGGATTCCACATGGCATCCGTATCACCATAATCATCATAATCATCCTCCTCAGCTTCGCTTGCCTCAGACACCTCATAAACTGCACCAACAGCAGGTACTTCATCATCCTCCTCCTCACACGTTGGGTCCATTGTGTCGCCTTACTCAAACATATGAGGTGGTGTAAATTTCTTAGCGCCTTCATCTTGTTGTAACTATAATGTCTGTGAATCAATTAATTCCCCACCAAATAACTCCTGCGAAGTGTCAAATGCAGCGGATGTGGTGCTTGTAGTAGCGTTGGTGGCTGCGGAAGATGAGTTGTTCTGTGTTAAATAGTCAACCACGTCCTGACAATGTTGGGAGTTGATGGGATGTGCCTTCTTCTGAGCACTATACTTTGGGCCAGGGCCGCACAAAATCACGTCTGCACGACCTCAATCAGACCTGCCGGGTGGCCTGCCTCTGGGTCTGTCTCTGGCTCTGCCTCTGCCTGTTGTTTTGTCCATATCGGGGGGCAGGGGGGGGGAATGAAGTGAAAGGTATGCACTGACTTGACTAATACAATGTGCAGTCACACAGGTGCAGTGAAAGGTATGCAGGGACTGGTATCACAATTAATACAATGTGCAGCTGTCACACAGCTACAAATTTGCAGCTGTCACACACACAGGTACCGTGAACAGGTGCAGTGACTGGTGGTATATAACACTGCGTGCGGTCACGTAGGTAGGTAGGTGCACTGAACAGGTGGGTATGCAGTGATTGGTATTACAAATGTGCAGCTGCCACACCCAGCTGTTTTGCTGGGGATCGTGCGCGCTGATACGCGCGCATCCCCCGCTTGAAGCTCCGTCATCAGAGCTTCGTCATCAGTCTCCCAGCGGCTATTACCACTGGTAAACTGTTAGACGGCGAAATCGCAATCCATCTATTTACATAGTGCAGCCCTGCAATCTACAGCAGCGCTGTACTGAGGACAGCTTTGTGACACGGCTGTCACCCTGGGTGGCAGATAAGTGATCTGCTGTCATAGGCTGAAGCCTATGACAACCGGTCACGCTGATTGGCTGGTGGGGGGAGGGAGGGTTAAAAAAGGAATTTTAAAAATAAAGAAATTTATTGAAAAAAATAAACAAATATATAAAAAAATAAATAAACATTGGGGAGCAATCACAGCCCACCAACAGAAAGCTCTGTAGGTGGGCAGAAAAGGGTGGGGAATCACTTGTGTGCTGAGTTGTACAGCCCTGCAGCGAGGCCTTAAAGTTGCAGTGGCCTAATTTGCAAAAATAGTCTGGTCACTAGGAGAGTGTAAGTCAAGGGTCCTTAAGTGGTTAAACATTACACTTAAATTATTGGATAAAGCATGTCCCAACTGCCCTTTTGGAAACCAAGTCCCTCTGTACCCTTTCCTTCTTCATTTGTGCATCTTTCAGTACTGATCCATATATCTATATAAATATATGTGTTTTTCTACTGAAAACTGTATTTTAATTGACTCAGAGCATTAGGCCTAGTTCACAGGGGCGTTGGGGCTGCAGCGGGGCTTCCCATCCTTTTGGCCACTGTGTTCTGACCCCCACAGGGGGACACGGAACTGCCAAACGTAGCCTATCCTGGACATTGCAGGTAGCATCTAGGATGAGACAAACTGGATCTCTCATGAAGCAAGGTGAAACATTTGCATCAGATGCAGAGATTGCAGGGGCAGCATGCTTGTACTGTGTTATTACATTAATAACATGCAGTCAGAGTAGGAGAGAACCAAGAGGAGAGTGAGGTAAAAAGGTCAGCATTGGGGGGGAAAGCATCTTGTTGTGCTGTGTGAGGAGTCTGACAGTGAGTGAGGTGTGGGGAGGCAGAAGAGCAGCAGTGTTTTATTTGACTTGCACAGCAGAAGGGAGGAGGTGGCACTGCTGTCCTGACTGAGGAGGAATGGAGTGGCTGAGCGTGAGCAGTTTGTTTGTCACAGATTCACATCCAGCCAGTATGCTATTGTGTTGAGCTGCAGCATGTCATGTGAGAACATTAAATGAAGCAGAGAAAATTGTCGGGTGCTGTGCGATCATTCCTAATCTGGGGGGGGGGGGGGGGGAGATGGGGGCGCATCCCCACAAATTTGCCTCAGGCAGCAAAAAGTCTAGGACCAGCCGTGGATCTACCGCTGGTTTACGCGTATGATGGGAAATTCCCAGTACCATCGTTAGAAACAGCAAACTGCTTACATATGAATGGAAATGGTGGTTGATCTTTTTAAGCCTTGCTTTCGTCTCCCCTCCTGAATCAATGCATTTATACCCCCGAGCGTCTGTCAGAACCATCCCTTATTCCTACCCTTCAACTTATTGGTTATTTTCAAACGTTAATATGAAGAAAGACAAACGACAATGGAAAGGGTTGAATTAGAAAGCTTGTATTTTGCTTATGAATTTTTTGTGGGATGTGTGACTAGGAGTGTGTCGGGGTGTGAATAGAGGTGTGGTCATGTTTTAAGAGCGTCCCTATTTCTTGTGTCTCAAGGTTGGGAGGTAAGAATAAAGTAGGTAATTTTCCCTTAGTTCATGTGTCTATACTCCAACTAAAAATGAATAATCTCAGATTTTTAAAGGAATCATCAACCATACTATGCTACCACCCAATCTACTTACCCATGGCTTCCTCCAGCCGATATCTCCCTCGCGGCATATCCGCTCGCAGCTGCCGCCCCGGGGTCCCCACTGGTGCAGAGGTTGACCTCGAGGTCGTCCTCTAACGTGCCTGCACGAGCGCCGCTTTCAATCCCCACCACATGGTCCAGATTGTATTGCGCAGGTGCAGAACTATTGCACCTGCGCAGTACACTCCGGACCATGTGGAGGTGATTGACAGAGATGCTCGCGCAGGCACAGTAACCTCTGCACTGGTGACTGCGAGGGGAGATGCGGCGTGGGAAATAGCGACTACCAGGGGCTGGAGGAAGCCCTGGGTAAGTAGAGCGGGGGATAGTACAGTTACAGTGGGATGCGAAAGTTTGGGCAACCTTGTTAACCACCTTTATTTTACTGTATAAATCGTTGGTGGTTCCGATAAAAAATGTCAGTTAAATATAACATATAGGAGACTCACACAGTGATATTTGAGAAGTGAAATTAAGTTTATTGGATTTACAGAAAGTGCGCAATAATTGTTTAAACAAAATTAGGCAGGTGCATAAATTTGAGCACCACAAAAAGAAATGAAATCAATATTTAGTAGAACCTCCTTTTGAAGAAATTACAGCCTCTAAACGCTTCCTGTAGGTTCCAATGAGAGTCTGGATTCTGGTGAAGGTATTTTGGACCATTCCTCTTTACAAAACATCTCTAGTTCTTTCAGGTTTGATAGCTTCCGAGCATGGACAGCTCCCTTAACTCACACCACAGATTTTCAATTATATTCAGGTCTGGGGACTGAGATGGCCATTTCAGAATGTTGTACTCGTTCCTCTGCATGAATGCCTTAGTGGATTTTGAGCAGTGTTTAGGGTCGTTTTTGTCATGATCGCTGCTGCAGCAGGTACTGCTGGCAGTAGTAGTGCTGCAGCTCAGGCAGTTCTGATCTCTTTCCATGCAAGCTGCATAGCTTTGTCTGCCTTTCCCTGCTGTCAGCTTGTGACTGATTATCATTCACCTGTGTGGGAATCTGCATGTCTGCTCTCATTGGATGACCTCAGTATAAAGATCTGCTTCCTGCAGGACTCCTCGGGTTATCATAGCTTCAGTTTAAGCCTGTCTTGCTGTTGCTTCAGCCCCAGATCGTGTTTCTTGTTCTAAAGATACTTTGCTGGTCTTGCATCATATATTGGTTCATTGCCAATATACAGTGGAGGAAATAATTATTTGACCCCTCACTGATTTTGTAAGTTTGTCCAATGACAAAGAAACGAAAAGTCTTAGAACAGTATCATTTCAATGGTAGGTTTATTTTAACAGTGGCAGATAGCACATCAAAAGGAAAATCGAAAAAATAACCTTAAATAAAAGATAGCAACTGATTTGCATTTCATTGAGTGAAATAAGTTTTTGAACCCCTACCAACCATTAAGAGTTCTGGCTCCCACAGAGTGGTTAGACACTTCTACTCAATTAGTCACCCTCATTAAGGACACCTGTCTTAACTAATCACCTGTATAAAAGACACCTGTCCACAGAATCAATCAATCAAGCAGACGCCAAACTCTACAACATGGGAAAGACCAAAGAGCTGTCCAAGGATGTCAGAGACAAAGTTGTAGACCTGCACAAGGCTGGAATGGGCTACAAAACCATTAGCAAGAAGCTGGGAGAGAAGGTGACAACTGTTGGTGCGATTGTTCGAAAATGGAAGGAGCACAAAATGACCATCAATCGACCTCGCTCTGGGGCTCCACGCAAGATCTCACCTCGTGGGGTGTCAATGGTTCTGAGAAAGGTGAAAAAGCATCCTAGAACTACACGGGAGGAGTTAGTGAATGACCTCAAATTAGCAGGGACCACAGTCACCAAGAAAACCATTGGAAACACATTACACCGCAATGGATTAAAATCCTGCAGGGCTCGCAAGGTCCCCCTGCTCAAGAAGGCACATGTGCAGGCCCGTCTGAAGTTTGCCAATAAACACCCGAATGATTCTGTGAGTGACTGGGAGAAGGTGCTGTGGTCTGATGAGACCAAAATAGAGCTCTTTGGCATTAACTCAACTCGCTGTGTTTGGAGGAAGAAAAATGCTGCCTATGACCCCCAAAACACCGTCCCCACCGTCAAGCATGGGGGTGGAAACATTTTGCTTTGGGGGTGTTTTTCTCCTAAGGGCACAGGACAACTTAATCGCATTAACAGGAAAATGGACGGAGCCATGTATCGTGAAATCCTGAACGACAACCTCCTTCCCTCTGCCAGGAAACTGAAAATGAGTCATGGATTGGTGTTCCAGCACGACAATGACCCAAAACATACAGCAAAGGCAACAAAGGAGTGGCTCAAGAAGAAGCACATTAAGGTCATGGAGTGGCCTAGTCAGTCTCCGGACCTTAATCCAATAGAAAACCTATGGAGGTAGCTCAAGCTCAGAGTTGCACAGAGACAGCCTCGAAACCTTAGGGATTTAGAGATGATCTGCAAAGAGGAGTGGACCAACATTCCTCCTAAAATGTGTGCAAACTTGGTCATCAATTACAAGAAACGTTTGACCTCTGTGCTTGCAAACAAGGGTTTTTCCACTAAGTATTAAGTCTTTTATTGTTAGAGGGTTCAAAAACTTATTTCACTCAATGAAATGCAAATCAGTTGCTATCTTTTATTTAAGGTAATTTTTTTCGATTTTCCTTTTGATGTGCTATCTGCCACTGTTAAAATAAACCTACCATTGAAATGATACAGTTCTGAGACTTTTCATTTCTTTGTCATTGGACAAACTTACAAAATCAGTAAGGGTTCAAATAATTATTTCCTCCACTGTATATGCATACCAGCACGTTTTATTATTTTCCTTGTATTCGTGTTACGTTGATACATCAGTGTCTCTGATGTATACGTACACGAACTGTTTATATCCTGTGTTCAGTTAGTCAGCTTTCCAGCACGTTTTGGTAGTTTGCGAGTATCGTGATCACCCGTGCTGAGTTAGTTATCCTGCTCCTGGTTCTGTTTGTGGATTGCGTTCATCTCTGCGAAGAGATAACGAATCCTTCTGAATCCTGTTCTGTTACCGTTTGTGGATTGCGTTCATCTCTGCGAAGAGATAGCGAATCCTTCTGAGTCCTGTTCCCTGTATTGCTCCAGTCCTAGTCAGTGTTCCTGCTTATGTCATATATCGGTTCATTGCCGATATATACATATGTTAGTCAGACGTTACAAATAGTTTCATTGATAGCTGTAATTGTAATACGCTAGGAAAACATACTTATTGTATTTTTGTCTGTGTTACGTTCATCTATCTTGATCCTGCTATTTCCTGACTATCCTGTCCTGTCTTTGTGAGGCACGCCATCGCTGCAAGGCATTGGCTGCCTTATTCCAGTCTGTCTTGTTGTGGACGCTTGCTGTCACTAAGTAGCAGCTAGCTAGCAAGCGTTCATTCTGTCTACCTGTCCTGATCCCCTCAGTTCTGGTTTATGCGCTCAGTGCTACCTTGCGCTGAGACGTTATCGCGAAAGTATTGTTTGTGGCTGTCGGATCTGCACCGGCTCTGTGCGCCACAATCTCCTATTGGAGTCAGTCCTCCCCTCCACTATACTAGGGATATCCTGATTCCTGGTGCTAGTGTGTGTACCTCCTGCACGTCAGCTCATGCGTTGCATGCTGACTGTGGAGAATACACCACCAAGCCTAACAGTTTTCTTGTTGAAAGATTCAGCCCCGGTGCAGCTTCAGCTTTGTCACTGATTCCTGGACATTGGTCCCCAGAATCTACTAATACTGAGTGGAATCCATGCGTCCCTCAACTTTGACAATATTTCCAGTCCCTGCATTGGCCACACAGCCCCACAACATGATGGAACCACCACCATATTTTACTGTAGGTAGCAGGTTTTTTTCTTGCAATGCTGTGTTATTTTTCCTCCATGCATAACGCCCCTTGTTATGCCCAAATAACTGAATTTTAGTTTCATCAGTCCACAGCACCTTATTCCAAAATGAAGCTGGCTTGTCCAAATATGATTTAACATACCCCAAGCAGCTCTGTTTGTGCTGTGGGTGGAGAAAAAGCTTCCTCTGCATCACTCTTGCATACAGCATCTCCTTGTGTAAAGTACGCCGAATGGTTGAACGATGCACAATGACTCCATTTGCAGCAAGATGATGTTGTACGTTTTTGGTGCTGGTCTGTGGGTTGACTCTGACTGTTCTCACCATTCGTCGCTTCTGTCTATCTGAGATTTTTCTTGGTCTGCCACTTCGAGCCTTAACTTGAACTGAGCCTGTGGTTTTCCATTTCCTCAATATGTTCCTAACTGTGGAAACAGACAGCTGAAATCTCTGAGACAACTTTCTGCATCCTTCCCCTAACAATCTTTGTCTTCGGGTCACACCCATGTTGCTACTCTTCAGAGAAATTTAACAGAGCAGGGAAACTTACAATTGACCCCCTTAAATACTCTCTCATAATTGGATTCACCTGTGTATGTAGTTCAGGGGTCACTGAGCTTACCAAGCCAATTTGAGTTGTAATAATTAGTTCTAAAGGTTTTGGAATCAATAAAATGACAACAGTGCCCAAATTTATGCACTTGCCTAATTGTATTTACACAGTTGTTGCGCACTTTCTGTAAATCCAATAAACTTAATTTTACTTCTCAAATATCACTGTGTGTGTCTCCTATATGATATATTTAACTGACATTTTTTATCGTAACAACTAACGATTTATACAGGAAAATTATGACGATTAACAATGTGGCCCAAACTTTTGCATCCCACTGTAGATAGGAGATTCCTTTAAGGCGTCCTTATCATTCTTTTTGCATATTAAGTAGGAGAGAGATGGCTACTTAATGACCGCAGCAGTTGTCTACTTTTAAAATATAGAAATTGATTTAGCTGTCAGTCCAACGTTGGTGATGCAGAGTATTGTCTATTATCCTGATCTGTAAATATTGTCATGTGCAAACTGCACAGCTTGATGATTTGGAACAGAAAACCACACAAGTGGAAGAACGTGTCAGTTGATTGTATTTCTCCAGGTTCATATTCTTTTTTTGAGAGGGTATAAATTTCCTTTAACAGCCTAAAGACCGCGTCACACCGAAAGGCGCGAATGCGGTGGCTACCCCAGGACCGCGTAAGGACAATTGGCTGTCCCCTGAAGAGGCTCAAGAGCGATCGGCTCTCATAGGCTGATGCCTATGACAGCCGATAGCAGGGATTGGCTGGCGGGGGGAGTGTAAAAAAAAAATTATTAGAAAAATAATAAAATTAATTTAAAAAAAAAAAGCCTCTAGCAGTGATCAGAGCCCATCAACAGAAAGCTCTGTTGGTGGGCAGAAAAGGGGACAAGATTGATTTGTGTGTGTAGTTGTATGGCTCTGCAGCAAGCCATTAAAACTGCAGAGCACCATTTTGTAAAAAATAGCCTGGTCACTAGGGGGGTGTAAGCCTACAGTCTTCAACTGGTTAAAGCTAGATTGTCATGAGTTGTTCCACAGAGTTTAGTCTGGCATCCGTATTTCCCTTGACATCATTGGCACAACCAATGCTGCAAGTATGCTCCAAACATCACACCCATCAAACTATGGGCCTAATGCATGAACTGTTGGTAAATTTGCTGAGCACAAAGCACAGCAATTTTGGTTTCAAATGCTTGAGCATTTTTAGAAAAAAGGGGTGCTGCATGAAGTCAGTGCATAAAAGTCTAACATAGATGGCGGAGATAGTTCCACTCTCAGGCGGATTCCTAAGGCACATGTCCTCAAAACGTCGAGGAGAGTTTAAGGAAGTCCTTTCCCCGAGTAAGGGATGAAATCCAATGTTAAAAAGATCATTCACTAGGACAATTTATCTGGCAGTTGTGGCTAAAATTTTAGTTGGTTTACCTGAACTTGGTTTGGTTTCAACAGAACCAATAATTTTCCACTTCATAATTTTAATTTTCCACTGTTGATTGGCATTCATAATTCCTTGAATATTTTTCCAAAACTCATCTAAAACGCACATATTGTTTGTCAATGGTGATGCAGAGGTATAGCCTTTTTATTGCATTTTTGTATAAAAAACAAGTTTGATGTATTTCCACTTCCTGTTGACTTCCTAGTGATTTTCATAAAATGCATATAAAAAAACACACTAAAAACACAATTAAAACACACACGCATATGCAGCAAAAACCAACCTTTCATGCAACACCTAGTGTGTTCCCAGCCTATGACTTAGAATCCAAAAAACATCAGTGCAGCACTGAATGAAAGATACAAAGGTCTGTCAGGAGTCCAGAAACACATATGGCCTCAATTCACTAAGCTTAACTCTTGTCTTTAATAACTCTTCTGAGCTGTTTTACAGTTATCACCATAGTGATATAATTGTGATAACTGTAAAACAGCTCTGAAGAGTTATTAAAGACAGGAGTTAAGCTTAGTGAATTGAGGCCAACCTTTTATGCACACCCACTAATTTCAAGCGAACAGATCACAGGAGTTGATGGTTACCTTTAATAGCCATATGTGTGTGTCTAGTTATCAGGCCAAATCACCAGGGTATGTAAACTTTTGATCAGGGTCATTTCAGTAGTTTGTGTAGTGATTATGATTTCAAAAGAATAACAGAGAAGCCAGCCAGCTCAAGGTGAACCAGAATTCTTATGAGTCTGTAAGGGGCTACAAAGGACCAAAAGGCCCTCTTACTAAAATGCTATGGAAAACAAAAGTTTTTTCTTAAAACAGAAAGTATAAACACAGTTGTTAGACAATAAATGGCTTCAGCCAACCTCTAGCCATGAGTGTAAGAAAAGTTTTTGTGTTTATCATTCATTCTATAAAAAAATGTTTTAGAAACCATCATCAATTCTGCCAGGTTATGTAAATTTTTGAGCACAACTGTATTTCACTAACCTTTTAGTAATAGTTGTTTATGGTCTGATTGGTTAAAAAATGGTTTGACACCTGTCTGCATATTTAAAAGAAAAATCCAGGATAAGATTACTAGATCACTTAAATTGGACCTATAAAGCGCATTGTTTATGGAGTACTTATAGGCCCACAGTAATGTGCATGAACAAATCCATTATTTTTTTACAGGCATTTTCTTATTGCTGCTATGCATGCAGAATGTGTCTCCTAAGACGTGGCAGCCTGGTGTTGAAAATCACATTGTTTGCATTTATTGCTCAACTGAATAAGAATATTTAGTTAATGAAAAGCATGCGGGAGTATTAGAATGGTATTGATATACAAATATTGAATACATTTAACAAATATATGTGTTAAGAATTACCGGAGATGACGATTTTCATAACTGGGTAATGCTGATAAACACTGATCAAGGAGTATTTGTAAACAAAAAACAAAAAAATAGTTTGCAACGTGTATTTTGTTCATTTGAAAGGTGGACTGTAATATATTTGTGTGATGTGTGTAGCCAGTTCATGGAGATGTCTGGGTCACTTTGTCATGTAAACAGCCTGAGTTGTAAGGCCCATTTTAGTATCAAAAACACAGCTGTTGATCAGCTCTGCTTACATCGCAGGTAAAGCAAGACCGAGTTTCCCATGAATATTTCATGGCATTAGGTATGTCTTCCAGGAGGGCCTCTTGTGCATATGAGATGGCTATTCTTACTGAGCCACACTCCAAGGAACTATGATGTAGATGATTGGCTGCAGAGATTGAATGCACTGTTTATTGCATTATTACATTTAAAGCCAATACCAGTGAAAGAATTCCCCCCCCCCCCCCTTGTTTCCACTGTTCTAATTTAAAGAGGAACTGTAATGTCTAAATGAACTTACCACTAACGTGAAGCTGATGGCGGGTTTGTAAAAAAACAAAAAAACTCCTTAGAGTGGAGAAAGCCCTGCAGCCAATGGAAAGCCTGCTAAAAAGGTGAAACCTCTCCAACTCATTGATGTTAATCCTAGGCCTAATTAAAAATCAGCCTTGGATGCACAGCCTTGTGGGTAATGACATCACATGCAGCTCCTCCCTGATTTGCATAATAGATGCTGCTGCTATTTAACCATTTCTGCCGCTGGGACGTGAGCTTCACATCTGCAACTGCTACAGCCGCAGGGATGAGATATTCCCGTCCCTGCAGCTTGGGGGGCTGATCGCGATGTTGTCGGTAACAGGGGGGATTGGCTGCAGGGGACAAAAGTCACAATAGTTACAATGAATTACATCCCTAGTAACAATTAGTTAGCAACACATTACTTCCTATAGCGTACTTATTGTACGCAAATAGGAAGTACTCAGCGGGGACATCTTGTGGCCAAATAGTAAAATTACACCTACTGACTTTAGGGAATAAAAAAATTATTATATGTATGTCAAGATGGCATATTATTATTAACCACCCTGGCGTTCTGATAAGATCGCCAGGGAGGCTGCGGGAGGGTTTTTTTTAAATTAAAAAAAACTATTTCATGCAGCCAACTGAAAGTTGGCTGCATGAAAGCCCACTAGAGGGCGCTCCGGAGGCGTTCTTCCGATCGCCTCCGGCGCCCAGAATAAACAAGGAAGGCCGCAATGAGCGGCCTTCCTTGTTTTGCTTACACCGTCGCCATAGCGACGAGCGGAGTGACGTCATGGACGTCAGCCGACGTCCTGACGTCAGACGCCTCCGATCCAGCCCTTAGCGCTGGCCGGAACTTTTTGTTCCGGCTGCGCAGGGCTCAGGCGGCTGGGGGGACCCTCTTTCGCCGCTGCTCGCGGCGAATCGCCGCAGAGCGGCGGCGATCGGGCAGCACACGCGGCTGGCAAAGTGCCGGCTGCGTGTGCTGCTCTTTATTTGGCGCAAATCGGCCCAGCAGGGCCTGAGCGGCAGCCTCCGGCGGTGATGGACGAGCTGAGCTCGTCCATACCGCCCAGGTGGTTAAGCACTTTGTCCTCCTTGACGTATAAAAACGTCAAGGAGGACAGGCGCGCTCCTGCGGCCGATCGCGCGCATGCACGCGCACTCCCGGCCGCAGATTCGGTAGCCACGGAATCAATATATCGGGCTTTGGAGCCCGATCACTGATTCCTCTCCCCCGCTGAAAGAGCAACAGCTTCTCTCGGAAGCTTCGCTTTTTCTGAAGCTATGTCCCTCTAAGCGTACATTGTATGCTTAGAGTGACGTCATGTAAACGAACTCAAGATTGCCATCTTGTGGCCAAAAAGTAAAACTACAAGTAAAAGTAAAAAAACATTACAATACACAAATATTTCCCCAAATAAAACACTTTTATATCCCACCCTCCCAAAAATGCCCACATAAAATGTTTAATTAAAAAAAAAAAAAAAAAACATTACTATAAACAAAAAAAAAACCACATAAATATTTACCTAAGGGTCTAAACTTTTTAAATATCTATATAAGGATGAAATATTTCTCTGTAATTTTTTTTATAAGCTTGTAAATAGTGATGAATGCAAAACTTAAAAAATGCTCTTTTATTTCCAAATAAAATATTGTCGCAATACATTGTGATAGGGACATAATTTAAACGGTGAAATAACCGTGACAAATGGGCAATTACAATACGTGGGTTTTAATTATGGAGGCATGTTTTATTTTAAAACTATAATCGCCGAAAACTGACAAATAATGAATTTTTTCATTTTTTTTCTTATTCTTACTGTTAAAATGCATTTACAGTAAGGTATGTACCCCCCAAAGAAAGCCTAATTGGTGGCGGAAAAAACAACATATAGATCAGTTCATTGTGATAAGTAGTGATAAAGTTATAGGCTAATGAATGGGAGGTGAACATTGCTCGGATGCATAAAGTGAAAACGACTGAGAGCTTAAGTGGTTAAATTATGGGCTAAAAATTAGTGATGGATGTAAAACTGAAAAAATCCACCTTTATTTCCAAGTAAAATATTGTCCCCATACATTTATACTAGGAATATAATTTAAACGTTGCAATAAATGGGACAAATAGCCAAATAAAATTATTGGATTTTAATTACGGTAGCCTGTATTATTTTAAAATTATTATGGCTGAAAACTGAGAAATGATTAATTTTTTCCATTTTTTTCTTATTATTCCCATTATGCATTTAGAATAAAATAATTCTTAGCATAATGTACCACCCAAAGAAAGCCTAATTGGTGGCAGAAAAAAACAAGGTATAGATTATTTCATTGTGATAAGTAGTGATAAAGTTATTGTGGAATGAAAGGGAAGAGCGCTGAAATGTGAAAATTCCTCTCCATAAGGTGAAAAATACCCGCGGGCTAAAATGGTTAAGGCCCAATATCTCAGCACTCATACAGGGCCTCCTACATACTTCAAATTTTGTGGGTAGGGAGGGGACTCCCTCCCCGCCAAACTACATTCTGTGCCAAATTGCAGCTTCCACTGGTTCACAAGATAGGTTTGATATACCTTATCTTAGGAACCAGAAAGACAGGACAACTGCAGAATTTGGCATAGAGGTAGTTCGGGGGACCCCTTCCTACCCTCAAAATTTGTAGTGTGTAGGAGGCAAGAGTGCTGAGAAATTGGGCCTTAAAGTGGACCCAAATTAAAAATACAAGATTTCAGAAATAAATATTTTACATTTATTGGAGAAACCCCTCCCTTCCTTTAATATTGCCGGGACATAATCTGGCAAACTGGTGGAGTAGATGGTGTCCAGCAAAGGAGGAATTGCTAATGGCTGCCACCTGTATAACCCTAGTTATACAGAAATTTTTGGATCACTTTGGATGGCTGAGATTTAAACTGGATTAAAATTGGACTTGGACTGAAAATGCCTAGCCTGCTAGGAGCTGACCTCAAACTTTGAAATTCTTCAACTTTCTTCAACCCTCAGCTCCTGAATCTTCTGTAAGTAACGGAAATGGCAAAAAACACCTTGTGAGCTTTCTATGTTATGACTATCCTATTTCTACATTTATTCCAAACTTTTTAAATTGAAACAAGGAACTGTCTTAATTTGTTTTAATCTGCAGCATCTCCTTTTTTTTCTGAGAAGTACAGCTTGCATAAGACCCCTTCCCTTTGATTGAAAGCAGGGTGTCTATCAGCCGTCCAAATGCCACCATTAAGGGCTGGCTCAGACGGACGTCTGCGTAGCATCGCGTCTGGGGGCGTTGCGGCGGCTGCGCGGTCAGGCTTTCAGTAGCCTTCGGTCGCGTCGTGATGCGGTTGCGGTTTTTTTTTCCCGTAGGGGAACATTAGCCGTCGCGGTTGGCCGCTCCCTGGAAGCTACATGTTGCTTCCAGGGGCAGCCCGAACGCTCGCGAAAATCGGGACCCGAACGCCGCGTTCGGGTAAAAGCGCGCAAAAGCTTGGTGTAAACGCTCCCATTCAATTGAATGGGAGCGTTTACCGCGACGGTCCGAACGCTTGCGGTAAACGCTCCGCAAGCGTCCGTCTGAACCAGCCCTTAAATACTCAGCTGAGATGCTATATTGCAACCTCTGTTCCCAACAAACTCTTACAAATAGATTCTGCTTTGATTACCCCTCTAAAATCCTTTGGGATTCTCAAGAAAACAAGGCGGGGGAAGAGGGGAGGAGGTGCAGGCACCCATAAATCAAAGCCAAAGCAATCATCACATATCTATAAATCAGCTGCATCAGTAAAGGACCCAGATAACAGAGACAGCTGCCACACTCCTGATTACAACCCCCAGCCAGGAGCTAGGAACACAGACCTCAAAGTTAAGGGAAACAACATTAAAGCAGTACTCTGCAATGCCAGGTCCATAAACAACAAAACAGCAGTTATTCATGATCTAATAGAGGCTTCAGATCTAGCTTTAATTACAGAGACATGGTTGGATCAGAACTCAGGACCCACTCTCGCAGCTGTGGTACCAGACAATTACTCAGTTTTACACTGTGAAAGGCAAAACCGCAAGGGCGGAGCATTAGCTCTGTGCTTCAAATCCAGTTTGAATATTAAACCCCTTGCTGTAGCCCCCACCCACTCTTTTGAATGTCTAGCAGCCCAGCTCTCAGCTGGAAAAAAAATAAACATACTGCTTGTCTACCGACCCCCTGACGCTGGCTCAGCTTTTCTCAAGGAAATAGCAGAACTTGTATCTTGCATAACACTGAAACACCCTAGGTGGATAATTCTTGGAGACTTTAACGCACGGGTCGATACACACTCTTCCCAATTTGGAACTAAGCTACTTCTCTCCATGAATGAACTGGGCTTCTCTCAAGCCGTCAACCTCCCTACCCACAAAAAAGGACACACTTTGGACCTCATTTTCCATATAGAACTCCTAATATCCAATGTGGAAATTGATCCAGTAGTTTGGTCAGACCACCACACTGTCCACTTCTCCTTTACAGCACCGGCTACAAAACACCAAGTGAAAGAACTAATAAAATATCGTTCCTTGAAAGGTTTGACACCCCAACACCTTCAGAAGAGCCTCAATCTAGGTGGACTGACAGATCACAACTTAGGCCTTGAATCCATGGTCCTTAAATATAACCACGATGTCTCAGCCGCTTTTGACGCCATAGCTCCCTTAAAGATTAAACGTTCCGCACCATTACATCACGCTCGCTGGTTTGACAACTCTATAAAGGAACTAAAGAAACAGGGACGCAGACTGGAACGAAGGTGGCGCAAACATCAGTCTCCTGATGAAAAACTTTCCCTAATTGCTCACCTGAAAAAATATCAAACGATGATTAACAAAAAGAAGTCCTTATTCCTGTCTCACGAAATTTCAAATGCAGCCAACAGACCTGCCCAACTCTTCCGCACGGTTGACAGTCTCTGCAATCCATCTTGCAGGAAATCCAGCATCAGACCTTCACAGGAACTGTGCGAGAAATTTGCCCACTTCTTCTCAGACAAAGTCTCCTCCATACGATCTGCCATTCAATTCACAGCCCCAGAAACCCATGCAGAGCCATATAACAGGTGCAAAAATAGCCTACCACCATGGTCTGATTTTAAGGTAATCACTGAAAAAGACATCTTGGATATCCTCTCAAACCTTCGCCAGACTACCTGCGATCTGGACCCTGGCCCCACTAAGTTCATGTTGAAATGCCCTGAACTATTTACACCGGCATTCCACAAAATAGTCAACGGCTCCTTACAAGAAGGGTGGTTTCCCTCTACTCTGAAAGAAGCAATCGTCAGGCCTCTACTCAAGAAACCATCCTTAGACCCAGATGCTCTAAACAGCTACAGACCTGTCTCAAACCTCCCCTTTCTGGGAAAAGTTATTGAAAAGGCTGTCTACCTCCAACTTGAAGCCAGCTCTCCAGAAACAACATCCTTGACCCTCTTCAATCTGGTTTCAGGAAATATCACAGCTGTGAAACAGCCCTCACCCAGATTTGCAATGATCTGCTCATTGCAAGAGACAAGGGTCAATGTTCCATCCTGATTTTGCTCGACCTCTCAGCGGCTTTTGACACAGTCGATCATGAAATCTTACTCAACAGGCTACAAGAGTACTGTGGCATAGATGGCATTGTTCTCCGGTGGTTCAACTCCTTCCTGGCTGGCAGAACACAAAGGGTAGCCTTAGGGCCCTTCCTCTCCAACCCTGTACCACTAAAATACGGTGTACCTCAGGGCGCAATATTATCCCCTTTACTGTTCACCATATACATGCTGCCACTTGGAGAAATCATACAAAAACATGGCCTGACATATCATTGCTATGCTGATGACACCCAGCTATATTTGTCATTCAAACCTGATGTCACAGACCCTACTCCACAAATAAACGCATGCTTAGCTGAGCTTCAGGAGTGGATGAATAATAATTGGCTAAAACTTAATGCTGACAAAACTGAGGTTCTTGTTATCGAGGGCCAGGGCTCAACAGCAAAGCAGCTCCAGTCTCAACCAACACCGCTAAGGATAGGGAGCTCAGACCTGAACAACTCAGACTGTGTGCGCAGCCTGGGAGTACTGATTGATGGGAAATTAAGCTTCAGGAATCAAATCTCAGCTGTTGTGAAACATTCCTTCTTTCACCTAAGGAATATTGCAAGGATTAAACACCTAATTCCTTCAGAGGATCTTCCAACCCTAGTTCATGCCTTCGTCACATCAAGGTTAGACTACTGCAACGTCCTCTACACAGGCCTGCATAAGAAAGACTTACGCCGCCTGCAATTAGTACAGAATGCCGCCGCAAGGCTGTTAACGAGCCAACCCCGCCATTGCCACATAACACCAACCCTGAGCTCACTCCACTGGCTACCGATAAAATGGAGAATTCTGTTTAAGATTGGCTTACTGACATTCAAATCCTTGCACAATCTGGGCCCTGGATACCTGAAGGACTTGTTGCAACTACATCACACCCCCCACAATCTTAGATCAAAAGGACGTAACACCTTGGTCACCCCCAGAGTCCACCTCAAAACCTTTGGAGACAGAGCCTTTTGTCATGCTGCCCCTACACTTTGGAACTCCCTTCCACACCCAATCAGGACAGCCCCATCCCTGGAAGCATTTAAGTCTAAACTGAAAACCTACCTTTTCAGTCTGGCATTCATGAGCATCTGACTATCTCCTCTGTAACACAACCCAGCCTGAAACCCTGTATTAATCTGAGACACAGCTATGCGCTTTGAGTCCTATGGGAGAAAAGCGCTTTACAAATGTTATTGTATTGTATTGTATTATTGTAGTTATGAAAAGAGAAGTGTGAAAAGCATGCACTGAAATGCTCATAGGCTTGAAGGAGTGTTTTTTTATCTTTGTATGTGTCAGAGTAGTGCAACTAAATATTTTGAATAAAAAATGGGAAGAATATGGAGGTTGCCCTATTTCAGTGTTCTGCAAACTTGGCTCTCCAGCTGTTAAGGAACTACAAGTCCCACAATGCATTTGACTTTATGAATCATGACTGTGGCTGTCAGACTCCTGCAATGCCTTGTGGAACATGTAGTTCCTTAACAGCTGAAGAGCCAAGTTTGCAGATCACTGCCCTATTTATTTCTATTTTAACAATACCAGTTGCCTGGCAATTCTGCAGTAGTAGTATTTGGCTGCAGTGTCTGAATAACTCCAGAAACGAGCAGGCAGCTAATCTTGTCAGATTTGACAATAATGCCCGAAAAACCTGATCTAAATTTGCTTGTTCAGGGTCTATGGCTGAAGGAAGCTTCGGATAAGTAGTACTTTGGGTAGCAGGAGTTGCTTGATGACTCCTTTAAAAGGAAATAAATATAGCACCATATTCCTCTAGTTTCAGTTGTCCTTTAAATATCAGTACCATAATCTAATACTATAGAAAATGTGATCAGCATAGCAGCCTAGTGGAGAGCAGAGAAATAACAGAAAATAACACAGTGTGAAAACCAGTCAGTTTCACACTGAAAATTGCAGTAACTGAATTTGCGATTCTTATTCAGAGAACGAGAATCCCTCCCTGAGCAAGAATCTCGAAAGGAATCATGGCAAAAAAAACTAAGGATTTTGCAGCCATTTTCAGTGTAAAACAGGGCCCTAAGCCAGTGGTTACCAAACATTTTTGGGTGAAGGCACCCTTGATGGCTTTGAAACTTTTTTTAAGGCACCCCTCGGCAAAAACAACTACCGAAATGCCGTTATGACCCTTATCAGGCGATGACCCACTCCAAGTAGCTAATGATGCTTATTAGACACCATGATTCCTCTCATGTTCAACTTCAACTATGGTTGCAGGGACTAAAGGTTAACTAGCAGGTAATTCCGCCACATTGTATATCAATGCGCGGTTGCATTATCTGATGGTATTACATAAAGGATGGTGATGCATGCCGAGGCACCCCTGAAAGGTGCCCGAGGCGCACCAGGGTGCCGCGGCACCCAGTTTGAGAACCCCTGCCCTAAGCAATCTGGATAAACCTGGTTATCTAAGAAGAAAAGGGGCGTGTCTTCAACAACAACAAAAAACAAAACCCTCTAGCTCTGCATACTAGTAGTAAACATGATTCATCTCATGCTACATGAGGCATTTTTTTTCTACACCACACTGGCAAGCAAAAAAGAGAACATAATATTCTTACTCTATCTCTTCTACTTCTCATAATACACACTTACTTTTCCTTTTTTTTTTCTTTTTTTTTTTTATATGTAAAATAAAAATGCCCTCTCCTTATAGTTCCTCTATAACATAACCAGCAATTTTGGTGATTATAGCATGTATGGGGGCATTGCCATTTAACAGTGAATATCCGCGCCCATTGCTCAGGTGTTTTTCGGGTCGACTGTTTCTGAATTCAAAGTCATTTTCAGGATGAATATAGCAACAACCAGAATTCGAACAACAAAACTAGTAGTTTGCTTCTGTGACATGGGACAAGACTGAAGATATGAAAATGTGATACAATGTAAAGTAGTCAGTGTGCATCTGTATAAGTGTGAATTTGATGCTCCACCAAATTACTTAACACAGAGCCATTAATGTCTAAACTCTAAGGACATCTCAGCATCTGTAACATTGATGTGTAACTGAAAAGCGGACACAACTGCATCAGTGGGCTCAGGCCCTTAGACACAAAGTACAAACTCACAGCTACAGACGACATCCAATTAATAGCAATATTCAGTGAAAACATAAGACAGCATTGCACCTTTGCACATGTAAAAGTACATCACCCATCCTGGTGGCTTCTCTCACAGAGACCCCCGGTCAACAATTTGTTTCGCATGAAATGCTACATCACAGACCCCTCTGCTCCGTGACAGGGATAAGGCTCCAATGCCAAGGAGGAGGCATGCACATTAAAACCCTCTTGGCACACACCTCTATCCTCCACCTGACCCAATTTTGGGCTCAGTTCGCTGTCCCCTCTTCGTGCATCTCTACGTGAGCACAGCTTTAGGGGAACAGCCAATGGCTGCTTACGCCTCCACCAACCTGGAGATCGCCCCAGTAGAGCAACCAGTGCCCGTGGACCAATCTAAAACACCAGAGCACCCAACAATGAGGCAGGTGGATAATCAGAATGCATAGTAAGTTATTCAGGTAGAGCAAGTATGCGGACAAAATTTAAACACACTAACAGAGAAACAGAGAAGTAGTGTTCTAAACAAAAGGTCAACCTAGAGTTTTAGAATGGAAGGAAGGAGAGAGGGGTACCCATTACCAAAGGAAGGCCAAGGGAGAAAGCATTTAAATCATTACAGTCATTTAGGCCCAGTGGGCCCATTGCATTAGTCCCAAAAATCCAGGCAGACTCTTTCTGAGATGAGTCTGTGCCTCCCCTCCTGGGGACTGCAACCAACATTAACCCCACCATCTTTAAGTGGGAATGGTTACTGGAATGCATCTATAAAGTGTTCCACTAATCTTGGTATACCACCTTTTCCTTATGCATTCAACTAGTCTCTCCCTCATTGGGCAAGTAGTTTTCCCCTATGTAGAAGAACAAACGGGGACACAGGAGAGCATAGACGATAAACTCGGTCCTACAGGTGACAAAATCCCTAATTTGGAAATCCATTGCACTAAATTTTACATTCTTTGTCCTTAAGACATGAGCACATTTGGGACAGTATTCACATGGACTGCATCCTTGTACTGTATGATTACCAAGCCATGACTTCGGTTGTGGTTTAATGAATTCACTTCTAGTAATAAGCAACCAAAATGTAAGGCCCCTTCTGTAGACCAACATTGGTAGTTGATGGACTTTTTTTGGCCAAACACCCAGTATCCTGTTCAAAAATGTGCCAATTTCTACCAACAATTTCCCTAATCTTGCTGGCCATTGGGGAGTAGTCAAAAGTCATAACAAAACTAGCATTTTGCCTACATTCCTTCTACAAAAGTCCTTGCCTATCTAATGTTCTCACTCTATCTAGGGCTGCATCAAGTTCCTGGTTAAAGGATACCAGAACCGAAAAGGTTTAGAGAAATGGGGGGAGTAGGCATATGTGGGGAGCTGTCCTGATGGCCACCTCTCCCTGTTCTACTATGTCCCCCTCCTAAAGCCTCTTCTGGGTCACTGGAGTCGGGCATCAGTACGTAGGAGCTAACCCGGCTGCGCTTGTCCCTCAGACTGTGGCCGGGAGCGCTCTGGGCATGACATCATCATTACGTCATGCGCATAGCGCTCCCGGCCGCGGCTGCACACTGAGGGACGTGCCCTGCCGGGTTACCGTTTGCGTACTGGTGCCCAACTCCAGCGACCCAGAAGAGGCTGCCAGAGCAGCTTTAGGCATGTAAGGAGGGAGACAGAGAAGAACAGGGGGAGCGATGGCCATCAGGACAGCTCCCCATACATGCCTGCTCCACCCCAAGCTCTCCCCCATCCCCGTTTTGGCTTTGGTATCCTTTAGCATAACCTCTCTGTAGGAATCTATTCTTCATTTCTCCAGCCTGAGATTCAAAGTCTTGTTCCATCCTGACTATGATTTCTTTTTAACCTTAAAATTGGCTATATTTATACAGTTTTCACATGTGGGGGGTGGAAACTATTACTATGCAGAACAAGAGTTTGTGGCCGTGCTCTTCCTATGTCCCTTTGAAATGAACACACCATTGTGTACCTCTATTGAGTGGTCTAAGAAATAGACCTGATCACCTCCTCATTCACCCATAAACAGCATATTTCTGTCGTTCATATCCAAATACTCAAAAAAGGAGTTAAATCTGTTCCTTGGTGGACCACCAGATGACAAACTCATACCCACGTACCTGGACCATGCCCTCAGGTCACATCTATAGGGGTTTCTTTACCCCATAGATGAATACCTGAATTCATGTCTAAACTGCTAGCAACAAAACTGAGTGCACCCAAAGTGAAAAATATAAGATTTCTGCCCAATTAGACATATTTTCTCCCCAGAGTTGTGTTACTCATTAATGGTACTAGGTCAAAGGTGTGAATGGGGAGCGGTTGTGTTAAAGGGAAGCTAAATTCTAAGTCATCCCTAGTAATATTTGTGATAACCTCTGCATGACCAGCTTTGTTGACTGTGTATTTATGAAGACTGAAGGGGTCCATTAACTGTACAATATCTTGAATGATCCTACGATCAATCAGATCGGGTACCGTTAATAGTGCGGATCGACAATGAACGATCATTCTAACAATCATTCTGTTAATCCAAATTATTTTGGTCAGATCAATTTGCTTATCATTTTCCCCTCTATTGGTGGGCCTGAACGATCATTTCCGGTGATCTGCTCTTGTTGATGTAAAGAAAAATCCCCTGGTTGAAAATGTTTTTCCTTGACTGCCACAGGCATAGCCCATCCGTGTGTACCGGGTCTGACACTTTTCTGATTAGTACTGGGGGTAACTAAAGCCACATAATATGAGATGGTACTGCTAGCAGAAGGGGAAAGGGGGGGGGGGGGGGGTGTGGACAGGTAATTAACCACTTGAGCATTTTTTTTTACAATTCAGCCCTTCACAACTTTAACGGTTTATTGCTCAATCATACAACTTAGCACCCAAATGAATTTTACCTTCTTTTCTTCTCACAAATAGAACTTTCTTTTGGGGGTATTTGCTTCTGCAATTTTTATTATTATTATTATCAATTACAAATGATTTAAAGAAAAACTATTATTTTATTAAACACCCCCCCCCCCCCCCCTCCCCAATTAGCCCTAGACTACGTCACAAACCCTACACTTCACATACATAGGAATATGCCTATGATAGGGGTTAGATTGTGAGCCGTTTGGAGGGACAGTTAAGTGACAAGGCTGTCCTCTGTACAGCGCTGCGCTAGATCTCAGCTCTGTACACGGTTTTTATAATTTATCATGTAAATAGCAGCGTGCCAGCTCTGATCACGGCTGGCAGGCTGATCGCGGCAGTCCCCTGTGTTTACTGCAGGGAGCGAGCGCTCGTTCCCTGCAAATTTCACTCCTTGTGAGATCATGCCATATGGCGTGATTAAAGAACGAGAGAGCCACTCAGCGGCCGCCATTCCTAGGTTAGCCAGTCGCAGAGAGGCTAAAACCATCTAATACTGCTATCTGCATACCTCCCAACTTTTTGAGATAAGAAAGAGGGACACTTAAAGGGAAGATCCGCGCTGCCCCCAAAAAATAAACTGCACTTACCCGGGGCTTCTTCCAGCTCCTGGCAGTCGATCAGTGCCTTCGCCGCAGCTCCTCTCACTCCCGTTGTCCAGCGGTGAAGAAGCCGCTTCTGGGTCGGCTTTCTGTGCGCTCCACGGCGCGGGTCATGTGGGGTACGTGATGTCATCGGGTCTCTACTGCTCAGGTGCAGAACTACTGCGCCTGCGCAGTAGAGACCCAATGGCGTCACGTACCCCACGTGACCTGCGCCGTGGAGCGCACAGGAAGCCGACCTGGCGAGGTCGGCTTCTTTACCGCTGGGCACCGGGAGTGAGAGGAGCTGCGGCAAGGGCACCGATCGACTGCCAGGAGCTGGAAGAAGCCCCAGGTAAGTGCAGTTTTTTTTTTTTGGGCAGCGCGGAGCTTCCCTTTAAGCCATGCCCCTGCCACACCCCTAACCACGCTCCTGCCATACTCTAATCAGGCTCCCAGCACACCCCTAGTCATGCATACCATAAGGCTAGGTGCACACATAGCAGAAACGCTAGCGTTGTGGAAAACCCTGCATTTTTGCCGCTAATGGAAGTTTATGGGCCGTTTTCCATGCTGTTTTTTCCATGTCTATGGGCCGCTTTTCCACAACTGTTTTATGATGTATTTCTGCTTCCTGTTGTCTTCCTAATGATTTGCATAAAACGCAAAAGAAAAAATGCAGGAAAAACGTATACAAAACGCATATGCATCTTGGTATATATGAACCGCAAATGCATTAAAACGCAAGAAAAATGCTTAAACACATCAGCAGTAAAAAAAAAACGCGAATGCAAACGCAGCAAAAACGCACACAGCACTAACATAAAACATGACATGAAACGCAGCCTTTCACGCTATGTTATGTGTGCACCGAGCCTAAAGATTTTAATAAGAAAAATGTTGTTATATAATTCAAACCACACTAGTCCTTTCAGGGCCGCCATCAGAAATTTTGGGGCCCCTCACACATCATCAGACCTGGGCCCCCCGCTGAACTGCCCCCAGCCCCCCCCCCCCCCCGCCCCGATTTGGAATGATGGATGATCGCACAACACCCCAAATTTTCACCCTCAGTATAGGTAGGTAGGTAGGTAGCAAGGTATAGGTTCCCCCTGTAGAGGGTATCCAGGTATAGTTAACCCCAGTATAGCTAGCCAATATTGTTGCCCCCTGTATAGGTAGCTTAGAATAGTTGCCCATGTATAGTTAGCTAGTAAAGTTGCCGCCAGTGTAAGTAGTTAGTATAGTTGCCCCAGTATAGGTAGTCTAGTTGCCCCCAGTATAGGTAGAATAGTTGCCCTAGTATAGTTGACGAAGTATTGGTAGTATAGCTGCCCCAGTATAGGTTAGCAGTGGCAGTGGGCGGCGAATGACTCACCTGATTTCCATGTTCCTGATACCAGAGCGCTGCGTGCCACAGGTCCTCTCCGCCTTCAATGCTGCTCAATGTACTTCCGCTAATCAGGAAGTTCAGTGAGCGGCACTGAAGGTGGAGAAGACCTGTGGCACACAGAGCTCTGGTACCTGGAATGGTCAAAAACAGTCAGTGACATGACTATGTACTCTGTAAAGTGCTGAAGAAGATGTCAGTGCTATATAAATACATCCTACCTAATAAAAGCTAAGTGTCGCTGCGTCCAGCAGTTTTGTCCCTGTATCCCAGGATTGTTGTTACTGCGCATATGTGCAGTAACTGACAGCTGGGACCAGGGAGCTGGACGGGCGAGCGAGGTGGGCGGGTGCGGGTGAAAATATAGTCTGTACAGCGCTGCAAAATATATAAATACTAAATAAGAATGCATTATAATCTTAGGGCTATAAGGCAATAGCGCTCTTGCCTTACAGTGCTGGGTCCCCGGTTCAAATCACAGCCAGGGCACTATCTGCATCTTATCGGTAATAAAAAAACAAACTGCACTTACCTGGGGCTTCTTTCAGCTCCTGGCAATCGATCGGTGCCCTCCCCGCAGCTCCTGCGTCTCCCTGTGTCCAGCGGTGAAGAAGCCAACCTCGCCAGGTCGGCTTCTGTGCGCTCCACGGCGGGTGTCACGTGGTGTAAGTGACATCATCTGGTCTCTACTGTGCAGGCGCAGTAGTTCTACGCCTGCGCAGTAGAGACCCGATGACGTCCCTACACCACGTGACCCCCCGCCGTGGAGCGCACAGAAGCCGACCCGGAAGCCGACCTAGCGAGGTGAAAAAAGCCCCAGGTAAGTGCAGTTTGTTTATTTCCAGCACAGACCTTCCCTTTAAGGAACAAGACAATATACTATACAGCACTGCGGAAACAGTCAACGCTATATAAATACATAACAATAATGAGACAAAGATAAGTGAAAAAAAACCTAGCAGAAAGAAGGCAGGTAGATTGGCGGGACAGTAGAAGATAACAGACAGATCAGGAAAGTGGGAGCGTGTCACAGAAGAGAGGAGGTACAGAAGGAGAGTGGGGAAGAAATAGGTAGATAGGAAGGAGAGCTGTTGGGAAATGGAGGACAGTCAGAGTGAATGGGAGAAACAGACAGGGGGGCATGCTGAAGCATGGGAAGGAGGAATACAAGAGGAGGGAGGGAGACAGGGAGATGGGGCATATGGGAGCAGAGACTAGCAGGGCAGTCACACACAGGCACTTTATAGCAATACCTTCCCCAGTCATCAGAGGGGGGCTCCTCACACAGCTCTCTGCTCACATGACAGCCGTGTCTGCTGTGCTCCTGGAATTCTATCCTGTCCCTCTGGCTGGAGCTGGCTCTCTCTTCTCCTGCTCTGCTGTCCGTCAGGGGGGATGCAGGGGGGCACAGACTGGCCAGCTTCTAAAGTCAGGGGCCAGGGGTCAGCAGCATGGTCCAGCCTGACACCAGGCTTGATGGGCAGTGGGTGGGGTTAGGGGCGTGGCTACACACAGTAAACACTGCGTAAAAGGAGGAGATGCGTGGAGCAGAGCTTTTCCCTCCTGTCTATTGGCTGGCCAGCTTCAGGGGGCGGAGGGGAGAGACTTGAGTGCCTAGCACGCTGCACTCACATGTAGCATCGCCCTGAAGCTGGCTGCCGCTGCTGACAGAAGGTCGGGGCATAAATAAACGCTGGTGTTGTAGCTGCGGGTGGCCAGTGCTCCAGTCCAGTGTAGTTAGAGCAAAGCTACAGAAAAATGGCTACCGATGTCTGCATTTGTGGACATCTGCAGCCATTTTCTTGTAGCCTGCTCTAACTACGGCTCAGAGAAGCAGGGAGAGAGACCAGAGCGGGACCCAGGGACACATACAACAGGTGCCACACGTCAGAGGGGGGGGCCCGGGCCCCCTGGGAGCTTGGGGCCCGTCACTGTAGTGTTTGTCCCCCCCTAATGGTGGCACTGAGTCCTTTCTATCCTGGTTAATTTTCCTTTATATTAACATTTGAAAATAAGAAATATATCAATTTAAATGATAGGAATAAAGTTTAGAGTCCACACATTTTTCAGTAGTAAAATACATATATCTATACATCCGTCCTGAAAGAGGGACAAATGAGGAGGAAAGAGGGACAGAGGGATTGGGTTCCTAAAGAGGGACAGTTGGGAGCTATGCTTTCTGGGGGATGGGGGCACAAAGGGCCACCTAGCACTGCTATCTTGTGGAGGAGGGAGGGTAGTAAAGGGTCGCGTAATAATGCTATCTTGTTAATAAGGGAAAGTACACAAAGGCCACCTAATCTGGGATATATGGGGTAACAGTATTGGGGCTTGGGGCCCATTTACCTAAAATTAGCCTTTCTTATAAATTAACAATTCCTGCATGTGAGTGGTTTTTCGATTACAGTTGCTCGTAGTATACACAACAGAGGTTCTTAAAATAAATACAGGAGTACCTGTGCTTTTAATGAAAAGAAAAAAAAAACAAATCTATCTGTAGGATGTACACAAGACTCAACTGTGTATTTAGAAACCATTCAGCAACCTCCCCTATTTGTCTGACAACCTGAATGGTGGTTCTGATCTTCTACCACTTAACAGTAGACACATTTCTTTTTCAAGTTTTATGGAGATCATTTTTCTCAACAAGTACAGATCACAGCATTGCAGAGAAGCAATACACAATAAATAATAAATATACAATAAAGATTGGAAGAACAGTACATCTGATATTAATTTTTGAACACTCCAAGGAGCAGAAACTACTCAACATCAAACATAAGTAGACTCTTGTGTAAGGTAGATCCAATGCTGGGCATACACGGCTCGTTTATGCACCAGAATAGAGCCGCTGGCTCGATACAGGGGCGTCCCCGCAGGCGCCTGGATCGATTCCCGCTTGTCCCCGCGGGCGCTTCTTATCTTTCACTTGTTTTCTCCCATTGTTCCGCCCGCAGGTATCGAGCACGGAATCGATCCAGGTGCTTATCCGACATGTCGGATTTTATCAATCGAGCCATCAGCGGCTCGATTGATAATAACAAACGACCCGTGTATGCCCAGCATAATGTATCATGTGTAAGGGAGACTTGTGTGGGAGCAGACAATTAGTAAAATAAATAAATTCAGTCCAGGTTTGTTGGATAATTTATGATATCTGCACTGTATTTATGATATCCGCTATCCGTATTGGAGATGCCTTAAGCCAGGTACATATTTCCAACCTTTACTGTCCAAAACAATCTTTAGTCATTGTTTTAGACGTTAGTTTAGTAATGATTCTTGTATGAACTGGCTGTTTGTCTCCTAGCTTTGCAATCTGTTTTTTTCTTTGGAGGTGGACGGGGTGTGAATTAAGAGGTGGGAGTGCCTGAAGGAGCGATAGTGGTTGGGAGACATCAATTTGACCCACCAGATCACTGAAGAGGAAGTCCACTACATTGGGGGACACCTGTACACACATTTACAGCTGAGATGATCAGGAATAATTGTTTCAGTCAAAATCTAAAGTGTGTAGGGGTCAGTAGGCACACAGTAAACGTTCAAGCTACCAGCCTAAACACTATGCAGGGGTGATGTGACCGCAATCCAAGCAATGGTCAACATGCTCTAGGCACACATCAGCTTTAGCGGAAGCTAAGTATTGTGAAACGGTCATCAGGCCGTGTGCCGCATTCCAACACCCAGAGGCCAATGCCGCATCGAAATACCCAGCATCACTGCAAAGTAAGTACCACGTTATCCATGCTACGGAGACAATAGTCTTTTGCACAACATGCTGTGGTGGACTTTGCTTCTCACAGTGAAGTATGGTAATTGTTCTATGCACTTACTATTAGTCAATCAGCAGAACCAGACATGTTTCCTTCTTCATGTTGCCAAATCTAAAGTGAGTAAGTAGCTTTAGTAAATCAAGTTCACTATGTTTTATTAGTTTACTATTAGTTTCTACTGCAATTTATTTTTTTAACCCAAATGCTGAAAATCTCAAAATGCTAATAACTCAAAAATGACTCAATATAAAGTTTACATGAGGTTACAGACAAAAATAAAAATAAAGAAACCATCTACGCAGAGTCTAACTTGTATGTTTTTTTTTTGTTGTAGTTTGAAGAAGAGTGAGCTGCTGAATTCCGTAAACCAAGATGGAATCCTCAGAACGTCTGGAAATAGTCTGAAGACATGCTGTTCTCCTTCAGTATGTTCCTCATCTTCTGGTGGGAGATGACATGAAGGGGCTCTGCATTTCACTCTTTCATTTCTCCATCAAGACCATATATCAGGGTTGAGGATCCCTATGACTTGCTGTCACGCTCCGCCACCATGGCACATGCTATTGAAGTGGATGACAGTGAGATGACCCAAGATGATTACCCTGGGACCTCCAGGAGAGACTCTTCACTTAAAGCCCGGCATTTGTTCCGGAGGCTGAACAGACCGGGGAATGGACACCCCAAAGGGATGAGAGCTACTTCTCCAATGGGAAGGGTCATTCTGATAAACTCCCCATTAGAAGGTAACCAACAAAACCCTCATTGTTTGTGTGTATGAAGAGGATTATAAAATAGGATATGGAGATTAGGCAGTGCTGCTCCATTTTTGGTTCATGCTTCTACCTTCTTCCATATGGTTCAAGTTCTCTGAAATATATCATTCTTACACAAAAGTAAAAAAAAAACAAAACAATGGGCTTGATTCACTAAGCGTGCTGCTAAAGCAGCGCAACTTCGTTTGAATCCTCAGTACACGCTATGGGCTGTGTAGCGTGCACTGCTAACCTACGCGTGCTTCCTTGTATTTGGTGGCTGCTCCTTTGCTCCCGTCCGGACCCCTGTCGCGTCCTGTAACTATTTAGGATGTGATTCCCGCACTTTGATTGGCCCAATAGGCTGCCTGTCAAGTGACTGCCATGTCTTAAAGAGCTACAGGACGCGACAAGACTCAGGACGGTTAGTAAAGGAGTGGTCACTAAATACAAGGAAATGTGTGTAAGCTAGCAGCGCACGCTACACAGCCCATAGTGTACGCTGAGAATTTTAACTCGCGCAGCTTAGTGAATCATGCCCAATGTTTCTGTATTGTGTTGGCCAAAAGGATTATTTAGATGATATGGGGGTTGTGGCCAAAAGGATTATGTAGGCGATATGGGGGTTGCAGGAAATTTGGACAGCTAATAGGCAATTTGAGAGCCCCATAGGCACTAATGCAAATAAAGGCTATTGGACACCAAAAGCATACATTTGGCGCCTGATAAATAGCAGGCCTGTCCAACCACAGTTTTTTTTTGTTTTTGAAAGGTATAATTTTGAAATTTGTTTTTGAAATGTATTGTTTTTTGGTTCTACGTTAATTACGTCAGGGGTAGAGATGTTGGTGGGGGAAGGTGTCGGGAAGTGGGGTTTTAGGGTTAGGCATTGGAGGGGGGAAGGTTCTGTGAGAGAGTAGGGTTAGGTTTATCTTTAGCACAGGGGTGCCCACACTTTTTCAGTTCGTGAAAAGATCTACCAACATCTCAAATGCTAAGTATAGCAAGTAGCTGCAGAATCCTTTGAACCCCCCCCCCCCCCACTCATGGACACGAACTGCCCCCAGGTACAGGTGCCCCCAGTGTAAGTTGACAGGCATAGGTGCCCCCAGTATTGGTAGCTAAGTATAGGTGCCCACAGTATAGTGATCGCTTACCTCCCTCCAGCTGCACTGTCTCCAGCTTCTCCCAGTCTCACCTCCTTCAGCCGCAGCTCCTCCTTCTTCATGGCAAAGTAACAAGTGAGCCAGTAGCCGAGGGAGCGTGTGAGTGGTCGTGCCGTGTGGGTGGTTGGGTGAGTGTGTGTGCAGGCAGGGCAGGTGAGCAGACAGATGTGCGTGTGTGTGGGCGGAAGTGTTGTGCCCGGCACCACCCCTGCCATGACGATGCCTAAATGACGAGCATCAGGCCGCGTCATAGCAGACGTTCTGTCACGCTATGTGCTGCTCTGCAGTCGGAATCTACCTTGCAGTTGTTCGCAATCTACTGGTAGATAGCGATCGATGTAATGGGCACCCCAGCTGTAGTAGAATATCTGTAACCTTTACCAATGTTTTACTATCATCATTACCACTGCAAATATTTTTTTCATTTTCAGTTGGCACCCAATTCATGATGGTACTTAGGGTTTAACTTCTATAGACTCACCCTGCGCCCATTTTTAATAGCGCCTCTATTTCATGCACGCAGTAGGACTCTGTGGTACAATGTGAACTAGTCAGTGTACAGCTTGTATAGCCATGTAAGTTTTCTGTCCCATCAAAATAACTCGCATTAATGTCTAAACCTAAAAGCGATTCAATTACTTTTCATAAAAGTTTTGCTGGACTTACCAAAATGTGTCAAGTAATGGTCTAATATACTGTACATTTGGTAATAATAAAAGTTTTTTGTTGTTTTTTTAACACAAAATTGTGCTAAAAATTAATTTAATTTTCCTATTCTGCCGGGCCACTATTTCCTCACTCTTCAAGTTTTTGGCAGAAACCCTGTGTTTTTTTTGCATTAAAATTAATGGTCAAAGTTGTGCATGCAATATTCCAGCGCATGCTAATATTTGTATTTGAATGGAAATTTTAATGGGAAAAAAATGCATGCAGAAAAAGGCTCATCTATACTACTATGCTACATTCTCACGATTGCCAATCAGAAAGGTAACGTTCTTGGATTGATCTGTGTGCATACCCACAGCTTAGCAGTCTGTTCTGTTCTATGGAGAGGTGAGAGAAGACCATTGAGCTGTACTCTCCTGCATTCACTACAGTAGAAGAATGGCAGAAGCTGGTTATTTGCATTGCAACAGCACCATCAGTGGTTTGGGGGGTGCATCCATGTAAAAAAGGCACCTGGAAAAAAAGTTGTAGGGGATTGCCGCTAGAAGAAGATCAGTACAATGACCCATAGTCTACTACTTCATAGCGATAGTAAAATATTGGTATTTTTACCAATATTTTGTTATGACCTAATCTAACCCTACTTTCACACAGAACCCTCCTTCTACTGATGCCTTACCCTTAATGCTCCCTTTGATGATAATGATGTTATCCATTCAGTCGTATCCGACTCTTGGCGATTCTATGGGTTAGCTCTCTCCATGCTGTCTGATCTTGTACCATTTCTGCCAGTTGCCTTAAAGGAATACTGTAGGGGGGTCGGGGGAAAATGCGTTGAACTTACCCGGGGCATCTAATGGTCCCCCGCAGACATCCTGTGCCCGCGCAGCCACTCACCGATGCTCCGGCCCTGCCTCCGGTTCACTTCTGGAATTTCAGACTTTAAAGTGTCCTCACTCCCGCTGTTACCAGGATCGTACTGCGCAGGCCCAACATGGTATGGGCCTGCGCAGTACGCTCCTGGTGACATCAGCGGGAGCGAGGATGCGGCAACGCAGGCGCAGTGGTTTTCAGACTTTAAAGTCTGAAATTCTAGAAGTGAATCGGTGAGTGGCAGCCCGGGCACAGGATGTCTTCTGGGGACCATTAGAAGCCCCAGGTAAGTTCAACTCATTTTCCCCGCCCCCCCCCACCCCACCCCACCCCACCCCTACAGAATTTCTTTAAGCTCAATCCTGTGTCAGCTTTGATGGTGTCAAGCCAACGTGTTCTCTAGCGGCCTTGTCACCTTCTGCCACTGATCAGTCCTAGCATTAGGTCTTGCTGTAAGGAATTTGCTCCCTTTACCGATGCCTAACCTTTAACTCTCCCCTACCATCACCACCAATGCCTAATCCTTAACCACCCCCTTATTGAAGCCTAACCCTTAACTCCCTTTCACACCTGTGGCGCCTAGCCCTTAAAGGGAACCTAAATTGAGAGGGATATGGATGTTTCCTTTTAAATAATACCAGTTGCGGGGCAGTCCTGCTGAGCTCTTTTGCTGCAGGAGTGGCTGGATTACACACCTGAAACAAACATGCAGCTAATCCAGTCTGACTTCAGTCAGAGCACCTGATCTGCATGCTTGTTCAGGGGCTGTGGCTAAAAGTATTAGAGGCACAGGAACAGCAGGAGAGTCAGGCAACTGGTATCTTTTTTAAAAAGAAAAATGTATATTCTTCTCAGTTTAGGTTCCCTTTAACCACAATTTGCGCAAAATTGCGTTTAGCCGCAAAAAAAGGTGAACATTGGATGCTGATGCTATTTATAGCCGCAATTTGCATAGCGAGTAGCCCTGGGGCTAGGTATTTTATCGGTAGCCTTGGGCATCCAAATGTCACTTTTTCTACAGCTAATCCTTCCCGTAACATGGAGCGCCCAATTTTCACTTAATTACAGCTGATTGTGGCTTCGGGCGTCCATCATTGTTGCTAATTGTGTCCAGTTGCCCAAATTTCCCTGCAGTGGTGCTAATCGCGTCCTCCTCATTGTCAGGAGCTCAATTTCCTTGCACTGCTGTTAATCGTAGCTTTTAGCAATAAATCCTATGGCAGCACCCTTTTTCCATATCGCTGCTTACGCCCTAATTTCCTTTTTCAATCAGGGAAGCCTGTACTTACTCTAGTTTCACAAATGATCTTTCTTGCTGACAATTGTCAGGGGAAAAGGCAGTGTGTGAACATTAGCTTTACACCTTAGTGCCAGAGCTAAGGGTGTTCTCCTGCTATATATGATATGAGGTGTATAATATTACAGTAACATTAGCCCTGCAGGATCCTCAGAGAGTGGCAGGCCACCTTTCCTCTCCACACAGGTTGGTAATAAGCCCATTCCCTTTTATTCATTTACCCCACTGTGTGTGCTCCAAAGTCACAGACCTCTCCAGAATTCAAAGAAATGTCAGCAGTATGATGATCTTGCCCACATAGAGGAGATCTCTCATCCTCTGTCTCTGTTGTTTAGATGTGCCAGTCTATGGCAGATATTAGTGTGAAGATGTTTCATTACTCACTATACTGTACTTGCTTACATGTTTTACTTGTTTTTCAGCCACCAGTGATGAGAGTGATTCAATCCTTGCCATCACAGTTGACAAAACTCCCGATGGAAGGTTGGGATTCAGCATCCGAGGAGGCTCAGAGCATGGCCTTGGCATATTTGTCAGTAAGGTGGAAGAAGGAAGCAGCGCTGGTAAGTGATAATTGGATATATAGGTGAATCATTGTGTGCATTTACCCACTGATCCCTTTGTTAGGGACACTTATACATCTGATTATGCATGCTATTATCTAATTAACCAATCATGTGGCAGCATATCCTAATACATAAAGTCATGCTGTTACGATACCTCTGCACTGGTAACATAAAACATCACGTACAGTGCATAGGAATTGCAAGAAATTCAGGTTTGTCACTAATGTGGAAATATACCAAGACTCAGACCAGGAATAAGGAAAAAATAACAAAGGTTTATTGTAACATAAATTAAGCAAATAGCATCAAAACGTACATTGACTTCATGCACGGAAACCAGGCAATCAAATAAGAAAATATGCAACTGCAAAAGGAAACCATACTAGCACTAGCACTAGTATCACTAATGTGCACACTAAACCCTGGAACCTGGTTATTATATAACACATAAACTATATACTATATATATATATATATATATATATATATATATATATATATATATATATATATATATACATACACACAAGGCAACTTAACCATACATCGACAGGCAACAGGTAGTCGTACAAGCAAAGTCAAACCAGAGAATCATACAGTGATATAATCACTTAGGCAAAAGATTAGTCAAGGAATAGCAAAAAGTCATACACGGCAGGTAACAAGAGCGAAGCAGGGAAGGCTAGAACACAGGGATCAGGACCAGGAAACTTATTATATGGAGTGCTGGGAGGTCAGATGACAATGTCCATGTGATCCCAGATCTGCTTTCATTAGCAGTCTGCAACAGAAATGTTCCTGAAGTAGAGACCTCTGCTGGTGGGCAGAGAGCAGTTCAGGCTGCACAATCCCTGAAGGGAGGTCCTGGAGGATGAGGCCCACTTCCTGCTACACTGCAGCAAATATACACCGTTGAGGACCGCCCACTTCCAGAGACTCTCCGCCCACATCCCAGATTTCACCTCCACAGACGAGGAGAGGAAACTCTATATCCTACTGGGGGAAGAGGAAAAAACTGTGCAAATAGCAACCCGATATATCACTGCCTGCCACCAACTGAGAGGATCATGATACTACGTGGACTGTATAACCCCATACTCCCCTCCCCTATGGACTGTATACCTATACCCCCCCCCCCCCCATACCATCCATTACATCCCCCACACTCCTATGGACTGTATACCAATATCTTTCCCTTATTCACACAATCCCTCCCCCCCCCCCCCCATGTTAATATTTTGTTTTGCTTTGGCAATGCTAAATGTATTCGGTCCTGCCAATAAAGCTTATTTGGATTTGGACTGTTGACATCTGCTGGTGAGACATAGGAAGTTCATCCAGAGAGTTAAAGTTATCAGCAGATGCAGATCATGACACATGCAGATGTAGGTCAGGAGCTTCAGTTAATGGTAAGATGACAAGAAAAAATGGCATTTCAGGGATTTTTGACCATGACTGTTGGTGCCAGGGGAGCTGCTTTATGTATTTTAGTAACTGCTGACCACTGGTAGTTCTTATGGGTATCAATATCTAACTAATACAGCCAGTGAGCATCAGTATGGTGGACAGCAGTGCCTCGTCCAGACATGTCAGATGGAAAGTTTCAACTCCGTGTCATGAAGGGATCACATAAGAACATTAGGAGGAATGTTGGGGTCAGGGCCGTTGCTTGGGCAGGGCGACCGCCCTGGGCGCAGACCGGCAAGTAGGAGAAGGGGGGTGCAAGCACATGGACATAACCGCTAGGGAGCTGGTGACACGCAGTCCAGCCAAAAAAAAGTAGAAAGAAGATTACCTGCCCAATCACCTCACTTGACTCCTCCTAGGCTGCTGCGTCAGACGTCAAGTCATCATCATGACACCTGATGTCCTGTAGCAGTACTGCAGGCTTTCAGTGCGTGGCGCCAATGGAGGAGTCGGCTTTCTGGGCTCTCTTCGCCTGTGTGTTTTTCTGGTCCCTTCTTCCTCCTGGATGAGCGGCTGGTCACTAGTAAGTAGCAGATCTACTTGTGACCTGTGGCTGTGTGACTGTACCTAAAGAGTAAGAGTCAGGGCCGGATTTGTACTTTTTACCGCCCAAGGCCAACTATACTGTCTGTATGGTTGTTATCTCTGCGTGCCCCCATGAGAATTCTACTTAAGTTAACATAAGTTATGTCTTCCTTAAGAACTTTTATGGTATGTTTGCCATCTCATTAATGATGGACCCATTGTGTCATCATGAGAGTTAGGCTGATGTGTACCTGCAGGATAGCGCTTACAGGTCTTGCAGGGCCATCACAAATACAGGACAGAGAGTTCAAAGGTTAAAGCTGTCATTGTAGATAGGGATGGCTGCACAGAATAGCTTTACTGCCCCTCACTGAGCCACCCCTAAACTTCTGGTGCCCTAGGCCATGGCCTATGTGGCCTTGCCAGAAATCCGGCCCTGGTAAGAGTTCGAGAGTGCACAGAGGGTGCAATTTCTACACCCTCGCCCTGGGTGCAATTTAGCCAAAAAACTGCCCCGGTTGGGGTTAGGCATCACGATGAGGGTTTCTATGGGGTGGGGGGGGGGGGGGGGGGGGAGTTGGGCATCATGATAGGGTTTACATGGAGGAGAGTTGTTAATGCAGCAATAAAGTAGGTGTTGCCATGGGGAAGATTAGGGATAGGTGTCAGGAATGTGTTTATGTGGGGGGATTTAGGGGTAGGCATGGAAGGAGATTTGGTGTTGGGGTAGAGGTTAGTGTTAGGTGTCAAGAAGGTTGATTTATCATTAGTATCAGTAATTGCATTGCAGATACTTTGCTTAGCAGGAGCTGGTGCCAACAGCTTTTTTTGTGTTTTTTTTCCCTTTGAAATGCTAAAGTTGTTAGCTTATCATGCCATGTATTTAGGTCAGCTATCTGATAGAATCCATCCCAGCATGTGGGGCATTTGTCATGTATACCTAGTTTTTGTTGCTTGAAGTTGGTACTAACCTGAGAAACACGTTTCAAAGTGGAGTTTATGGCAAAAAAAAGTTTTGTGCTTTCTCATAATAGACCAATTGTGTCATGTTGGGAGGTGAGTCCACCACTACCTCCCATTTTAAAATGTTTTTTACATATTTAATTTTTTGGGTGTTCCTCTTTTTTCTTTTTTTCTTTTTTTATATTCATTTTTCGTATTCATCCTTGAAAAGTAGTCAGCAGCAACTTTTTATTTATTATTTTTTTTGTTTTACACTATTTTTCAAACCCTTCCACTGGTCATTATTTTCATTATTGTCTGGTATTAAGTAAGAACAATAACTAAAGAAACTGATTACAAGATTGGCCAATCCACAGGTAACAGTTGCCTTGCTGATCAGTTTAGTGGGTGGATTCTTCCTGGGAAGACACTGTTGACCTTTGATAACTGGTAGGAGGGGTAGACCATGCTTCCTGAAAGAAGCTTTGATGCTAAATTAGATGCAAATAATTCTGAATTCATGCAAAATGAAAATTGTATTCTAATTTACACAGATGGGCCAATCAAATGTAACATTTGGTCGTTTCAAGCTGCAGAAATTTGTTTAAAGGACACCTGAACTGAGAGGGATATGGAGGCTGCCATATTTTCCGTATTTTCTTTTAATGCAAATTGCCTGGCTGTCATGCTGATTCTCTGCCTCTAATACTTTTAACTATAGACCCTGAAAATGCATGCAACTTAGGAGTTTGACTGAAGACTGACTAGATTTGCTGCATGCTTGTTTTAGGTGTGTGATTCAGACATTACTGATGCCTAAAAGATCATCAGTACTGCCATGCAACTGGTATTGTTTAAAAGGAAATATGGCAGCCTCCAAATCCCTTTTAATTCAGGTGTCCAACCACTTTGTCCTCCTTGACGTAGTTGTACGTCAAGGAGGACATGTGTGCTCCCGCGGCCGATCACGTGCGTGCACACGCGCTCCTGGCCACGGATTCGTTAGCCCAGGAATCAATGAATTGGGCCAAGGTGCCCGATCACTGATTCCTCTCCACCGCAGAAAAAGCGACAGCTTCTCTCGGAAGCTTCGCTTTTTCTGATTCCTATGTCCTTCTAAGTGTACATTGTACGCTTAGAGTGACGTCATGTAAACAAACTCAAGAAAAAAGTAAAACTACATCTAAAAGTAAAAAAAAAAATATACGGATATTTCCCCAAATCAAACACTATTTACATCCCACCCTCCCAAAAATACCCACATAAAATGTTTAATAGAAAAAAAAATTGCAATAAAAATAAAAAACCACATAAATATTTACCTAAGGGTCTAAACTTTTTAAATATCTATGTAAAGATGAAATATTTTATATATATATATATATATATATATATATATATATATATATATATATATATATAAGCTTGTAAATAGTGATGGATGCAAAACGGAAAAAATTTTCTTTTATTTCCAAATAAAATATTGTCCCCATACATTGTGATAGGGACATAATTTAAAAGGTGAAATAACCAGGACAAATGGGCAAATACAATACGTGGGGTTTAATTATGGAGGCATGTATTATTTTAAAACTATAATGGCCGAAAACTGAGAAATAATGAATTTTTTTCAGTTTTTTTCTTATTCTTGCTGTTAAAATGCATTTACAGTAAGGTAGCTCTTAGCAAAATGTACCACCCAAAGAAAGCCTAATTGGTGGCGGAAAAAACAAGATATAGATCAGTTCATTGTGATAAGTAGTGATAAAGTTATAGGCCAATGATTGGGAGGTGAACATTGCTCGGATGCATAAAGTGAAAACGACCGATGGCTTAAGTGGTTAGCATAAAAATAGCATCAACTCAGAATTATTTGCATCTTATTGAGTGTTCCAATTTAACACTGGTCAAAGCAGACAGTTTGCAAATACAAAATAGGTTGTTTTTATTGAGCTTGAGCATGAAAATAGATTATTATAAAATAACTTTAAAGGCTGATATAAATGCATTGTGGTATTGTTATTTGAATAGAGAATAAGGTGACAGTGAGTCCGGTTGTGCCTCGCATGTAACCTCCTTCTATCTGCATGCAGATCTGTCAGGGCTGTGTGTTGGAGATAAGATCGCAGAGGTGAATGGTATCAGTCTAGAGAGCATCACCATGGGAAGTGCAGTCAAAGTGCTGACCGGGAACAACCGTCTACGTATGATGGTGAGACGGATGGGAAAAGTGCCAGGGATTAAGTTCTCCAGAGAAAAGACCACATGGTAAGCAGAGCCGTCCTCTTCATTCACCTTCCCTGGGCTATTGTCAGCCATTCCAGGTAACCAAAAATCACAATGTGTCACCTCTATGGACCAAAGAGAGCGTGTCAGGTTCATTAGAGGAACACAGTATAGGGTTTCCGCATAGTACAGGGCTCAGGTCTGTGTGAACTCTGACCGGAGACATGCAGCTCCTATACACTTCACTGCCTCACTGGGGATCTTCCCAGCACACATGATTATTACTTAACAGCTGCTCACAAGTTACACCTAGCAACCAGTCCTCATATAGCATAGCATTACAGGGGCAAACCCAGGATTTTCAAAGGGTGGGATTCCTGAAAGGTATCCCTCAGCTACATACAGTGGTGTGAAAAACTATTTGCCCCCTTCCTGATTTCTTATTCTTTTGCATGTTTGTCACACTTAAATGTTTCTGCTCATCAAAAACCGTTAACTATTAGTCAAAGATAACCTAATTGAACACAAAATGCAGTTTTAAATGATGGTTTTTATTATTTAGTAAGAAAAAAAATACTCCAAATCTACATGGCCCTGTGCGAAAAAGTGATTGCCCCCCTTGTTAAAAAATAACTTAAAGGTGGTTTATTACACCTGAGTTCAATTTCTGTAGTCACCCCCAGGCCTGATTACTGCCACACCTGCTTCAATCAAGAAATCACTTAAATAGGAGCTATCTGACACAGAGTAGTAGACCAAAAGCACCTCAAAAGCTAGACATCATGCCAAGATCCAAAGAAATTCAGGAACAAATGAGAACAAAAGTACTGTAATTGAAATCTATCAGTCTGGTAAAGGTTATAAAGCCATTTCTAAAGCTTTGGGACTCCAGCAAACCACAGTGAGAGCCATTATCCACAAATGGCAAACACATGGAACAGTGATGAACCTTCCCAGGAGTGGCCGGCCGACCAAAATTACCCCAAGAGCGCAGAGAAAACTCATCCGAGAGGCCACAAAAGACCCCAGGACAACATCTAAAGAACTGCAGGCCTCACTTGCCTCAATTAAGGTCAGTGTTCACGACTCCACCATAAGAAAGAGACTGGGCAAAAACAGCCTGCATGGAAGATATCCAAGGCGCAAACCACTTCTAAGCAAAAAGAACATTAAGGCTCGTCTCAATTTTGCTAAAAAAACATCTCAATGATTGCCAAGACTTTTGGGAAAATACCTTGTGGACCGACAAGACAAAAGTTGAACTTTTTGGAAGGTGCGTGTCCCGTTACATCTGGCGTAGAAGTAACACAGCATTTCAGCAGAAGAACATCATACCAACAGTAAAATATGGTGGTGGTAGTGTGATGGTCTGGGGTTGTTTTGCTGCTTCAGGGCCTGGAAGGCTTGCTGTGATAGATGGAACCATGAATTCTACTGCCTACCAATAAATCCTGAAGGAGAATGTCCGGCCATCTGTTCGTCAACTCAAGCTGAAGCGATCTTGGGTGCTGCAGCAGGACAATGACCCAAAACACACCAGCAAATCCACGTCTGAATATATTAATATATATATTAATATTATTAGTATTTATATAGCACCGACATATTACGCAGCGCTGTACAGTATATATATATATCTTGTCACTAACTGTCCCTCAAAGGAGCTCACAATCTAATCCCTACCATTGCCATATGTCTATATTATGTAGTGTAAGTACTGTAGTCTAGGGCCAATTTTTAGAGGGAACCAATTCACTTATCTGTATGTTTTTGGAATGTGGGAGGAAACCGGAGTGCCCGGAGGAAACCCACGCAGACACGGAGAGAACATACAAACTCTTTGCAGATAGTGCCCTGGCTGGGATTCGAACCAGGGACCCAGCGCTGCAAGGCGAGAGAGCTAACCACTACGCCACCGTGCTGCCCTGAATGGCTGAAGAAAAACAAAATTAAGACTTTGGAGTGGCCTAGTCAAAGTCCTGACCTGAATCCTATTGAGATGTTGTGGCATGACCTTAAAAAGGCGGTTCATGCTAGAAAACACTCAAATAAAGCTGAATTACAACAATTCTGCAAAGATGAGTGGGACAAAATTCCTCCAGAGCGCTGTAAAAGACTCGTTGCAAGTTATCACAAATGCTTGATTGCAATTATTGCTGCTAAGGGTGGCCCAACCAATTATTAGGCTCAGGGGGCAATTTCTTTTTCACACAGGGCCTTGTAGGTTTTTTTCTCACTAAATAATAAAAAACATCATTTAAAACTGCATTTTGTGTTCAATTAGGTTATCTTTGACTAATAGTTAACGGTTTTTGATGAGCAGAAACATTTAAGTGTGACAAACATGCAAAAGAATAAGAAATCAGGAAGGGGGCAAATAGTTTTTCACACCACTGTATATAATACAGTATATTAATATGGTAGGGCATCATGCACATAATGCAATTTCCTGTCCGACTGACGGGATCTGACTATTCTTTCCTAAATGTCCAATCTGCTCCCGATCGAACGGGATAGATCAGGAGTAATTTAGACTCTGTTAAGTTTCCCAGGTCTGCTGGGCGACGGGATGCAGCAGAAATGTGTGAAACGGATGCGGCGACTAGCCTAGTGAGAGGGGACAGTGTCCATTCTCATAGGCTTGCATTGAACATGTTTTCCCCTCCAGTCCAGAAAAAAAGTGTCAAATCCGGACTCTCCGTTAGGTTTTCCTTCTATGCCACGTGGATCCGTGTGCGATCCGTGTTTCTGCACAAGTGGAAGCGGGTCCTATTTTTAACATAGAATCCACTTCCTGCATTTGTGCAGAGCTTTAAAAACATATCCCACGGATGCGTTTTTAAAACAAGTTTGAACTAGAGATGGTCCAAATGGTTCGCCAGCGAACGGGATCCGATGAACTTCGGTGGTTCGCGATCGCGGAGAAAGGGAAAGCTTAGTTAGGCTCTTGTAGGCTTGTTAGCTTGCTCCTTGCCGATTCTTTTTTTGCAATTATCTTTTTATTATTCAAAAAGAATAAAGAACATATAACAACAGTATCAGGAATACAACAGCAGTAAACAAACTTGAATAACATTGTCCAGAGGGTGACAACAGCAGTGATAAAACAGAATATCATATACCAATATAATAGCTTTAAAGCGATCAGATTTGGAAGGGGGTGGGGTTACTGGAGATTCTGTGAAGTCAACCATGCTGCCCAAGGATCCCATATCAGGTCAAATTGGGGAGTGGGCTCTCGAATTGTTGCAGTGATTCTTTCCATCACATATATACTTTGAATTCTATTTATAAGTTCGCTTCTGGAAGGGGGAAGTGATTTCCAAGTCTTAGCGAGTAGAGCCTTTGCAGCATTACAAATTTGTCCCAGTAGTTTGTTCTGAGATTTGGAAAGTTGAGAATGAGGCCTATGGAACAAAGCCGACCATGGATCTGGTTGGATGCTCCTTGCTGATTCTTATTGCTAAAAAAACACCCCGCAACAGCTCTTCTGAGAGCTAATCTTGTTCTTGTGATCTATTTTTTTATTTTTTTTGTGGCCCATTTGCATTATATACAGCCCTGTCAGTCAGTCGCAGCTGGCCTTTGGCCCCTAGGTGGTAATTCCTACTGTGCCACTGCCAGGCCCAGCACATTTAGTGACTACCTGTGTGTGTGACAGGCAGCTGCACATTTGTAATCCCAATCACTACACCTGTTCACTGTTCAGTGCACCTACCTACCTACGTGAGCGCACGCATTGTTAATACCACCATTCATTGCATTTGTTCACAGTACCTGTGTGTGTGTGTGTGTGTGTGTGTGTGTGTGTGTGTGTGTGTGTGTGTGTGTGTGTGTGTGTGTGTGTGTGTGACCGGCAGCTGCACATTTGTAATCCCAATCACTGCACCTGTTCACTGTTCAGTGCACCTACCTACCTACCTACGTGAGTGCACGCATTGTTAATACCACCAGTCATTGCACCTGTTCACGGTACCTGTGTGTGTGTGTGACAGGCAGCTGCACATTTGTAATCCCAGTCACTGCACCTGTTCACGGTACCTGTGTGTGACAGCTGCCCATTTGTAATACCAATCACTGCAGTGCATACCTGTAACCTGTTCAGTGCACCTACGTGAGCGCAAGCAGTGTAATATACCACCAGTCACTGCACCTGTTCACGGTACCTGTGTGTGACAGCTGCACATTTGTAATACCAATCCCTGCATACCTGTTCATTGCACCTGTGTGACCGCACGCTGTTTAGTATACCAGTCCGTGCATACCTGTTAACTGCACCTGTGTGACAGCCGCACATTGTATTGTAATACCAGTCACTGTATACCTTTTACTGCACCTGTGTGACTGCACATTGTATTAGTCAAGTCAGTGCATACCTTTCACTTCATCCTCCCCGATATGGACAAAACAGGCAGAGGCAGACCCAGAAGCAGGCCACCCGGCAGGTCTGTTCGAGGTCGTGCTGAAGTGATTTTGTGCGGCCCTGGCCCAAGGTACAGTGCTCAGAAGAAGGCACGTCCCATAAACTCCCAAGATTGTCAGGACGTGGTTGACTATTTAACACAGAACACCTCATCTTCCGCAGCCACCAGCGCTACTCCAAGTACCACATTCGCTACATTTGACACATCACTGGAGTTATTTGGTGGGGAAATTACTGATTCACAGCCATTATTGTTACAACAAGATGAAGGCACTAAGCAAGTTACACAACCTCATATGTCTGAGTTAGGCAACACTATGGACGTAACGTGTGAGGAGGAGTATGATGAAGTACCTGCTGTTGCTGCAGTTTTGGAGGTGTTTGATATAAGCGAAGCTGTGGAGGATGATTATGATGATTATGATGATACGGATGCCACGTGGGTTCCCAATAGAGGAGATGAACAGGGGGACAGTTCAGAGGGGGAGTCAGAGAGGAGTAGGAGGAGACGATTTGCTGAAAGAAGCAGGGGGAGCTTGTCGTCAGAAACAGCTGGTGGCAGTGTCCGGCGCCATGTATCGCCACTTATGGACAGCCAGCCAACATGCCCTTCAACATCAGCTGCTGACGCCACCATAGTGTCCACACCCCAGGGTGGCTCAGCAGGGTGGCATTGCTCTGATCTTTTATCAGATCAATGCCATCTGTACTCTCTGCCACCAAATATTGAGCCGTGGAAAGGCCAACACCCACGTAGGGACAACTGCCTTACGAAGGCAAATGCAGAAAAGGCACAAACTGCAATGGGAAGACCACCTGAGAAAAAGCAGCACACAAAAGCAAAGCCACCCTCCTTCTCCTCTTCCTCCTTCAGCTGCATCATCTTCAGCCGCTTTCTCCCAAATCAGAAGGAACCCCATTGGTCTGCTAAGGATCAATGGGGCTCCTTGGAGCCCAAATTCAAAGATGCTTAGAGAGCTCTGAGCTATATAGCTCAGAGCTCTGTCGGGTCTGTGCAGCGCAGACGCGTATGCGGCGGCTGAGCGGCGAGTGACGTCGGGTGCGGCGTAGTTACAATGTAACAAAGTTGTTACATTGTAATAACTTTGTTACATTGTAACTGATAGAACATTTCCGAGGCTATTTCGAGGGATCATTTATTTAAAGGGACAGGTAAGTATTAATGGTTAATTAAGAATATTAAAGGACTTTTTTCGTGGTTATGTTTTTTGTTCAATTAAAATACTTTTTCTAAGTGTTTGTGTGTTTATTTACTTTTAACTCTTAAAGGAAATGGGTAAGGGGTACAAGTACCTCTATACTCATTTCTCCTGGGAGGGGGGGTGGGCATCTGGGGGACCCCTTTTTAAAGGGGACTCCCAGATTCCACCATGAACCCCCCCCCAGGAAATCGCGGCCTCCACCTCCACCGCCCATCGGAGGTGGAGAAGAGCCCCTTGTCCTTGGATTGGACAAGGGCTCGGAGGGGGAGGGGAAAGCTTGGCTGCCCCTCCCCTTCAGAGACCCCCCAATCCATGGACCATGCGGGCTGGTATAGTCAGGGTGCGGAGCCCCACGCGGCCGGTGCGGAGCATTCTGGCTATCCCAGCCTGCATGGGGGACAAGGGGTTAAAGAGGTCTGGGAGGGGGGACCCCACGTCGTTTTTTTTTATATTTCCCACACTCAGAACGAAGTAAGTAAAACTCTTCCCACTTGGGGGAATCTATGAAAATAATACACTATTGTTACCTGTGCAAAAAAAACTGACATTTTCCGCATTTAAAAGACATTTTTGCCCTTGAAACTTAAAAATCGATTTTCTCAAAAACTATAAGGTCTTTTTGAAAAAAAAATTTTTTCCTCTTATTCCCACTGATCCCCTTAATATACCCTGGGAATTTGGTGTTCCTAAACTTTAAGCAGGCTTTGCTATTAACCGTTAAAGTCGGCGGGTTTTTAAATGTATACATTTTTACTTTGAAACTTTAACATCGATTTTCTCAAAAACTATAAGGTCTTTTTGAAAAAAAAAATTTCCTCTTATTCCTCCTGATCTCCTTAATATATTCTCCAAATTTGAGGCTCTTGGCATTTAAGGGGGCTTTGCTATTAACCCTTAAATTCGGCGGCTTTTTTACATTATACGGAGCGTTACGGTTTAACGCGAAATTACGGTAGCGTTTAATGCGAAATTACGGCATGAACGAAACGCGAAATTACGTGTTGAAAATTACGCTTACGGTATTTTCAATTACGATTTTAATGGCAATTACGCTACTGTAATTTCGCATCGCAATCGCAAATTTCTCATGCGTAATTATAGTAATGCGAAATTACGAAAATTTCGGCTCAACTCTACTTACACAGCCCATTGGGTCAACCTGGTGACCGATTGCAAGCAGGGAGTACGTGGCTGTGCAGCAGACCAACTTGTGACACCTCCACGGCTTGCAGGCAGGGATGCTGCCACCTCCTCTCCTTCTCCTCCTGCTACATTCTCTTCTGTCGTCGTCCTCCTCCTCCTTGGCTGAGTGGCAGCGCAACTCTACTGGTGCTGCGATCTCCTCTCTAGCTACACAGCCCCAGCTCCCCAGGGCCTATGCTGCATGCCAGGTACGATGGTGTCACGCCATCTTAGACATGTCTTGCCTCAAAGCAGAGAGTAACACTGGAGCAGTTCTCCTGGCTGCTCTTAACAAGTGGATCAGTGGCTGACCCCGCACCAACTGGCAACTTGGTGTGTGACAACGGCAGCAATCTCATTTCGGCTTTGAATTTGGGAAAGTTGACACATGTACCCTGCATGGCACATGTGCTCAATTTCATAATCCAGAGATTTGTGTCTAAGTACACAGGCTTACAGGACATCCTAAAGCAGGCCAGGAAGTTGTGTGGCGGCCTTACACGGCCATGACACACTTGGCGGTGAGGCGCTTGATTTGCTATAGCCCGACTCGCTGGAATTCGACCCTCCTGATGTTCGGCCGCCTGGTACAACAGGAGAAAGCCGTCAACAGTATCTCTACAACTACAGGCAAAGGACACAGTCTTGGGAGATGGGGATGTTCTGGCCGAAGTACTGGACACTCATGCGAAATGCTTGCAGGCGGTGATAAACATGGTGAGTCGCAGTGAAGGCGCCATCAGCGACTTGATCCCGTATGCCTTCTTCGTGCCGTGCGTAGAGTGGTGGATCAAGCTGTGGATGAGCGTGAATTGGAACAGTTACAGGAGGAAGCATTGTGGGATCAATTCTCATTAGAATCAATGTTTCCTTAACACCTGCGGCAGCACAGGGGAGGAGGAGGAGGAAGAGTTGTGTGGGGATTGGGAAGAGGAGTCAGATGATGAGGAAGGTGTTTTTTTTTTTGTTTTTTTGAGGAGGAGAAGGAGGCAGCAGAAGAACAACCGCAGCAGGCGTTGCAGGGGGCTTGTGCTGCTCAACGCTCCCGTGGTATTGTTCGTGGCTGGGGGGAGGAGGAGAACTTACCTGACATCACTGAGGTAGAGCAAGAGAAGTTGGATAGTACGTCTGGATCCAACTGTGCAGATGGCGTCTTTCATGCTGTCCAGCCTGTTGAGGGACACCTTCAAGAGGGGAAAAAAAGTCAAGGGGAATGAGCTGTACTGGGTGGCCACGCTACTAGACCTTCGGTATAGGCACAAAGTGGCGGACATGTTACCAATTCCCCTGAAGGCAGAAAGGATGCAGCACATGCAGAACAAGCTGGCAACTATGCTATGCAGTGCGTTTAAGGATGAAGTCACAGCACAACGGAATAAAGGTACCACTGCCAGTAAACCTTCTCCCATGTCCACGCAGGCAAGGACAGGACGCTCTAGCGATCTCACCGTGATGTCGGACATGCGGACATTCTTTAGTCCAACGCCTCGCCTTAGTGCTTCCGGATCCATTCTCCACCAACGCCTCGACTGGCAGGTAGCCGACTACCTGGCCTTAAGTGTGGATGTAGACACTGTGAGCAGCGATGAACCCTTGGACTACTGGGTGCGCAGGATTGACCTGTGGCCAGAGCTGTCACAATTTCCATCCAACTTCTGTCTTGCCCTGCCTCAAGCGTCCTGTCTGTCAGAAAGGACCTTCAGCGCAGCTGGAGGCATTGTCACTGAGAAGAGAAGTCGCCTAGGTCACAAAAGTGTTCAGTACCTCACCTTTATCAAAATGAATGAGGCATGGATCCCGGAGGGTTACTGCCCGCCCAAAGTCAGTCACCGCACACAGCATCTCTGCCTGCATGCCTGGCTGCCTGCCCCAAGACTAAGTTGGTCCCCACACAGCATCTCTGCCTGCAGGCCGCTTGACTGCCACCACCAACAGGGTTCACCAGGACTCCAGACGGATTCCTGAATTTTTAATGCTAGCAGTGGCTGTTATAATAATTTTTCTGGTGCGTGTACATGCCTGCCTAATGTTTCTGGCTGCACTGCAGCTGCAACAACAAAACAAAAGGCATGTCCATGTGTAGATTCCCCTTCGTGATTGTTACCTTGCGGCGGTGAAGGGGCTTGCGTATCACAATGAAGCAATGACTGACGGCTATGTGAGTGTGTTGGGGTTGGGGGGCACACCTGACCCAAGAAAATAGATAATAAGGTTGTTGCTTCATTGTGGACAGACCAAATTCGATCAGCTGGATACGGTCACTGTTGTTCTGTCATTCAGCTACCTCAGCCTGACCATATGTGCTTGAAAACCATCATGGCCTGCACTCTGGTCATGGTGCCCACCAGTCCAGCACGGCCATCACTACACAAACAGCTGTGTGCGGTGCGTTACACAGTGAGTTTGGTCTGTCAGTGAGAAGCAGTACACTAATTACACTCCCTGATTGATGTATACACATGCAAGATGTTTTAAAGCACTTTAGGCCTCCAATTTAGCATGCAATGTGAGTTCTGCCCTTAAAACGCTGCTGTGCGTCAAATCCTGATTTTTCCCGGTGACTTTTGGAGTGTATCCCACTCCGCCATGCCCCCCTCCAGGTGTTAGACCCCTTGAAACATCTTTTCCATCACTTTTGTGGCCAGCATAAATGTTTCTAGTTTTCAAAGTTCGCCTCCCCATTGAAGTTTATTGCGGTTCGCGAACGTTCGCATGTTCGCAAACGTTTGCGGAAGTTCGCGAACGCAGTTTGGTTCGGGCCATCTCTAGTTTGAACCGGCCCTTATTGTGCAGCAAAACGCTTATGATGCAAAAAGCATATGAAGCAGTAGCCATGCAAACATTGTCATTTTTAATCAATGGCACATAAGATGTAAAGTTATTATGCATGCGTGGGAAACTCAAGAATATTACTTAAAAAATAGACATATTCTTCTGATGCAAATAGCAGTCATCTCAGAAAGACTCAAGGAGGAAACAAAAAAGTTACCTGCACAATGTATTGTCTGGTAGGAAAACAAAAATATTTTCTCTAATTTGGTCGTGTGTGACCATACTCTGGGAAGTAAAAAATAATCTGAGGCAGGGGTCACACTTAAGTCGGCAAAAAAAATGACCACCAACTGAGAGCAGCTGACTATTGGCAATGGCAAAAGGGAATTGCATGAGCGAAAAAACGCAGCAGTGCTGATATATTGTATTTTTTTTTTTTTTTTACTGACGTGGTAAACCACACATTGCTCTCACTGCACTGTGACAATGCATTGGGAAGCATTATGTACATTTACATTTTGAGCAAGTGTGACCTCTGCCTTAAAGGATACATCTGACAAATAAAAAAAAATCAGATTTACTTACCTGGGGCTTTCTCCAGCCCCTGGAAGCCTATGTGTCCCTCCCCTGAGAGCGGAGCTGCGGCGAGGGACACATAGGGTTCCAGGCAGGGCCAGGTCCAGACTTTGCTGCCTGAGGCAAATGTGTGAGGTATAGCTGCAGTGCGACCCAAGAAAAAGATAGGTACCGTAGTATAGGTAGCCAAGTATAGGTGCCCCCAGTAGAGGTAGCCAGGCATAGGTCCCCCAGTATAGATAGCCAGGCATAGGCGCCCCCAGTATAAGTAGCAAGGCATAGGTGCTCCAGTATTAGGAAGCCAGCTCCCCCCCCCCCCCCCCGCTCCCTCATCTCCCCTAGCCACAGAGTCCACATCCTCGCTCTGTTCAGTACTGCGGACGACAGCAGTACTTCACTCTGCAGACCAGCCTAACCCCTGCACTAATCGCAGGAGAGCTTCCTGTATATGTGCTAGCAGGCAGGAACACACACCGCTCTCCTGTGTTCAGTGCGTGGGTCACCCTAGTCTGCAGAGTGTAGTACTGCCTGCGCGCCGGACAGTACGGGGATGCACTCAGTGGCCATTGGAGGTGAGAGATGGGATGCCCCTCCTTGGAAGATGGGTGGTTTGGCGCTGCTTCCAAGGGCTGGAGGAAGCTCCACGTAAGTAAATCTGATTTTTGTATTTATTTATTTTGCTTGTTAGATGTATACTTTAAACAATTTCATTCAAATTAAGAAATAATAACAAAAAGCACACACACACACAAATCTAACACTAATTCTGCTGTAGAACTAGGGGTATTTTTCAAAGTGCAATGGTTACCCAAATGAATGGAGAGCATGGGTGATTTTCATTACATTTTAACCTCCTAAAGAATGATGGTAAATTACATCCAGGCTCATTCCAGTATGCAGTGTGTGACCATCCAGGCTCATTCCAGTATGCAGTGTGTGACCATCCAGGCTCATTCTAGTATACAGTGTGTGACCATCCAGGCTCATTCTAGTATGCAGTGTGTGACCATCAAGGCTCATTCCAGTATGCAGTGTGTGACCATCCAGGCTCATTCTAGTATACAGTGTGTGACCATCCAGGCTCATTCTAGTATACAGTGTGTGACCATCCAGGCTCATTCTAGTATACAGTGTGTGACCATCCAGGCTCATTCTAGTATGCAGTGTGTGAACATCCAGGCTCATTCCAGTATGCAGTGTGTGACCATCCAGGCTCATTCTAGTATGCAGTGTGTGACCATCCAGGCTCATTCTAGTATGCAGTGTGTGACCATCCAGGCTCATTCTAGTATACAGTGTGTGACCATCCAGGCTCATTCTAGTATACAGTGTGTGACCATCCAGGCTCATTCCAGTATGCAGTGTGTGACCATCCAGGCTCATTCTAGTATACAGTGTGTGACCATCCAGGCTCATTCTAGTATGCAGTGTGTGACCATCAAGGCTCATTCCAGTATGCAGTGTGTGACCATCCAGGCTCATTCTAGTATACAGTGTGTGACCATCCAGGCTCATTCCAGTATGCAGTGTGTGACCATCCAGGCTCATTCTAGTATGCAGTGTGTGACCATCCAGGCTCATTCTAGTATGCAGTGTGTGACCATCCAGGCTCATTCTAGTATACAGTGTGTGACCATCCAGGCTCATTCTAGTATACAGTGTGTGACCATCCAGGCTCATTCCAGTATGCAGTGTGTGACCATCCAGGCTCATTCTAGTATACAGTGTGTGACCATCCAGGCTCATTCTAGTATGCAGTGTGTGACCATCAAGGCTCATTCCAGTATGCAGTGTGTGACCATCCAGGCTCATTCTAGTATACAGTGTGTGACCATCCAGGCTCATTCTAGTATACAGTGTGTGACCATCCAGGCTCATTCTAGTATGCAGTGTGTGACCATCCAGGCTCATTCTAGTATGCAGTGTGTGACCATCAAGGCTCATTCCAGTATGCAGTGTGTGACCATCCAGGCTCATTCTAGTATACAGTGTGTGACCATCCAGGCTCATTCTAGTATGCAGTGTGTGACCATCAAGGCTCATTCCAGTATGCAGTGTGTGACCATCCAGGCTCATTCCAGTATGCAGTGTGTGATTTTTCATGGGTTTTATATGATACTGGATGTACCCAAAGATTTATATGGAATAAAGATACTATTTGTGTTGATAATGGAATGAGCCTGGACGTGATTTAATATTCTACGTCTTTCAAATGTATAGCTAGAGGAGACTGCTGTTCTTTAGGTTATTATCTGTGCTATAACATTGTTACAATGCGTTATTTCAGGGTTGATGTGCTGAAGAAGAGGCTTATCGTAGAGAAAGGCAGCTCCACACCATCAGACAGCAGCTCTGAAGATGGGATGAGAAGGATTATTCACCTCTATACCTCGTCTGACGACACTTGCTGGGGATTTAACATTCGAGGGGGGAAGGAGTATGGTCTTGGAATCTTTGTTTCCAAGTAAGTGTGCTTTAATGAGTGAGGAGCGGGAGGGGAAAGCACTATCTCCACTAGGGATGCTCATTCGGAAATTTCCGATCGGAAATTGCATTTCCGCATCTGAATGTGGAAACCGGTAATAAAAGTGCGGTCGGCGGATTTTCGCTGATTTTCGTCAACTTTAACCTTGATTTTATCAAAAACTATAAGGTCTTTTGGAATCTTTTTTTTAAGCCGTAATTTTAAGCTAATCAGAAGGCTCAGAATGAATAAGCCAATCAGAGAATGGGTATTTAGGCAGAAATTTCCACATTCTCTGATTAGCTTATTAATTCTGAGTCTTCTGATTGGCTTAAAATTACCGCATATCGGATAATGCAGATTTTCTGCATTCTTCATTACAGTCAAAAGCCGCCGGCTTTAGTGGTTAATAGCAAAGCCCCCATAGGTCCTAGACACACCAAATGTTCAGGGTTTATTAAACAGAAGACTGTGAACAAAAGGTTTTCAAAAAGTTTTTGAGAAAATCAATGTTAAAGTAGGCGGAAATTTCCATGATTTATGGCAGAAATCTGCATCGGAATGCGGAAAGTGGTAGCGGTAATCAGTAATGGCATTTCCGACCATCCCTAATCTCCACAGTGTCCCCCTGTGCTGCCACTGAGCCATCTGTGTCTCCCTCTGTCCCTTTGCGCCTCCACTGTGCCCTCCTTTTGGACACTACTGTATGTGCATACATACATACATACATACAGATAAACGTGCGAAAAGGAGGCACTCCTTCCTAGGACAAGTGTGATGTGCCTGGCTGTCCGTATACCAAACGGATGTGCAGTGGTTGAGAGATGAAGCCGGCACCATCAATGAAGTATCATGCTCTTTTATTTTTCATAGTAATCCGTCACACTGATATGCGACGTTTCGGGGGGATCCCCCTTTCTCAAGCGAGTGACAGGATATACAAGTACAAATATACATCTCAATTTATATATAACCACCATGTGTATCACCAATCATTGGTCAAAGATTTTAGACCAATCGCACAGTCAGATAGGTTGTGCGGACCTGATAGAGAACTGACAGGTAGAGAGGGAGCCAATAGAGAAAGAGACACTCACTCGTATGTCAAAGCCTAGGATGGGCCAGTCACGCCGCTTCCATGTATGGAGGACGCCATCTGTGGCCAAGGTCCGCCTCCGGAAGGCGGGCGGATCTCCCACATTGGTGCGCGGCCGGGGGAGCGCCACGCGTCCAACTCCGGAAGAGCTGAGCACAAGCGAGGCCAGAGTGGAACGCGGAAGCGGCGCGCCGCATGCAGTGACGCATGTACGTGCATGTACGTGGCGCTCCCCCGGCCGCGCACCAATGTGGGAGATCCGCCCGCCTTCCGGAGGCGGACCTTGGCCACAGAAGGTGTCCTCCATACATGGAAGCGGCGTGACTGGCCCGTCCTAGGCTTTGACATACGGGTGAGTGTCTCTTTCTCTATTGGCTCCCTCTCTATCTGTCAGTTCTCTATCAGGTCCGCACAACCTATCTGACTGTGCGATTGGTCTAAAATCTTTGACCAATGATTGGTGATACACATGGTGGTTATATATAAATTGAGATGTATATTTGTACTTGTATATCCTGTCACTCGCTTGAGAAAGGGGGATCCCCCCCGAAACGTCGCATATCAGTGTGACGGATTACTATGAAAAATAAAAGAGCATGATACTTCATTGATGGTGCCGGCTTCATCTCTCAACTACATACATACATACGTATTGTGTACACACACACACACACACACACACACACACACACACACACACACACACACACACACACACACACACACACACACACACACACACACACACACACACACACACACACACACACACACACACACACACACACACACACACACACACACACACACACACACACACACACACACACACACACACACACACTTACTCTTTAGCTTCACAGACTCTTATATAGACTTCAAGGCAGTAATTGACTGTCTTTTTTGGTGTTTCTTTTTTGGTGTTCATTCTATTTCTTTTTTGTTTTCAGGGTTGACCCAGGTGGAATAGCAGAGGAGAGGGGCATAAAAGTTGGTGACCAAGTTCTTGCAGCCAATGGAGTCAACTTTGAGGACATAAGCCATAGCAAGGCAGTCGAAGTGCTAAAGGGGTTAACTCACATCATGCTCACAATCAAGGTATTTTCAGCTGACACTGTTTTGGAAAGACTTATTTACTATCATGAAGCACTACCAATGCTAGTCTAGCAGATTTAAAGAGTAACCTCCAGGGGCGGACTGACCATTAGGGCACTCGGGCACGGACCGAGGGCCCGTGGTCAGGGGGGGCCCGCCACCCGCCATAGAACCCTGAGCAGCCAGGAGGGGAGGCAGCCAGTGAAGGAGAGCGATGGGCATAGCAGCGGAGAAGGGGGGAAGTTTCCCCCCCTCCTCTCACCTTGGGGCCCCCCTTCCTGGCTCTCCCCTCCGTAATCTGTAAGACAGCTGGAAGCGGCTGACAGCGGGCGGAGACGCTGTTCAGCCACCGGAGGGATCGCTGATCTGTGTGCAGCTAGTCTGGGCTTGAGAAGCCCAGACTAGCTGCACACAGATCAGCGATGCCTCCGGTGGCTGAACAGCGGTAAGTCTCCGCCCGCTGTCAGCCGCTTCCAGCTGTCTTACAGATTACGGAGGGGAGAGCCAGGAAGGGGGGCCCCAAGGTGAGAGGAGGGGGGGGGAAACTTCCCCCCTTCTCCGCTGCTATGCCCATCGCCCTCCTTCACTGGCTGTCTCCCCTCCTGGAGACACCTTCAAGCCTGGCTGCATATACTGGGGAGACCTATACACCTGGCTGCATATACTGGGGGCACCTATAGACCTGGCTATACTGGGGAGACCTATACACCTGGCTGCATATACTGGGGGCACCTATACACCTGGCTACATATACTGGGGGCACTTATAGACCTAGCTACATATACTGGGGGCACCTATAAACCTGGCTATACTGGGGACACCTATACATCTGGCTACATATACTGGGGGCACCTATACACCTGACTACATATACTGGGGGCACTTATACACCTGACTACATATACTGGGGGCACTTATAGACCTAGCTACATATACTGGGGGCACCTATAAACCTGGCTATACTGGGGACACCTATACACCTGGCTGCATATACTGGGGGCACCTATACACCTGGCTATACTGGGGAGACCTATACACCTGGCTATACTGGGGAGACCTATACATCTGACTGCATATACTGGGGGCACCTATACACCTGACTACATATACTGGGGGCACCTATAGACCTGGCTATACTGGGGACACCTATACACCTGGCTACATATTTTTGGGGACACCTAAAGACCTGGCTATCTATACAGGAGACACCTATAGACCTGGCTATCTGTACTGGGGACACCTATAGGCCTGGCTACCTATTCTGGAGACACCTGTAGACCTGGCTACCTATACTGGGGACAGCTATAGACCTGGCTATCTTAACTGGGGACATCTATAGACCTGGCTATCTTAAATGGGGACATCTATAGACCTGGTTATCTATTCTGAGGACACCTGTAGATTAGGCTACTTATACTGGGGACACCTATAGACCTGGATACCTGCACTGGGAAAACTTATAGACCTGGATACTTCCACTGGGGATACCCTTTGACCTGGTTACCTATACTGGGGGCACCTATTTTGGGGGAACTGCTGCCAGATTAACTATTTTTGGGGAACTGCTGCTGCCAGATTAAGTGTATTTTGAGAAACAGCTGCCAGATTATGTGTATTTTTGGGGAACCGCTGCCAGATTGTGTATAATGGGGGAACTGCTGCTTCCAGATTCTGTGTATTTTGGGGGAACCACTGCTGCTACATGTATTTTTGGTGATCCGCTGCCAAATTATGTATATTTGGGGGAACCGCTGCTGCCAGATAACGTCTATTTTGGGGGAACGACTGCCATATTATCTGTATTTTGGAGGAACCTCTGCCAAATTGCATGGATTTTTGGTGAAATGCTGTCAGATTACATGTATTTTGGGGGGAAGCACTATGGCAGAGTTCAAACTTCCCCAGCAGACCTTTTACACCACTGCTAAGGTCATGTATATTTTGCCCCACCCATGACCACGCCCACATTCTGTTGCGTGACCACACCCATTTTTTGGCGCGCCGCGGTTTTTGTCACTGTGTAATATCTCAATATAACATATTTACTGTTGTCAATAAATTATTATATCTTAGTCTGTAAAAATATAACGTGAAAGGTGGGAAACACTGGTATGGGGGCCCCATAATCTCCTATTGCCCGGGGGCCCCATGAGTTGTCAGTCCGCCCTGTCACTAACAATAAAACAATCCTTGCCTGATTAGTTAAATATATTGCATATACATCTGCATGCTGCATCTTACAGACATTCTGGCTTGCTCTTTGGAGCACAACATGTTATATATTGCAATAATGTCTGTCAGGGAGTGGCAAGTGGGATTGATTAGCATGTACAGAATTAGCTTCCCCTTGCTCATGTACCCCCCCCCCCCCCCTCCTTGTTGTGTACTGAGAGGACCACTGCACTGCTTAAAATGCACCCCATGAATGGTGTAGACCTTTGAGGAAGATTCAAGACAAGACATTAAATTAAACAGGAAAATTTGAAGTCATGGAAGTGTTACAGAAGTGTTACAGAATCACTTGAACTCATGTTCACATCCATTGAGTTCCGCCGCGTGTACCCGCTGGCAGGAAGATGGATCGGGGGGCATTGCTGTGATCCATCTTCCTGCATCATTAGGTGAGTATTTAGCTTTACGGTAGATATTGCTTTTGCCTAATAAATGACATCAGCAGGAAACTGGCATTTTTGTAGCAGAAGTTCAGCAGTGGCCACATCCACATCTCTCCGGAGACACTGGTAAAAGTGCAGACTTTGTAATTCTTTAAAGTAGAAAGCCCTGTTTAGAGTGAGCTGTATGCCGGCCGGGCAGTGACATTAGTGAAAAACAGAGCATGTTCCCAGGTAAATGACTTGCCACTAATTACCTCCACACTGAACGGAAGGGAATCATTGAGCATCATGCAGCCGCATCTCAAGGCATTGCAGGGTCACTTACTTAAGGCTCTGCATATTGAGTTTCATCTGTGAAGAGGCATGCATTATTCATCACACAGGGCTATCAGGTTTTACTTTCTGCAGTCTATTTTGTTTTGACAGGTGTGTGTTCCTTTTCTTTCTAATTCTTGGCTGTATTTTTCAGGAGATGGGAATGTACCCAGCCTACAAAGAGATGATCGCAGAGTATTGTTGGTTTAATCGATGTAAGTACCGGGCAGCAGAGCCAGTGAGTGATGATGTTGCTGGGGATTCCCTACCCACAGATCTCTCTCTGAAGTAACTGGTTACCTTTAGATATAAGGATTTCTGGCATCTGGCTATATATAGCACTCTTGAATATTTAGAGCCCCTGATAAAGTTACAACATGCCCATTCTTAATTTCTCTGGCAATGCAAGTTGTCTTTAATTAAAGGAAAACTGTAGGGGGTCGGGGGAAAATTAGTTGAACTTACCCAGGGCTTCTAATAGTCCCCCGCAGACATCCTGTGTCCGCGCAACCACTCAGCAATGCTCCGGCCCCGCCTCCGGTTCACTTCTGGAATTTCAGACTTTAACCACTTGAGGACCACAGTGGACCACCCCCACTAAAGACCAGGCTAATTTTTATGAAAATAGCCACTGCAGCTTTAAGGCCAAGCTGCAGGGCTGCACAACACAGCACACAAGTGATTCCCCCCTCCTTTTCTCCCCACCAACAGAGCTCTCTGTTGGTGGGGTCAGATCACCCCCTTGGATGTTTATTTTTGTTTATTTGTAATCAATTGTTTTATTAATACATTTTGAGATATATATATATATATATATATATATATATATATATATATATATATATTCTGCTAATTTATATATATATTTCCCCCTCCTTCCCTCCCCCCGCTGGCCAATCCATGTGATCAGCTGTCATAGGCTTCAACGAATGACAGCCGATCACCGCCGACAGTCAAGAGGGGACAGCCATGTCACACGGCTGTCCCCAGTACAACGCTGCTGCTGTTGACAGCGCTGTACGTGTAAATAGACGGTGATCACGCCGTCTAACAGTCGCTGAAGGCAGGGCGGAGCTCCGCCCCCGAGAAGGAGATGCGCGTAATCTCCTTTAGTAGCTGACTCCAGGACATGACGCCAATTGGCATTAGGCGGGCCTGGTGCTGACGCTGCGGCCACGCCCATTGGCATGGAGCGGTCTTAGAGTAGTTAAAGTCTGAAAACCTCTGCGCCTGCGTTGCCGTGACCTCGCTCCAGCTGATGCCACCAGGAGCGTACTGCACAAGCACAGACCATACTGTGCCTGCGCCGTACGCTCCTGGTGACATCAGCGGAAGAGAGGACACGGCAACAGAGGCAGAGGTTTTCAGACTTTTAAGTTTGAAATTCCAGAAGTGAACCGGAGGTGGGTCCGGAGCATCGGTGAGTGGCTGCCCGGGCACAGGATGTCTGCGGGGGACCAGTAAGTTCAACTCATTTTCCCCTGACCCCCCTACAGTATTCCTTTAAAAGAAAAACTGCTAGCATGACAGAAATGGCATGCATATATTTAAAGGGGCACTACAGCGAAAAACTGTAACATTTAAAATATGTGCAAACATAGACAAATAAGAAGTACATTTTTTTCCAGAGTAAAATGAGCCATACATTACTTTTCTCCTATGTTGCTGTCACTTACAGTAGGTAGTAGAAATCTGACAGAAGTGACAGGCTTTGGACTAGTCCAGGGGTGCCCACACTTTTTCGGCTCGCGAGCTACTTTAAAATTTGCCGAGGCCAGGAGATCTACCAACGTCCCAAATGCTAAGCACGCGTTCCCCCCCCCCCCCCCCCCCGCCCGTGTTAGCCATGTATATGTGCCTGCAGCATAGGTTACGTGCCCTCAGTATAGGTTAGCCTGGTATTTGGGCCCTCAGTGTAGGTCAGCCAGGTATATGGGCTCTCAGTGTAGGTCAGCCAGGTATATGGGCCCTCAGTGTAGGTCGGCCAGGTATATGGGCCCTCAGTGTAGGTCAGCCGGGTATATGGGCCCCCAGTGTAGGTTAGCCAGGTATATGGGCCCCCAGTGTAGGTTAGCCAGGTATATGGGCCCCCAGTGTAGGTTTGCCAGGTATATGGGCCCCCAATTTAGGTTAGCCAGGTATATGGGCCCCCAGTGTAGCTTAGCCAGGTATTGGTGCCCCCAGTGTAGCTTAGCCAGGTATTGGTGCCCTCAGTTTAGCTTAGCCAGGTATACAGAGGCGGCCTTAGAGTATGCGGGGCCTGGTGCAGGTGTCATATGCGGGGCCTAGATATGCTGTAGATACAACACACGCTGTGGTTACACACGCACAGATATGCTGTAAATACACATACACACATATGCCGTGGATACATCCACACACACATAGTGGCGTAGTTAGGTAAAATGGTTCCTATGGCTAACACTGAAATTACAGTATACACAAAGTACAGAATATGCTATGTACACATGAGATGACTTTTGGGCTGGCATGTTGGAGGAATTGATCAGAACAATTGCTAGGTGATTGATTGGGCTGCAATGTCAAACCAATGTGCACATATATGTGAGGACTCTCCTCTCTGATCAAGTCTGCAACAGGCAGAGAAGGGGACCTGCAACAGGCAGAGAAGCTCCTGACTGCTGGGAATACAAGCAGACAGATAACATCAAGCTAAAATAAGGCTATTCAGGTTAATAAGCCTAAAGTGGCAGTGTATTCAGAAGAGAGGCATACTGACCCCATGGGACCTTCCTGCACCTCCTGTAATCAGTGATGTGAGGAAACTTTGTCGCAGGCAGAGTGAAAAGGGGAAAGGGAACTTCTCGCCAACATGGGGGGAGTGCAACTACTAGCAGCCAGCAGCTGTGTGTGACCAGTTCATGCTCTTTCACCACATTCATTAACATTCTCCTGCAGCTACAGCAACGGAAAATGCTGTGCAAGTGAGGAAGCTCCAGCTGACAGTTGGCTGCAGGGATTGTGCTAGATAGACGCTGGACACCCCTGATCTCATGCACAGAGTCTGCTAGCTGTGGTCTAATGGCCCGTACTCACGGGCTGCAGAAGTGGCCTGTCGCCAGCACACGTGAGCGTGCTAGCGACAGGCCGGCGACAGCTTCTCTCCAGGTCCCTCCGCGTACACACGCGGAAGAGGGACCAGCGGCGAGACGGAAGCTGTCGCCGACGTTCCTCCTCCCCCCGCCGGAAGCTCCATTTACCTCTATGGAGGTTGCTGTCGCTAGTCCGCGTACTCACGCGGACTAGCGACAGTTGCGGCGGAGGTGCGGCGGCGACTGTTGCCATGCGATTGAAACTTTCAATCGCATGGCGACAAGAGCGACGGGCGACAGTTCGGGGTGCGCGCGCGTGCAACGGCCCATACTCACGGGCGACCTGTCGCCGCAACACGCGCGCGCCGCGTGTTGAGGCGACAAAAGTCCCTCGTGAGTATGGGCCATTACACACAGCTAGCAGCCAGACACTGTGCTTGTAGTGTGGGGCAGCGACAGAAGAGAAAGAGGCTGCTAGGAGCACCCAGCCATGGTGAGGAGGAGGGGGAGAGCCAGCCCAGCAAGAGAGAGAGAGGGGGGCCTGGAGACAGCACACAGAGTCTGTCATCAGTCATCCTGCTGCAGGAGCCCGAGCTGGGGAGGAGTGCACATGTCAGTGACAGACAACAGTACAATCATGGGGCAGCAAATCAATTACTGAAGTATGGTCTACCTGCATGAATTGGATCAGATCCCACCACGCTCCTCCTGAAATCCCCTGCATGAAGATCTCACAGCAGGTTGTTGTGAGCTGCAGAGAGGGGGAAATAAAAGGGAGGCTGAGAGGGACAAAATTTTGGGCTGAAGTTTGCTGGCTACGGATGACAATGATTGCAGGGATGAAAGAGGCAGACAGGCAGCCTATCAGCTGAGCGGCAGCGCTTCTTTAAAATATTGTCCCTCCCTCACTCCTCTATGATTGGATGGCCAAAGCAGCTCCAGCATTGGCTAATGGGAAGCTGCTGCTGTAATTGGCCAGTCTTCTCCTGCTTGCTTCTCCGTGACAAAATACTTTCACGGAGAGAATCCGAATCCCTTGCAGATGCGGGGCCTCCTTCAGACGCGGGGCCTGGGGCGACCGCCCCAGTGCCCCCCCCCCAAAGGCAGGCTCTGCAGGTATAGGTACCTGCAGCGTAGGTTAGCCAGGGTCCTCTGGACTCCTGGAACCTCCGGCAGGCAGGCCGCTGGCCAATATGAATGTCGGGGAGAAGACGGCAAGATGCGGCGAGGAGAGAGGCGGCGCGGCCGCTACGTCATGGCTGGGGGCGGCGCCGGGCATGTTACCAGCACGCACGTTGCAGGCTGCCCGGCGCCGCCCCCAGCCATGACGTAGCGGCCGCGCCGCCTCTCTCCTCCCTCTCTGCTCGCCGCGTCTTCTCTCCCCGTCTCCAGTGCATTCTTGTTGGCCAGCAGCTAAACATGATGAGCTGCTGGCCGCAAAATTTAATGAGATGCGGCCAAGAGGCTGCGATCTACCGAGGAGGTGGTCGCGATCTACCGGTAGATCGCGATCGACCTATTGGGCAGCCCTGGACTAGTCCATCTCTTTATAGGGGATTCTCGGGGATATATTTGTTTTCAAAAGCACTTAGTGAATGGCAGTTGCTCCGTCCAATTGCCAAAAAACTGTGTAGCGAGCAGGGAAGCTGGCCAGCATTATTGTTTAAATCCTTTTTCAGGAATATCTTTATAAAGAATAAAAGCCTTGCTGAGAATCCCCTATGAAGAGATGGACTAGTCCAAAACCTGTCACTTCTGTCAGATTTCTACTGCCTACTGTAAGTGACAGCAACATAGGAGAAAAGTAAATTATGGCTCATTTTACTCTGGAAAAAATGTACTTCTTATTTGTATATGTTTGCACATATTTTAAAGTGTACAGTTTTTCGCTGTAATGACCCTTTAATGATTAGAGATCATTTTCTCCATGTGATGCCAGGAGGGTCCTGGCTTCTTCACATATTTTTCTGTTAGTCCATTAGTGTACTGAGAGGGGTCGGGGGAAAGTTCTACACTGGGTACCACTTTCTGGAGATGTTTCATTATGGAGCATAATATGGTTGGCTTGAATGCCCACCTGAAGCCCAGGGTGCCACCCATCCCAAAAGAATTATTGCCATATGGCTGTTCCTAACCCATAGGTGAGCCCATGTAGCTGCAGTCCTCCATTTCTTTCAAATCTGACACTTCAGTCCAAAGCTACAAATCTTTGCTTGAAACCATCATTTCTGATCATCTTGGGTGACCATTTAGGAATGAGCACTATATAGACAGGCGTATTCTAATTTATGGAAAGGGGAGGAGGTAGAATCAATGGGAGGTGTCTTGCTGTTTAGACTTCAAAGGCATTCGAGAGTAGGGACGATCAATGATATGCAACTTTTACCTGAGTTTATGCAAATCTATGTACATTTTTATGCAAATATATGCAGTTTGAAAATGGACCAATCAAATTAAAGCTGGGTTTAAATTGATTGATCCATTTTCAAACTGCATATATTTGCATATACTATTGCATAAGCATGGAAACATTTGCATATCATTGATCATCCCTAGGCGAGGGTGATCCATCTTATGGGATCATTGAAGGACAGGTCAGTGCCGGAAGCACACCTGTAGAAAGTGTAGAGTTTCACCGAAGACAAACCTGAATTTTGAAATATTTTACAACATTTGAGACATTTCTTGGTTGAGGAAAATCTTAAGCATATGCTTACCTTTAGACTAATGTCTAGCTGGAAGTTGGAACTGATATAGGCAGAGACGGGGTTCCTGTGAATTAAGTTCGTGAAACCATGAGCTCTACTGATTTTAGTTCTGTTTTGAAGAAGGAACAAGGGAAGGACTTATTTTGTGAGATGATTCTTATTTGGAGACAACAGTACATGGACAACTTTTCAGTGTGAGTTTTAAATGAGTGCCCCTACTGATATTAAATATGTATGTCCTGCTTTAAATTTGGCTATTTTTCCAAATGCTTTATATATAAACTAGTAATTCAGGCCTGGTTCAAAAAAGGGCACGAGAATGGCATCCAGCGCGCATGTCTGCCCATATCCACCTGCACAAGTGGTGATAGTCATAGCTCCATGCCTGTGCACTTGGCATCTGACACGGACGCAGCCCACTGACAAAAATTCCGATAGATAGATATGTTTGTCTTAAACTAAAAAAAAAGTATATTTTAAAAGTTTTATTTCAACCAAACTATACGTTTGCTTATGCAGAATTTGATGGATATTTGTTCTTCTAAGGCTCCCTGCACACTGCAAATCCGTTTTCCGATTCCGATTCCGTTTCCGATTCCGATTCCGATTCCGTTTCCGATTTTCCTTGAATACATTCAACAGAAAAACGGATCAAAAAACGCAGCATGCAGTTAAGATTAAAAATCTGAATCGGAATCGGATGTAAAAACAGATTAAAAATCTGAATCTGAATCTGATTTGCTTGCAGTGTGCAAGAGGCCTTAGACAGATGTTTCTGATATCTTAAATATCATATATTTATCTATGAAGTTTAATGTGTCATTTTCCTTTTGTTTTGTACCAGTAACCAATGGCCAATTGCAGCAGCTATCTCAAGCCTCTGAAACCAGCTCTTCTATCTCTTCTTATTCCTCTGGAGTCCATCAAGGAATTGTTAATGGTTATCATCAAGCACTTATATCCAGTCCTACCATGTTTGAACCGGGATTGATGGATGTTGGCATTTCTACAGAAACTTCACTTGATGCATATCTTTTGGGCAGAACAGAGGCCGCTATTCAGACAGACCTTCATCGATCTACATCTGCATTGTCTGATCCTGAAGGAGCTCAGAAACCAGGGATGGTAACAAGTGAGACTCAAAGGACAGTCCATCCTCCTGTTCTTCTAAAAGACACCGCCATACGCTCAGAGAGCCTGCTGGAGTCCCCACTAAAGAGAAGGCAGAAGAAGCCATCCGGAGACTTCCCAAGCTCAGAATCTCCAAAAACTGCATTACTTTTGGCACTTAGCAAACCTCGGAAGCCTATAAAAAGATCTCAGAGTTACATTACTCTTTGGGGTGAGTTTATAGTAACAGTATAGTATTTACTGTAAGTTATATGGCAGGTCACTTGTAATATGCAACCACTAACCCACTGACATGAGAGCACAGAATGACCCCAAGGAGCTACTGGAATCACTATATACCAAGCATACATTTGTACTTTCTGTGCAACGTGAGACAGAAAATATTCCAATTCATTACCTGATACTCTCCTATGTCAGGTTACTCCCTCACAGGAACTGAGTGGTTTTCCTCATCCATATTTAGTGACACACACACAACCACTAACATTGTTTTTATGCTGAAGTCCCTGGCAGTTAACACAGAACTATAATTTCCTAGTTATGTTGCTCTCCACAGTTGTCAGCCCTCCTTCAGGGCACACTGTAGAAAAAGTTCTGCTCATGAGTTTTGCAATGAAATTCTTCAGACTACTACAGAACTCCAGTCAGATGCTTGTGAAATGCCCCAGTATAGGTTAGCCAGCCATAGGTGCCCCAGTAAAGGTTAGCCAGCCATAGGTGCACCCAGTATAGGTTAGCAAGCCGTAGGTGCCTGTGTATAGGTTAGCCAGCCATAAGTGCCCTCAGCATAGGTTGGCCAGCCAAAGGTGCATCCAGTATAGGTTATCAAGGCATAGGTGCCCAAGTATAGGTCAGCCAGGTAAAGGTTGTCCTCCTCCATTACTGAAATGTCCAGCGGCGGAGTGTGTGTAATACCTCAGATTCCGGTCTCCAGGCGATGTTCATGAGCTGGACTGCTCTCTACATCGCTGCTCACAGGAAGTAGTAGTTACACTACTTCCTGTGAGCGGCGATGTGGAGAGGAACCCAGCAGCTACCACTGGATATTTCAGCAGTGGAGGGGGCTGCACGGAGAGAGACAAGAGGAGAGGGAGGGAGGAAGCGGGACTCCTTCAACCACAGCTGAGTTCCATTGTGCCGCTGCTTTCTCCTCCTTTACTGCGCCCCCTTCCCTCACAGCATCCCAGGCGGTAACCCGCCCCACCCGCCCATAGAAACGGGCCTGCTTCTGTTGCTACCTATACAGGGTGGGAGGCTACCTCTGGCTAACTAATACTGGGGGCCACCTCTAGCTAGCTATACTGGGGTCTACCTAACACTGGGAGGCATCTCTGGCTACCGCATCTCTATCGTGTATTACATCCCCACCTTGGGAGCTGTATGGCCTAGAAACTGCCCTGTTTATTATTATTCCCTCCCTTAGGTCTTGGGATTTGTGGTTACAAAACCGCTTCTTTCTTTGTCTGTCTTATTTTTTACAAGTCCTTCCTTAGCTGTATCTGAGCATCTACTTTTAATTCCATTCCAGTGTTCATCCCTGTGTTCTTTAACACACAACTAGAATGATGTAAGAAATCTGTTGTTTAATCTTTTTTACATTGCAACTGCCTGATTTAGCTGTGAGATTTGTTCGCTTGCAATATAGTTTCTATTGTTACTATTATTAGATGGTGGTGTAATGATAAATCTGCATGTTATCTCATCCATTTACATTAATCAGAGAGATTACAAGTCTATTTGATAATCGTGTGATCTTTTTGGATTTTAGTGTGTTAGGAGTGGGTAGATCCATGTTCTTAAAGAGAACCTGTACTGAGTAAAAATATTTAAAATAAACACATGAGGTAACTTTAAATGAACATTACATAGTTACCTTGCCATCAGTTCCTCTCAGAAGCTCACCATTTTCTTCTGACAGTGATCCCTTCCAGTTCTGACAATATTTTGTCAGATCTGAAATATATCAGTTGCTGTCAATAAAATATCAGTTGCTGTCAGTTATAGCTGAGAGGAAAACTGATGTACCAGGTAATGTCCATGTTTCCCTATGGCTCAAGTGGGCGATGTTACAGTTTAACTGTGTGCTGACCAGAAAGCTGTTAAGGGTAATGGCCATTTTCAAAATGGAGGACAGAAAATTCCCTTGATCACAGTGAACAAACAGGATGCGGGACAGGAGAAAGACACTGAGGAGTAGACTATACGGAAGGTAAGTATGACTTGTGTATGCTTGTTTTGACTTTTAATTTTTAGTTCAGGTTTTCTTTAAGTACATATTTGTGCATAAATATGTTCCAGTTACTAATTATTCCCTGTTCATTAAATTGCGAGCAGTGGTCAGATCTTTAAACCCCTCTTTTTCTATTATATATTATAAATTACTTTGCATTGTTGTTGCCTATTTTAGCATTTGCCACTCCCATAATTAACAACAAAAAATAACATTTGTAAAGTGATTTTGTCCTGTAGGACTCGAAGAGCATAAGCATGGCTCAGACCAATAATTGGTCAATAGGTAAATTGTGGTACAGAGGAAGAACACTATAAAGACCACAATGTGTTCTCAGATATAATAAATTGTTGTACATTTGCTCTTCTATAATCTCTTGTATTTTCAGAACCTATGTACATACCAAGTTCAGCATATGGCACAGGAGGAGTATAGGTTCCCGCCCAATCCAGCTGGTTTTAGCCATGGCACTGGTAATAGTATTGTGCAGTCACTGCTATATTAAAAATAAAATAAAACTTGCAGATCATTTTTTTTTTATCTGTCACTTACATCATCATTCTAACCCTAGAAAGTAAGTGACAGATTAAAAAAAATGTCAAGGTATCTGCAATTTTTTAATATATAAAATGACCATAATTCTATAAAGGTGTTTAGGATATAATTCTATATAAGTGTTTATGATATCTTTTTAGGAAACTGGGTTTCCTATTTTAGTTAGGAACTCTTTTGTTGTACACTTGTTATTAATAATTCAAATGAAAATGTATTTGTAATTTTAGTTTGTGGTTTTAATAATGTTATTGATGAGCAAAAAAAAAAAGAAAATTCCCTGTAAATGCATTTCCACAGAGCCAGGGAGGGAAAGAAATTGAGGGCTCGTTTCCACTATTGCGGTGCGGAATCGCCTGGATTCCACCGCTGATGAAGTCGCATGTGAATGCGATTCCCAATGCGTTTTTTGCCGCGAATTCGCATGCGAATTCGCATAGGTGATGGTTTATGCGATTTTAACCATGTCACTGCCTGCGTGAATTTACATTCGTACCTATGCGAATTCGCATGCGAATTCGAGGCAAAAAATGCATGGGGAAACCGCATGCGATTTTCCTATTAAATACATTGCATGCGATTCGCATGCATTCCACTCGCAGGCGAATTCTGCTGCTCTTTTGTGCGTTTTTTCACCGCTGAAAAAAACGCACCTCAACAACGCTACAGTGGAAACAGGCCCATCCACTTGCATTGCATGTGCGAATCCGCTTGCTTTGGACGCATGCGGATTCGCGATAGTGGAAACGAGCCCTCAGCTTATCAAAGTCAGCAATTAATTAATGAACTTTCAGTCGATTAGTCAATAGGCATAATTAGGCTTTCATTGGCTATATTTCTACATTTCTGTGGAAATGTCCTGTCTGTTACTAATCTTGAGTGCTATTAAGATAGGTTATCTTGGAAGTTGGAATTAATAGTCTAGGGGTGTAGATTTTTCAGAAAGTTAAAGTGAACCAGAGATGAAGCACCCTCATGTATTTACCATATATATCAGTGGGAACATTAGAGAAAACACCTACCCTGCTCTCTGCTTCATCCTTCAATGCTCAGCCTGCTTGTTATCAGCCCTGATAAAATCCCTGACTGAGCATTCAGTCTGGCTTTGCTCAGGAATCATCATAGCTGAGTCTGTCTTCTCTGGTGTCTTTCAAGCCCAAGCCTGCCCCCTTGTGGCTCTGCTATAATGACTCATCTATAATATAAAGATTCCTGAACAAAGCCAGACTGAATGCTCAGTCGGGAATTTTATCAGGGCTGATAAGAAGCAAGCTGAACAGTGAAGAATGAAACATAGAGCAGGGTAGGTGTTTTCTCTAATGTTCCCACTGATATATATGGTAAAATACATGAGGGTGCTTCGTTTCTGGTTCACTTTAAGCAGTGATAATGCTCACCAAGAAATGGCGAGTCTTCCTAGTGTTCAGGACAATCCTGTCTCCTTGCATGGGGACGCTGGCAGAAACATCACTCAGACTTCTCTGTGCTAAAGGCAGCTTCCTAATTCCACTATTCAATATGTGCTTTTATACAGAAGCTCGAAAGAAGAAGAAAAAAGAGAAAAAAGTTGCACCAGAAGATATTGGCCTACAGCGATCCAAAACTTTTATGAACCTATTTTTTAAGGGCAGTCGTGGGAAACAAAATGGAGAGAGCAGCAGAGCAGCTTCTACCCCTGATTCAAAGAGGAGAGCTGGATCTCCGGGACGTGGAGAATCCGAGAAAGGTATGAAGTTTTCCACCAGTTCCTCTTCATCAGCCTGAATGCAGGGAGCCAAATTATAGGGTTACTGTATGTCCTTCACAGCTGAGGTATTTAGGTGTGGGTGTCTTGGCGCTAAATTTGGGCTATATGATACACCTTTTTTTTTTTTGGTCACAAGATATATGTGATGTGCTGCATGTTTTATGTAATAGCATTTATTTTCCTGTTAAGTATGGAGCATTGACATACAATGCAGCTCTTTACAGGAAACACTGAGCGATTCACATGGAAAGTGTCCTTCAAAGGGTCTCATAATATAATGTTACTAGTGACCTAAGCCCTTTTGAAAACAGGCTCTAGGTATATAAAAATAATAATAATTATATAGTGCTTTTACCCTGTTGGACTCAAAGCGCTTGTGAGGCAACCGCTAGAGCGCACTCAGTAGGCAGTAACAATGTTAACAAAGTTAGGTGTGGCCCAAGAACTCCTTACTGAATAGGTGCTGGCTTGCTGAATACTAGGAAGAGCCAAGATTTTAACCCAGGTCTCCTATGTCAGAGGCAGAGCCATAAACCATTACACTAGCCAGCCACTAAAGTAACACTTGTTTAAATGCTTTTAGAAAAGACATTGTGGGTTTCACACAGTACAGTATATAAAATAGGGGCGTAGTTTACAAGCTTGTCTAAAACACACACACGCACACACGCACGCACACACACACACACACACACACACACGCACACACGCACGACCTGAAACTTCTTACATACTACACACAGCATATTACGTGCTATACATTAGGTAAATGTCCTCAGTCTTGTTTGAACACTTTTCCTATTCAGCAGCATTGTGAGCAGGCCTGTGTACTGCACTGAGACACTTTGCACAGTGTTAAGCTATCACTGGTAAGAAGGATTACTGACCAATCCAATTTAGCTCTCTCCCTTCCTGATCCTATATTTGGTTTTCCCCTATGCTGTTAGGTGTGCTTTTAGTTAGCCAATGTTCCGCTCAGAATGGAAAGCACAGATTTTTTTTTTTCCTTTTGAAATCTGTTAACCAAAGTACGGTTCAGAGTGTATCCAATTTCTACATACACACGTCTGATTTTTCCAAACAACCGGTGTTTTAGACCGGTCGTTTGGACGTCAAGTCAGACGTGTGTACAAACGATCATTCAGCTGATAAGACAAAACCATTTTTATCCTATCTTCTGTATGTATGTCGTGTATTGTAAAGCACTTTGATCACCTGCTGTAATAACCCTAACATGCTGGTATGCAGCTTTATTGACTTTAATTGACCAATAGCGCTGGCCACCGGGAGCAAACTGTGGTCTACACCTCCAGTGCGGGTTCATAAAAAAAATCTAAAGCCCAATCTACGCAATACGATTCTTTGTGCGATTCGATTACGATTCTATTTACGATCCGATTAAATCTGACATGTTCGATCGGGGTTCGATTCGATTTAATTCGATTTGCCATTGCAAAACAATGGCAAAACAAATTGAATCGAATCGTATCCCGATCGGACATGTCGGATTTAATCGGATCGTACATAGAATCGTAATCAAATCGCGCAAAGAATTGCATCGTGTAGATGGGGCTTAACACTGTGGGGGTATTTTAAGCATATTTGGTACAATCTAACACTGGGGGTATTTTAAGCATATTTGGTACAAGTGTCTCACTAGAGGTGTATGCAAGGACAGAGTCTTAGCCAGCCAAATTAATGTTTTGTGTTCAGACATTACTATGCTTTATTTTCATGATTCAAAGCTGTAATCGTGTTCCCTTTTCTTTTAGTTAACATTGTTCAGAAATTTATGATCAGAAGTCTGAAGAAGGGTAATTCAGTCCTGCGGTTTCTGGAGACTTGTTTGTGGTTTTGCCCAGCAGTCATATAAAGATGCATATCACAACTACATTGAAACTGAGTTCTTAGGGCACCAAATAAAAAGCAAATAAGAACCAGACAAGGAATTTTTTTTACTAAACCATTAAAAGGAAGCTTGTCATTAGAATCAAATGCAGGCAGCCACTTCTGACTTCCTTCTGAAAGGCAGTTCTTGCCTGGCTGTAATGCTGATCCTTAAACAGTGATCTGCAATCTAGTGATCTCATGCCTATTTTTCAGCCAGCTGGGGGCGACCTGGAGTGTCTATTTGTGTTTTCTGTTTTTTTCTGGTTCCTGATCTGGGTGTCGCCCTCAGCCTGGTTATAAGCATGCTCGGGAAGTAGCAGCATTTGTAAGACTAGGCAGAATAAGAAAGTTGAACACCTGATCTGTATAGGAGGTCTGGTAAAGTGAAGCAGAGGATCAGCATGACAGCCAGAAAAGCAGCAATTATCTGGAGATCACCAATGGCAGCCCCTGTATTTATCCAATTGCTTTCGCCTTGTTTTGCCATTTGGAGCATTTCTCCCTGATTCAGAGATCTGGTACTTCACATGGAGAGAGCAATAATCTGTGAAGAAGGAATTTCTTATCACACGGATTTCTATGGGTAATTCTGCAAAAATTGGCAGAGATCCGGAGCGTACAAGAGTATCCTTACCCTGGACCATTGGATAGTATCACAGCACTGGTGGCTATAGCATCAGTCATCAGTGCCTTTCACATACGGTAACCTAAATGTATTGGTGTCTATACTGGTGTCTATAAAGAAACTGTGAATTTAGAGTTTCTGACCTTAGCCAAATGTACGCTTCTAACATCTATATGAAAAACAAAAGTTTGCCTTCTTAAAACAGAAGGTATTTGTGATAATTCAGGTTGGAGTGCGCATATTATGTCTCCCACGATGCATCACTGCTGAATATGCAAATTATCCTTTGTTTTCCCTGTAAGCTAACCGCACCTCGAGAACCACTGGAATGCAGTGATGTGTCTGCTTGTTAATTGTACAGAGTCACAATAATCCAACATGCTTTTTTAAGAAGGAAAACGTTTGTTTTTCATAGCATTTTAGTAGGAGGGCTTTTGGGTCCTGTGTAGCCCATCCTTGGCAAGAGAGTACTTACCAATATACATTTCACAGACTACCCAGCAAGCTCATGGTGAACCAGAACTAATTGGAGTGTGTAAGGACACACTCCAATGAGTTCTGGTCAGGGCCGGATTACCAACCAGGCAACAGAAGCAGTCGCTTGGGGCCCCATTCAGAGTCAAAGGGGCCCCATCAGCACATAATCCAGTCCTCGCCATCCTGTCAAAGGACGCTGCCCGCTGCTGACTGTCTTCAGAGCCGGGCTCTCCTCCTGGGTCCCTCTCCTGCTACTGTGCGCTCTGCCGCTGCCCACTCCTCCCTTCCTTCCCACAGAGAACCACAGCTGCAGCAGGCAGGAATGATAGCAGCAGATGACAAACGCCTACTCACCTATTCATAATTCAAGCGATAGCCCATCATCTGAAACCCATCTGTCTCCTCTACGGTGCCACCGATTGCTCTGAACTTCCTGATTCTCAGATCAGACAGGAAGTAGGAAGTAGTAATAGTAGTAGTAACAGAGCAGCGGCACTCTAGTGGAGACAGATGGGCTCCGGATGATGGGACCTCTATTGCTTGGATCGCAATAGGTGAATGCGAGTCATCTGGTGCTGTCATTTTCCCCACTGTGGCTGCCTTCCCCGCAGGACTACCGTATTCACAGGGGTGGAGGCTGCATGGTGGATGTGGCTGTCTAGTTTGGGAGGAAATTGGTTGTTCGGTGGTGGGGGGGGTAATGTAATTCTGTCTGGGGGGGGGCGGCTTCCGGGTTGGCGGTGTCCAGAGCTTTCTGTTATTGCCAGGCTGGAGATGCAGGGGGAAAGTGCTGCTGCTGTGATATCTGGCACCCTCTTTACAGGGGTGCCCCGAGTGACAACGTCCCGGCCATTCATCTATCCCTCTGCATGTTGGCACTGCTATTCCGTGCATTGTGCACCCGCAGAGGAAAGCGGGCTGTTGCCCACAGCAACCAGTAGAGCGGCTGCCCGGTGTGTCCGGCATGTTACTGTGCACACAGCAGCTGCATCTTCTCATTCTAATATGGGGGGTGGGGGGCCCAAATCAGTTACTTTGCTTAGGGCCCCATTTAGCATTCATCTGGCTCTGGTTCTGGTTCACCATGAGCTTGCTGAGTAGTCTGTGCCATGTATATTGGTAAGTACTCTCTTGCCAAGGGTGAGCTAAGATCCTAGACATAGTAAAGTGTTTTCTCCCCCTGCTGTGCACTTGGCCATTTTAATGAGGTGGGTACATGTGCTTAGAGGGTTTTTCAGCCAGGCAGGCGAGCCTCCACCAGGCTGTTGGCATCATCCCTGTTAATCTTGTGGATGATATGACACTGCTGGCTCTTGCTAGGACCATAGAATATTGTTTAGGTTTTTCTAAGAAACATTTAAAAAAAGTGTAGTTTGTATATCTATATTCATATTTTGAACCCCTCCACAAAATAAATCTTTTGTGTATTTAACTGATGCATTTTGGGTTGCTGGGGTAATCTACCCAGTCATATTCCTTGATATTAAATTCATTTTGATTGCATATTTTGTGGAATATGTCATAATGTTCAATGCACAAAGACTTGTGAGTTTGCATGTAAACCATATTTGCATTATTCATGTTTTAATTACCTGGGTTTCTAAAACCCACTTTCTATGTTAATATCAGATGCAGCTTGGTTATACTAGGCCAGCAGATCGCTCAGAAACAGCCTTATCAGTCCAGCGACAGACTGTACACACGCTGTACTGTCTGCTGAAAACACGCCCAGCAGGAGGTGACGACGGACCCGTCGTTGCCTTTGATCAGGCGTGTGTACGGACATTAAGTAATAGTCTGTGAACTGCCCAAACTCCTTCACCATCCCATCATAACTCACAGGAGATGGGGAGGAGCTGAGACCATCTTGTCCTCCACTGTGAACATGGAGCTACCCCTGTGCTGCTAAGAAAAAAATAATAAACAGTCTAATTTCCTGCATAATTTCCCCTTGACGTGTGCAATAATGCATTTACCCTTCCCTAACCTGCCCCAGTATGTTTATTAAAAAGTGGGAAACGTTTTATTATTGAAGGCAGAGCAAGAAATAAGAGGCATGCAAGGCTTTTATAAAGACTATGGGGAGGGTGTGGAAAAAGTTAAACGATTCATTACACACTAAACTGGGTGGATCTCTGGTTGCAGTGCTGGCCCCAAAGAGTGCAGTGGGAGGAGGGGGGCTGGATCAGGTGATCTGGTCTATTCTGAGAAAGGAACTCCTCCTTCCCTACCCATAAGAAGCTACTCATTGCTGTCTGACATCAACCAGACAGGAGCTCTAAACATATTTATTCCAAGGAGTACAGACGAATAATATTAATTTGTGCATTGCTAATTAATACAGATTTACTATAATATGCATATGTGGGAGGCTTTAAAGTTGGAGGTATAAAACCACAGTGGCCATTATGGAAAGCCTTCGGATTTCCAAGAGTTTGATGTTAAAACTACATCAGACTTTTCAGCTGTTTAACAGGTATTATTACTTTTAGACATGTTCCAAATGACTCTGTTAATTAGTACTGGCCAGAGTGTATTTGCTGCCTCTGTGTACTGTCTATTTCAGCTGTTGGCTGATATTTAATGATTAGCAGTGATGCATCTTTATATGTGATGGTACCGCATGTTTTTATCATTAAAGGGATCCTTAACTGTTGTTAAAAAATTGTTTTAACTTACCTGGGGCCTCTACTGGCCCCCTGCAGACATCCTGTGCCCTGCACCGGGGCAAACCAATCATCCAGTCCCCCGTAGTGAGCCAGTTTTGCTTCCGGCCACTGACCAGTCGGCGGGCCGCTGCATGCGCAGGCCGGTGTCTGGAGCGTGATCAGGGGCACGCATGTGCAGTGGCCAACGACTGGCCAGAAACAAAACTAGCTCACTGCGGGGGGCCGGAGGATTGGTTTGTCCCGGGGCAGGCACAGGATGTCTGCAGGAGGCCGGTAGAGGCCCCAAATAAGTTAGTTTTTTTTAAACAACAGTTAAGGTTCCCTTTAAGTTACTTTTGTGTCATGCATGCTAACTAATTGTAATGTTTTTCTTCTTTATGCCCTTTTCACACATAACAGAATCACGTTAGACTTGCTTTGTTCTGTGATGTTTCAGAATGTGTTTTTTCTGCAGAAAATGTAGGCTTTTTTTGGTAACAGAAATGTGATTCATGCATCAATGCAAGTCAGTGGAAATGCAGAAAAATTGCATTAGATACATGGAAATTACATTCAGTTTTGGAAATAATTAGATACTTTCTCATGTACATTAACTTAATTGGTGTGCGTGGAAAAATCACATAAGAATGCAAACAAATAAAAGATTCAGAACTGAAAAAAAATCCCAAAACGCAGAATTGCAAAACTGAAAAAATGCGACTGAAAATTGCAGGGATAGGTGTGAAAGCTGCATGATTCAGTTGTGCAGTGTGTTATGAAGTGTGAGGTGTAACCAGGCCCGAATTTACCTCACCGGAGCCTATAGGCACAGATGTCCTAGCACCCTAGACTTTGCCCTCTATGAACCTACAAACCCCACCAAAGCACACTGCAAGTGTCCCAGTTGTCACTCCTTCCTTACTTTCATTGCCTATCATAGGTAGCTACAAGTATTTGGTAGCCAGAAGTACCCTCAATAGTAAGTAGCTATAGGTGCCCCCAAGTATAGGTGCCCCCAAGTATTAGATAGCTAGAGGAACCTCCGTATTAAGTAGCTAGAGGTGCCCCCAAGTATTAGGTAGCTAGAGGAACCTCAGTATGAAGTAGCTAGAGGTGCCCCCAAGTATTAGATAGCTAGAGGAACCTCTGTATTAAGTAGGTAGAGGTGCCCCCAAGTATTAGGTAGCTAGAGGAACCTCAGTATGAAGTAGCTAGAGGTGCCCCCAAGTATTAGGTAGCTAGAGGAACCTCAGTATGAAGTAGCTAGAGGTGCCCCCAAGTATTAGGTAGCTAGAGGAACCTCTGTATTAAGTAGCTAGAGGTGCCCCCAAGTATTAGGTAGCTAGAGGAACCTCTGTATTAAGTAGCTAGTGGTGCCCCCAAGTATTAGGTAGCTAGAGGAACCTCAGTATGAAGTAGCTAGAGGTGCCCCCAAGTATTAGATAGCTAGAGGAACCTCAGTATGAAGTAGCTAGAGGTGCCCCCAAGTATTAGGTAGCTAGAGGAACCTCCGTATTAAGTAGCTAGAGGTGCCCCCAAGTATTAGGTAGCTAGAGGAACCTCAGTATGAAGTAGCTAGAGGTGCCCCCAAGTATTAGATAGCTAGAGGAACCTCTGTATTAAGTAGCTAGAGGTGCCCCCAAGTATTAGGTAGCTAGAGGAACCTCTGTATTAAGTAGCTAGTGGTGCCCCCAAGTATTAGGTAGCTAGAGGAACCTCAGTATGAAGTAGCTAGAGGTGCCCCCAAGTATTAGGTAGCTAGAGGAACCTCTGTATTAAGTAGCTAGAGGTGCCCCCAAGTATTAGGTAGCTAGAGGAACCTCTGTATTAAGTAGCTAGTGGTGCCCCCAAGTATTAGGTAGCTAGAGGAACCTCAGTATGAAGTAGCTAGAGGTGCCCCCAAGTATTAGATAGCTAGAGGAACCTCAGTATGAAGTAGCTAGAGGTGCCCCCAAGTATTAGGTAGCTAGAGGAACCTCTGTATTAAGTAGCTAGAGGTGCCCCCAAGTATTAGATAGCTAGAGGAACCTCAGTATGAAGTAGCTAGAGGTGCCCCCAAGTATTAGGTAGCTAGAGGAACCTCTGTATTAAGTAGCTAGAGGTGCCCCCAAGTATTAGGTAGCTAGAGGAACCTCTGTATTAAGTAGCTAGTGGTGCCCCCAAGTATTAGGTAGCTAGAGGAACCTCAGTATGAAGTAGCTAGAGGTGCCCCCAAGTATTAGATAGCTAGAGGAACCTCAGTATGAAGTAGCTAGAGGTGCCCCCAAGTATTAGGTAGCTAGAGGAACCTCCGTATTAAGTAGCTAGAGGTGCCCCCAAGTATTAGGTAGCTAGAGGAACCTCAGTATGAAGTAGCTAGAGGTGCCCCCAAGTATTAGATAGCTAGAGGAACCTCTGTATTAAGTAGCTAGAGGTGCCCCCAAGTATTAGGTAGCTAGAGGAACCTCTGTATTAAGTAGCTAGTGGTGCCCCCAAGTATTAGGTAGCTAGAGGAACCTCAGTATGAAGTAGCTAGAGGTGCCCCCAAGTATTAGATAGCTAGAGGAACCTCAGTATGAAGTAGCTAGAGGTGCCCCCAAGTATTAGGTAGCTAGAGGAACCTCTGTATTAAGTAGCTAGAGGTGCCCCCAAGTATTAGATAGCTAGAGGAACCTCAGTATGAAGTAGCTAGAGGTGCCCCCAAGTATTAGGTAGCTAGAGGAACCTCTGTATTAAGTAGCTAGAGGTGCCCCCAAGTATTAGGTAGCTAGAGGAACCTCAGTATGAAGTAGCTAGAGGTGGTGCCCCTGACTGAATGGAGATCTTGTAAGTGGAATGCTGAGAGGCGGGTGAGTAACCTCTCATTTATACTCTCATCAGGACTCTGCATAGAGAAGGAGGGACGGAGGCGCTCGGGGAGGGGAGTGAGCCACCTTTTCATCATCAGGCCTCTGTAGGCACGTGCCTACTGTGCCTTATGGTAAATCTGGCCCTGGGTGTAACGTTTCTGAAAATTCTCCAGTTCTGAAATCTAATCAGTGATCTCTTCTGTAGGGGAAAATTGTGATTGTTAGCAGCTGTCACATCCTTGGTCGTCATGAAGATAGCCAGACTAGTTGATTTCAATCAACTTGTGAATAACCCAGAATCAACTGAAGGAAGCCATTCTCAGCATCAAGAATGGAGCAAGTAGCAAAGCAGTATAGTACATGTCAGTATGAACCAGTATTCAAAAGAACATGGCCCTGGTATAATGCCAGCACAATCATAGTTAGGATGAGGATCATAGTGTTTGGCATTTGTATTTAGCATCTGTACACCTCAGTAGGGAGAGCCGTCCATTAGGGCCATGGTTACTGTAAAGGTAGAGATGAGCTGAAATTTTCGAAATTTCGAACTGCTTTTATTACGAATGCGAAATTTAACATTACGACCCAAATTCGTAATTTCGTAATTAATTTTCAAATCGTAATTTACAATTTCGTAATCGAAATTTCACTCCCGTAATTACGAATTTCGTGTCTCCAACCGAAATTTTACTTTTTCACGTTTGTAAGGGTTTGTATCCCTCTAGATGCCTAAAATGAATAGCACAGCCAGCAGCCTCCTCCTCCTCCTCCTCCTCTCTCTCCAGAGATCTGTAGTATTTCAAAACCATACTCACATTCATGACATGTCCAGGGATCAAACCCAGGCCAACCACATGGAAGACAGCTATGCTCACCACCATACCACCAAACACACACTAAATAGACTGCTAACCTAAATCTTACTTGTAGACAGTCATATGAGACACATGCTGGGTGCAGGGCTTTGTGATTGGACCATGGACCATGCGATAGAGTGAGGTGCAAAAATGAAATCATGCCTAGCAGAGGATGGTTTCACAATGCTAAATGCTAGGCTGGCTGTGGTGCAATTGGTTAGTGCATCTGGCTGGTAACAGCAAGGTTACAGGTTCGATTCCATCCAGGCATGTCTTTTCCTTTTGAGTTCAACAGTTGTCCAAACACCGAGCACAAAGTTTTGCATGCGTAAAGTTTTACGCACGCAAAATACCCCATGGGGTTCAATGGCGCAGCGCGCGCACGCAAAAGGAAAAGACATGCCTGGATGGAATCGAACCTGTAACCTTGCTGTTACCAGCCAGACACACTAACCAATTGCACCACAGCCAGGCTAGCTGTGACCTAACTCTACATGGCTATCTGGGGCTCTGTTGGCTCTGTTTGGACAACTGTTGAACGCAAAAGGAAAAGACATGCCTGGATGGAATTGAACCTGTAACCTTGCTGTTACCAGCCAGATGCACTAACCAATTGCACCACAGCCAGCCTAGCATTTAGCATTGTGAAACCATCCTCTGCTAGGCATGATTTCATTTTTGCACCTCACTCTATCGCATGGTCCATGGTCCAATCACAAAGCCCTGCACCCAGCATGTGTCTCATATGACTGTCTACAAGTAAGATTTAGGTTAGCAGTCTATTTAGTGTGTGTTTGGTGGTATGGTGGTGAGCATAGCTGTCTTCCATGTGGTTGGCCTGGGTTTGATCCCTGGACATGTCATGAATGTGAGTATGGTTTTGAAATACTACAGATCTCTGGAGAGAGAGAGAGAGAGAGAGAGAGAGAGAGAGAGAGAGAGAGAGAGAGAGAGAGAGGGAGAGGGAGAGGGGAGGGAGAGGGAGAGGGAGAGGGAGAGGGAGAGGGAGAGGGAGGAGGGAGAGGGAGAGGGAGAGGGAGAGGGAGAGGGAGAGGGAGAGGGAGAGGGAGAGGGAGAGGAGAGGGAGAGGGAGAGAGGGAGAGGGAGAGGGAGAGGGAGAGGAGAGGGAGAGGGAGAGAGAGAGGAAAATTACGAAATTCCGATTACTGTTAAAATCGTAATTGTAGTAATTTCGCGGAAATTCGTAATTAGGTCATTACGCTCATCCCTATGTAAAGGTCAATCATAGTCTACACAAATACAGAAAATCCACACTAACGCACAAACCTCATGCAGCCTCTAAGGCCTGGTAGTAGCTTCCCTCTCTTTGAACACCTTATGTATTCTGAGAATTTCTTTTCTTAATTAGGTAAAGCGCGTAGTCGGCCATTTTTCTCTGGGGCACAGAGAGATTTGAGTGCCATCTACAATGGGGACATGACTTTGGAGGACAGGCTGGCTGTGATGGAGGACATGGCTCGAAAACTTCTCAATGAAGATGAGGTAGCAGCTGTATTGCGGCACTGTAGAAGGGTGGGTATTTTATGTCTCACTTCTAAATGTACATTTGCCATCTTAAAACATAAAGTATTTGCAATAATTCAGCTTTAAAGGGAACCTGAAGCGAGAGAGATATGGCGGCTGCCGTATTTATTTCCTTTTAAACAATACCAGTTGCTTGGCAGTCCTGCTGATCTATGTGGCTGCAGTAGTGTCTAAATTACACCAGAAACAAGCATGCAGCTAATTTTGTCAGATCTGGCAATAATGTCAGAAACGCCTAATCTGCTGCATGCTTGTTCAGGGTCTAGGGCTAAACGTGTTAAAGGCAGAGGATCAGCCAGACAGCCAGGCAATGTGCATTGTTTAAAAGGAAATAAATATGGCAGCCTCCATGTTTCTCGCTTTTCAGTTGTCCTTTAGGTTAGCAGGTAAGATCTTCCATGTTGCATCAGTGCCAGCGGCGTATCTATGGGGAGCAGCCCCTGCAACTGCAGGGGGGCCCAGAGCTGTAAGGGGGCCCCAACTACCACTTCTCTCCCTCTGATAAAGGGGTCCATCCTTCAGATCAGGTGTTTTTGTGGTTATAATTGTTATGGGTGTGATGATTATGATGACCTTTGCAAGATGGGCCCCAGGCTGTGAGGGTCACCAGGGGTCGGCAAGGAAAAGGGTATTCATTTTGGGGGGCATCAACGTTTTGCTGGGGGTTCCTGTGATTTGTAGTTCTGCCCCTGATCAGTGCTGAATATGCAAATATTCTCTTTATGCCTCTGAAAGCCAGAACGGCACAAACTGAACTTCTGGTGCACAGCGTGTGATCCTTTACAGAGCTGCACACACTGAACTGCTGGTGCACAGCGTGTGATCCTTTACAGAGCTGCACACACTGAACTGCTGGTGCACAGCGTGTGATCCTTTACAGAGCTGCACACACTGAACTGCTGGTGCACAGCGTGTGATCCTTTACAGAGCCGCACACACTGAACTGCTGGTGCACAGCGTGTGATCCTTTACAGAGCCGCACACACTGAACTGCTGGTGCACAACGTGTGATCCTTTACAGAGCCGCACACACTGAACTGCTGGTGCACAGCGTGTGATCCTTTACAGAGCCGCACACACTGAACTGCTGGTGCACAGCGTGTGATCCTTTACAGAGCCGCACACACTGAACTTCTGGTGCACTGCGCGTGATCCTTTACAGAGCCGCACACACTGAACTTCTGGTGCACAGCGTGTAATCCTTTACAGAGCCGCACACACTGAACTGCTGGTGCACAGCGTGTGAACTTTTACAGAGCCGCACACACTGAACTGCTGGTGCACAGCGTGTGATCCTTTACAGAGCCGCACACACTGAACTGCTGGTGCACAGCGTGTGATCCTTTACAGAGCCGCACACACTGAACTGCTGGTGCACAGCGTGTGATCCTTTACAGAGCCGCACACACTGAACTTCTGGTGCACTGCGCGTGATCCTTTACAGAGCCGCACACACTGAACTTCTGGTGCACAGCGTGTAATCCTTTACAGAGCCGCACACACTGAACTGCTGGTGCACAGCGTGTGAACTTTTACAGAGCCGCACACACTGAACTGCTGGTGCACAGCGTGTGATCCTTTACAGAGCCGCACACACTGAACTGCTGGTGCACAGCGTGTGATCCTTTACAGAGCCGCACACACTGAACTGCTGGTGCACAGCGTGTGATCCTTTACAGAGCCGCACACACTGAACTTCTGGTGGACTGCGCGTGATCCTTTACAGAGCCGCACACACTGAACTGCTGGTGCACAGCATGTGATTCTTTACAGAGCCGCACACACTGAACTGCTGGTGCACAGCGTGTGATCCTTTACAGAGCCGCACACACTGAACTGCTGGTGCACAGCGTGTGATCCTTTACAGAGCCGCACACACTGAACTGCTGGTGCACAGCGTGTGATTTTACAGAGCCGCACACACTGAACTGCTGGTGCACAGCGTGTGATCCTTTACAGAGCCGCACACACTGAACTGCTGGTGCACAGCGTGTGAACCTGTACAGAGGCCGCACACACTGAACTGCTGGTGCACAGCGGTGATCCTTTACAGAGCCGCACCACACTGAACTTCTGGTGCACTGCGCGTAATCCTTACAGAGCCGCACACACTGAACTGCTGGTGCACAGCGTGTAATCCTTTACAGAGCCGCACACACTGAACTGCTGGGGCACAGCGTGGATCCTTTACAGAGCCGCCACACTGAACTGCTGGTGCACTGCGTGTGATCCTTTACAGAGCCGCACACACTGAACTGCTGGTGCACAGCGTGTGAACCTGTACAGAGCCGCACACACTGAACTGCTGGTGCACAGCGTGTGATCCTTTACAGAGCCGCACACACTGAACTGCTGGTGCACAGCGTGTGATCCTTTACAGAGCCGCACACACTGAACTGCTGGTGCACAGCGTGTGATCCTTTACAGAGCCGCACACACTGAACTGCTGGTGCACAGCATGTGAACCTGTACAGAGCCGCACACACTGAACTTCTGGTGCACAGCGTGTGATCCTTTACAGAGGCCGCACACACTGAACTGCTGGTGCGCAGCGTGTAATCCTTTACAGAGCCGCACACACTGAACTGCTGGTGCACAGCGTGTGATCCTTTACAGAGCCGCAACACACTGAACTGCTGGTGCACAGCGTGTGATCCTTTACAGAGCCGCACACACTGAACTGCTGGTGCACAGCGTGTGAACTTTTACAGAGCCGCACACACTGAACTGCTGGTGCACAGCGTGGTGAACTTTTACAGAGCCGCACACACTGAACTGCTGGTGCACAGCGTGTGAACCTTTACAGAGCCGCACACACTGAACTGCTGGTGCACAGCGTGGTGAACCTTTACAGAGCCGCACACACTGAACTTCTGGTGCACAGCGTGTGATCCTTTACAGAGCCGCACACACTGAACTGCTGGTGCGCAGCGTTTGATCCTTTACAGAGCCGCACACACTGAACTGCTGGTGCACAGCGTGTGATCCTTTACAGAGCCGCACACACTGAACTGCTGGTGCACAGCGTGTGATCCTTTACAGAGCCGCACACACTGAACTGCTGGTGCACAACGTGTGATCCTTTACAGAGCCGCACACACTGAACTGCTGGTGCACAGCGTGTGATCCTTTACAGAGCCGCACACACTGAACTTCTGGTGCACTGCGCGTAATCCTTTACAGAGCCGCACACACTGAACTGCTGGTGCACAACGTGTGATCCTTTACAGAGCCGCACACACTGAACTGCTGGTGCACAGCGTGTGATCCTTTACAGAGCCGCACACACTGAACTTCTGGTGCACAGCGTGTGATCCTTTACAGAGCCGCACACAGTGAACTGCTGGTGCACAACGTGTAATCCTTTACAGAGCCGCACACACTGAACTGCTGGTGCACAGCGTGTGATCCTTTACAGAGCCGCACACACTGAACTGCTGGTGCACAGCGTGTGATCCTTTACAGAGCCGCGCACACTGAACTTCTGGTGCACAGCGTGTGATCCTTTACAGAGCCATGCCAATCCCATATTCAAGCCATTTCAAAGTTTCTGCTCCTTTTAAGTGGATGGCATGGATAAATACGACAAATTTATATCAAAGAACCATGATCTATATGGATGGATGCTTATAAAATGTGCATTTGTCTCAGAGTAAAGTGTGCTATACATTTTTCTCTATCAGCTGTCACTTACAGTAGGTAATAAAAAAAACTGTCAGATTCGACAGGTTTTTGACTAATCTACTCATGGGACTTCTTGTGTTTTCTTTATTTCGAGGGAGTCTTTTTTTTTAAATAATACCCTGTAAAGGAAATGCTGAGAATCCCTCGTGAGCAGATGGGGTTGTCCAAAACTTGTCAGGTTTTTATGACCTACTGTAAGTGACAGTAACGTAGGGATAAAGTAGTTTATGGTGCATTTTACTATAGAACAAATGTACATCTTACAACAACAACAAAATATTTGTAAAGCAATTTTATCACGTAGAACCCAAAGTGCATAAACTTGTCTCAGATCAGTTTATAGTGATGTGTTACCGGGGAAAAGTTATGTGATCATGAATGGCAGACTAAACAAAGGGCTTTTCAGTTTTTGTTTAAACACATCCAGGGTTGGAGCGGTCTGGATTGGGTGTGGCAAAGCATTCCAAAGAGTAGGGGCAGCATGATGAAGGCTCTGGCTCCAGAGGCTTTTAGTTGACCCTGGGGGTGGTCGTTAGTAGATGATGGTGATCTGAGGTTGTGGGAGGTGTGAAGCAGTTCCATAAATGCTTCAGGTATTTGTATGTAGAGGGCATTGCAGTAGTCCAGCCGTGATGTGATAAAGGCATGAACTAGGGTTGGAAGATACTCTGAAGGAATGAGATGCTTAATGTTTGCAAGATTCTTTAGGTGAATAAAAAGGAATGTTTCACAATAGCTGAAATGTGATTCATTTTATTCTCTGTCAATCAGTACACTCAAACTGCACACGGTGTTGAAGCTACTAACTTCTGAGTTGCCTAACCTCACTGGGGGTGACTGGGTGCTGCTTTGCTGTTAGGCGCTGGCCTCCGATAATAAAAACCTGTTTTATCATCACCATTTATTTTAAAGAGAAACTCCAACCAAGAATTGAACTTTATCCCAATCAGTAGCTGATACCCCCTTTTACATGAGAAATCTATTGCTTTTCACAAACAGACCATCAGGGGGCGCTGTATGACTGATTTTGTGCTGAAACCCCTCCCACAAGAAGCTCTGGGACCGCGGTATTTTTGGCAGTTTGTTACAATGTAACAAGGTTCACAGACAGGAATTACCGTATTTCGCGCCGTATAAGACGCTCCGGAATATAAGACGCACCCAGGTTTAGAGGGCAAAATCCAGGGAAAAAATATATACTAATCCTGGTGTGTCCATATTCCAGGAGCGTCTTATAATGGTGTCCCCTTCTGTCCCCAGAAGTCCCATTCTGTCCTCTTTGACCTCCTGTGTGTCCCCTTCTGCACCCAGGTGTCCCCTGTGCCCCCAGGTGTCTTCTTCTGTCGCTGGGTGCCCCCCTTCCCCTTCTGCCCACTGTGTGGCTGCTCTGTGCAGCTTCTGTTCCCCAGGTGTCCTCTGTGGTGTTGTCTTGTTATGTGACTGCCCCCCCTCCTCCTGACCCCTGTGTAGCCTCTGTCCAGCCCCCTGTATTTCCCTGCGTATTACATGTCCCCTCGCCTCCCTATGTGGTCTCTCTGTCTCCGCTGGTGTGCCGTGTCCCCCCTTCTTTTACCTATGAGGCCGCTCTGACAAGCCCAGTATATGTGCATCAGCTTATGCGTATAAAGTCTTTCCTTGCGTCGTGTGGCTCCACCCGCTTTGTCCCGCCCCCCCCCCTACCCGGTCGGTGTCTCCCCGTGCCTGTTAAAAGTAGTTCTAGACAGCGTATCTTACTACATCCACGCTGCCCGGGGATCGCCGATGTCCTCACTTCTTGCTCTAGTGACCGGCGCTTGTGGAGATGACGTCATCTGATGCGGCGGGTCGGCGGTTTGTAACGGCGGGCGATCGTAACTCGGGGTATTCCCTGCCTTTGCCGTATAAGACGCAGTGACTTTTTCTCCCCATTTTTTGGGGAGAAAAAGTGCGTCTTATACGGCGGAAAATACGGTAGCTGTTTACAGCTGTCTCTAACAGCCAAAACAGCTAGCAGCAGCTACATAACCTGCCCACAGTAAAAATGTTACCATGTAATAAATATCAGAATGTAAATCGGGGAGAGGAAAGATTTTACAATGAGCAAACACTGACTAAATCATTTATACATAATTATTGTAAAAATGAAGCACTTTTTTTATTGCATTATTTACACTGGAGTTCCTCTTTAAGGGAAAAGGTTCCGCACAATGACGTTCTGCACTGCCCTAATGACAAAGGGTGAGCTGATTTCAACCTTGCTGCATTTAGTATAAGTCAGTTGTCATTCATCCACTCCTGCAGCTCAGCTAAGCATGTGTTTATATTTGGAATGGGGTCTCTCATGTCAGGTTTGAAGGAAAAATATAGCTGGGTGTCAGCAGCATAGAATTGGTATGTCAGACCGTGTTTTTGGAAGATTTTTCTAAGTGGCAGCATGTATATAGTGAACAACAAAAAGGCTAGTATTGAGCCCTGGGGCACACCATATTTTAATGGTACTGGGTTTGACTGGAAAGGCCCCAAGTCTCCCCTTTGAGCTCTGCCAGCCAGGAAGGAGGAGAACCATTGAAGAACTAAACCATTAATGCCACATTACTTTTGCAGCCTGTTAAGCAAGATTTCATGATCAACTGTATCCAGGGCCGGCCCTAGACTTTTTGCCGCCTGAGGAAAATTTAGAAAAAAATAGAAGTTTGCCGCCTGAGGCAAAAGTTTCACCCCGCCTCATGAGCGGGCCGGCCCTGACTGTATCAAAAGCAGCTGAGAGATCAAGTAGTATCAGAATGGAACACTCGCCTCTGTCTGCCCATGAGCAGATCATTGAATATAAGGGCAAGGGCTGTTTTGCAGCTGTGGTGCTTCTTGAAGACAGATTGCAGAGCGTCAAAGATTTTGTTTTTTGAAAGCCTGGCTTCAAGTTGGAGATACGCAGCCTTTTCAATACATTTTTCCCAGAAGAGAGAGGTTGGAGACATGTCTGTTTTCTTTAGTGGTCTAATGATTGCTTCCTTCAAGCAGATAGGAAACTTCTCTGCTTGCAAGGAACAGTTTACTATTTTTTTAAATGCTTGCCTGAACAGATCAGGGATTTCCAACATAAACTGTGTTGGGCCAGGGTCCAGGTCACAGGTAGTCTGGCGGAGGTTTAGAAGGATGTTAGAGATGTCTTCTGTGTTAAATACCTTTAAATTCAGACCATGGCGGTAGGCTGTTTTTGCATTCATGATGAGGCTTTGCATCAATTCTTGGTGCTGTGGATTTAATGGTAGACCAAATAGTTGAGACTTTGTGAAGAAGAGGGCAAATTTTCACATAGGTCATTTGAGGACGTGATGTTGGGGTTCTGGCAAGATGTATTGCATAGAATGTCAGCTGTGTGGAATAGCTGGGCAGGTTTGTTGGCTGCTTTTGCAATTTCCTTTGATTAAAAAAAAGAGGGCTTTTTCTTGTTGATCATTGCCTGGTAATATTTTTAGTGAAGAATTAGGGAATGTTTTTCTTTTAAGCACTGAAGCAATAGAGACAGACTTATGATACATAGCAGTTATATCTAAGGACCGTGGAGTCGAGGTCTAAGCTGTGTTCTATCAGGCCATCCAGATTAAGGTTGTTCTTAAGATGTTGGGGTGACAGACCTTTCAAGGAACAATATTTTGTAAGATCCTTTACTGTGTTTTACAGCTGGTGCTATCAGGGAGAACTGGATAGTGTGGTGGTCTGAATAAACTACAGGGTTAATTTCCACAATGGATATTGAGTCTTAAATGAAATATGAGGTCCAAGGTGTGGCATCTCTTGTGAGTAGGGAGGTATTAGGCTTGAGAGAAGCCATGTCCATTTATGGTAAGAAGTAGCTTTAGATGCATGCATATCCGTGAAATTTCAAATTGTAAGATTTTTCATGATGGTCCTTTAACCACTTCCCATCCAGACCTTGTTTTCCCCTTACTGACCAGAGCAGTTTTGACACTTTAGCGGTGTCCCTTTTTAATCAGCCATAACTTTATCCTTACTCATGACACCTAAATGATCTAGGTATCGTTTTTTCAGGACAAACTAGACTTTCATTGGTGGGTATTTTATCCCTAGACCAAAAAAAATTTATATGCATTTTAATGGGAAAAAGAGGGAGAAAATGAAAAAAATGCATTTTTTCTCAGTTTTTATCAATTCCAGTTTAAAAATAAAAAGTACCACAGGAGATAAAAACATGTCACTAGTATTATGTCTCCCAGTATTGAAAGCAAAATGTGTCCCAAGTATCAGACCCCCCCTTATAGCCAGATGTGTCCCCAATATCAGTCCCCCCAGTATAGCCCAATGTGTCCTCTGTGTTTGGCACCTCCCAGCATAGATAGATAGATGTATCCCCAGGATTGCTGCCCCTCATGTGTCCATATGTGTCCCCAGGAATAGTGGTCCCCCATTATAGCCAGATGCGCCCTCAGGATTTGCAGGTGCACCCAGGATTAGGGCCCCCCACCATTATAGCCAGATCTGCCCCCAGTATAAAATTCTACATTTGAAAAAAAAAATATGTGGCCCCTCATACTTTATCCCCCCCAGCTGCACATTTTACCCCCCACCCCCCACCAGGGGTCCACACACCCCCATATGACCCAGCCAGATGTCCCCCCCCTCCCCCAGGCAGCCCCCTCGGTGGCCAGATCGCTATAAAAAATGATAAGAAAGCAGCCTGACTCACCTTATCTCGTTCCAGCGATCAGCCTGCAGCCCAAGCCTCCGATCGCCGCTCTGCACGCAGCCCTGTGATGCCGGTTACCGGGTCCCGGCTTGATGACGTCATCAAGCCGGGACTCGGCTATTCAGCATCACAGGGCTGCGTGCAGAGCGGGGATCGGAGGCTCGGGCTGCAGGCTGGTCGCTGGAACAGGAAAAGGTGAGTCAGACTGCTTTCTTATCATTTTTTTTAGCAGATCCGACCACGGAGGGGGAGAGATGAATGATCACACTGTTTGCTACAGCAGTGAACGTTCATCCGCGGGGGGGTCAATAATTGGCTACAAGGGAACATTTTCCCTTTCACCAATTAGTATTGCAGCTGTTAGTGCCAGGAGGTGCGCTCTGAAGCGCACCTGTTCCTGCACAACAGGGCTGAAAGCAGGTCAGTATATCTACGTCGCTGTGGCTTGGAGAGAGCCACAGCTGACGTAGATATACTGTAGCAAAGGACAAAGTGGTTAAGCATAGCTTAAAGTAAGGGTTAGGTCTAGGTCACCATGAGGTATCTGGGTACATTTTATTTTCTCACTTCTCTGATAGGAAAAAAGGAAAAATGAGGGTTAACTGAAGTGTTTTATTGGTTCACATTGTGTTGGACCATACCACATCCATTTTGACACGTACCGTACCGTAAGCCGGTTCCAATGCAGTGTCAGCTTGCATTTCAGAGTGGAGTTGTACCATTCATCAAATGAACAGCAAGCCAATCTCACTTTGCGGTGAGATGTTTCTGCAGTGGACCGCAACAGACTAAGGGCTGGTGCACACCTTGAGTGCTTCTTAAAACGCTAGTGCTTTGAAAAGCGCTTGGCTAATGTATATGTATGAGATAAATCACACCAGTGCGATGTGATTTTTTTTTTCTTCCCAAATGCAAATGCGGGTCCTGTAGTATTTCTGAGGCAATTTAGCCTCAATGTTAAGTACAGGTAGTCCCCGACTTACGAACACACGACTTATGAACGACCCGCCGATATGAATGACATGGATTCTCTGTTTCCATGGGAACAAGTAAAAACAAAATTTCAAATTGGACTTGTAGTTTTTGAGAAAATCGATTTTTAAAAAATCACAGAAAAAATGGCTTTTAAACTTGTAAAAGGGCAGAAGTGACACAGAGGGGGACACTGGAGGCACAGGGGGGCACAGAGGAGGTACAGGGGACAGAGATGGCACAATGTTCCGACTTAAGTACAGATTCAGGTTAAGAATGAACCTACAATCCCTATCTTGTTCGTTAACCGGAGACTACCTGTATAAGAAAGTCGAAAATCGCTCTAAAGAAAGCTTTTTTCCAAGCCCTTTTTAACAAAAGCTGTACACTTTCAGCTTTACTGTGAAAAAAAAAAATTGCTACACCAAAATGCTCCAAAATCGTTAGCCATAACTAGAAAATCACTAGTCACATGCTTGGAAAAATCACTTCTAAAAACGCCTAATCGTTTGCGATTAAGCTAATGCTTTTAGGTGTACACCAGCCTTAAAACAGAATGGGTCATTGATAACTGACTTGTGAAAAATCACTGCAGTCTTTGATCCGTGTCAGTGAGAGAGACTGGGGCCCCCGGCTGTCGTGCGGACCAGTGTTTGTGATTTTAAGTTTTGTTTTTTTGCAGCTTCCGGGATGCGTTTGACAGGTGAATGGTTAGGGAGGGGACCGTGTGGGAGATGTGCCTACAAGGGGCGTCCCTGTAACAGATGCAATCAACGATTGCTTCCACCTGAAGCCTTCCACCTGAATGCTACCCAATTTATGCAATTCCTGCTAGATTTGGTACAGCAGGGAAAGGGTGTGTGCCAGTACACCTGATTGGCTGACTGGCGTCTGCTGGCCAGATAAAGGTAGGAAATTGCTTTAGCTGGCAGTTAACAATTGTGTTTGATCCGTGCCACAGTGTAGGGCTGTGGACATAGTGTGCACCAAGCTTGAGTTAACATTGCAATATTTACACACTTTTAGACAGTGAAATGTATGGGTTTTGTATTGCATTATGCCCGAGGAAGAGTTCTAAACTTTCTTTGTACAGACTAAATAAATATAATAATACCGTTGGTAGCACCGTCATAACTACCGGGGATGCGACCCCATCAGCCGCAGGGGGGCCCGCCAGCCGTGTGCGGGGGGAGTGCTGCCGCCCGCCCAATTCTGGGACCCCCCAGCCAGGTGTTGAAACTGGCCGCGGCGTCTTATAGACGCCGCGACAGTTCATTCCCCGCAGCCCGCAGTTTCCCGGGAGGCAGAGCAGGGCTACGGAAAGATGGCTGCCGAAGCCCTGCACTGGAGACTATTTGTGTCTCTAGTACAGGGCTTAGGGCGCCATCTTGTCATAGCCCTGCTCTCTGCCTGTCAGCGCGGGTGATGTGCTGCAGGAGGATCGTTGGGGGAGCTGCGCGCCAAAGGCCAGGCAAGGAGACTTCTGCCAGGTGATTGAATGGTTTTTTTTACAGGTGGATTTTATTGTAATAACTGCTGCCCACTGTACGATTTTCTGGTGACTGCTGCACACTGTACGATTATCTGGTGAACGCTGCCCACATTACGATTTTCTGGTGACTGCTGCACATTGTCCGATTATCTGGTGACTGCTGCCCATTGTACGATTTTCTGGTGACTGCCCTCCATGTTACGATTTTATGGTGAAATGCTGCCCACTTTACGATTATTTTATGGTGAAATGCTGCCCACTTTACGATTAATTTCTGGTGAAATGATGCCCACTTTACGATTAATTTCTGGTGCATTGCGATTATTTTATGGCGAAACGCTGCCTCATTACGATTTTTTTGGCACCTATAGGGGGGCCCTATCCAAATTTTCGCAGGGGGGCCCAGTGATTTCTAGTTACGCCCCTGGTTGGTAGTATATAATATTGACCTCTCAGACTCTAGGTCTCCTTGTGGGAAGTAATAGCGGGTAAGAATTCACACATTCTGTGCTGTTTTCATCTGTAGCCAAAGACCTTTATAATTAAAGAAACTTTTAACAAGGCTTTGCTGCAACATGAGTTGGGGTATGGGAATTCTTGGATTTGCTATGTATTCTAGTAGTTCTGCGGGTAGGGCAAGGTTTTGTAGGTATATTTGGAATTCCATAATCATGGTGCTTGTGACATTTGCAGTGGCCTGTGAGGCGTCTTCATGCAAAGTGCTTGGAGTTGTGAGGTTGTTTGAGCGGAGTAGAATTTTAAACATAACTAAGGAGTTCATCACAGGGATTTCAGTGCTCAGTCTTCTGTCCGACACAGGGCTGGTTCTAGACTTTTTGCTGCCTGAAGCAAACTTGAGGATGGAGCCCCCAAGCCCCCCCCCCCCAATTTGGAATGATCGCACAGCACCCAACAATTTACTCTTCTTCATTTAATTATCTCACATGACATGCGCAACTCAACACAATGTCTGGATGTGAATCTGTGACAAACAAACTGCTCACGCTCTGCCACTCCATTTCTCCTGAGTCAGGACAGCAGTGCCTCCTCCTCCCTTCTGCTGTTCAAGTCAAATGAAATACTGCCGCTCTCCTGCCTCCCCCCTCTTCATTCACTGTCAGACTCCTAATGGCCCATACCCATGGGCTACAATTGTCGCTGCAACACGCGGCGCGCGCGTGTTGCGGCGACAGGTCGCCCGTGAGTATGCGCCGTTGCACAGGCGCGCACCCCGAACTGTCGCTCGTCGCTGATGTCGCCAGGTGATTGAACTGCTCAATCGCCTGGCGACAGTTGCCGCCGCAATTCCGCCGCAACTGTCGCTAGTCCGTGTGAGTACGCGGACTAGCGACAGCAACCTCCATTGAGGAATGCGGAGCTTCCGGCGGGGGGAGGAGGAACGTCAGCGACAGCTTCCGTTGCGCCGCTGGTCCCTCTTCCGCGTGTGTACGCGGAGGGACCTGGCGAGGAGCTGTCGCCGGCCTGTCGCCCACACGCTCACGTGTGCTGGCGACAGGCCCAAAAAGTTGCCCGTGAGTATGGGCCATTTCACAGCACAAGTTGCTTTTTCCCAATGATGACCTCTTCACCTCGCTCACTCTCCTCTCACTTCTCCTCCTACTCTGACTGCATGCTGCTAGTGTAAACACACTACAAATATGCTGCCCCTGCAATCTTTGTGCCTGATGCAAATGTTTTACCTTGCTTAATGAGAGAACCGGCCCTGGTCTGACATGATGAGCCTTCCTGGTTTCTCTCATTGTGGCTCTTGTGCAGAATATAGTAGCAAACTACTTTTGGATTGTGGTTGTAGCCACGTGTCAGAAGGAGCATTTGTATAGGTCTTAGGGTTCTTGTTTGGGTAATGCCTGGATCCTGCTTGCCCCTGCCGTCTTATGGCAGTATTTTCTAGTCTGAGTTTTGTGGTATGATTTACCACTGACATCTGCCTTAAACAAGAATAGAGACTTTATATACACAAATAAGGGGAGCCACGATGGAACTTTATGTAGACATTTAAGGGGAGCCAGAAATCCTTTGAAATCAGATTTTGTTCTATTCATTTTCTGCCAGCAGGTGGTGCCAGAGCACAGCCATAGTTCTTGCATATCAATTCTATGCATACATTACAGGAGAAATTCAGTGAGTGAAATAGTTTACAGTAAAACCTTGACTTGCAGGTAACTGGGTTTAAGAGCGCTTTCCAAGACTTCTTTTATGAAATTTTGACTTAATATATAAGCAACGTACTGATATACAGGCACAGTACTTATTGTATATGCACGTTATGTCATCACAACTGAGCCAATGGTTCTTTTCCCTTTGACGCTTCAGATTGTATTTAATTGTACTAAGGGCTGGTTCACACTTGCTTAAAAACGTAACCGTTCTAGTCTAGTTGCTGCATCCACTTCACCCACATCCACATCGCCACTATGACGTCGTACTCACGTGTCCTGCCAGCCATCTCTGCTGCTTGGTCCCTTCTAAACAGCCGGTGGTCGGGGAGCTCCATTGGGTTGCAAGGTTGTGTCGAGCCAACAAACAGGAAGGATTCTGCTAGTTACAGTGAAACTCGTTTTTTACATTTTTATTTTAAACAGTACAGTACTTTGTATTAAATATATTTCTATAAATGTTTTGGGTTTTAGAACGAATCATCCAAGTTTCCATTAATCCTTATGGCAAAATCTGCTTTGATATAAGAGTGCTTTGTATTACAAACATGATTCTGTAACGAATTATACTCGCAAACCAAGGATCCACTGTATGAGGATGAAGCCAATGAGCTGAGTATGAGACTTGAATCAGATCACCTGATTGGATCAGTTATGTCAATTCAGCTAATGTTTTAGATGTGTATTGTTCTGGTAGATCACTTTTCCCTCTAGTTTTTCAAGAATTTCAGTAATGAAATCTTTCTGCTAAGGTTGCTGTTCACCAAAACAATGAGACAATACGTCCATTATTGATACAATCTTGATTGTACAATCTTATCACTTCCATATAATACAAAGATTTACCTACTACATTGATATTTGTTAACCACCTTCTGTCCCTATGACATGAAAATAAGTCTCTGCGCTCTCCTCCCTACAAAATCATGGATAACACTGTTTATTTATCTCTGACCTGATAACATCACTACAGAGTTGAAAAGGAATTACAGCAACCCCCCCCCCCCCCTCCTCCTAGGGAATTCAAAGGCAGAGATAATTAGTAAACGAGTTTAAAATACACATTCCAGGAGCAGTCAGTAGCAGTTTGTATGCATTACTTAATTGTTACATCTAATGCATTATCAAAACAAAATGAACTGTTTAAATAAACAGGAGGGATAAACAAATAAAATGTGTGGGTTTAACTTTCTGAACATTACACTGCTCAGGAGGTTTTGCTAGCCTGAGTCTCCCCCTGTAAAACTATTAGGTTATCTGGCTGTATAAGATGTTAGCTAGCGCCACAGCCTCCCGCACAGCTCCTGTCTTCTCTTTGGGGAGGATCGTACATGACTTTATGACATCATGCGCAGACCCGATCCTCCCCATAGAGAAGACCAGAGCTGTGTGGGGAGGCTGCGCAAATTGCTGGAACCAGACTGGGTAATGTGTAAGCGGATGGATCGGGGGGGGGGGGGGGGATCTGAGGCAATCAGGGGGTTGTGGCCACCTGTACTAGCTAGCCTAGTGCTAGCCAACACCTTATACAGCTGGATAACCTAATAGTTTTATAGGGGGGGACTCCTGAGGCCAGCAAAACCTCTTGAGCGGCATGCCTGACACAGTGTCGGGCATACCGCTCAGGAGGTTAATGTACAATAGAATTGTTTACATTTAAGCTATAATGTAGGAAAGTGGATTAATTGTGTATTTTTTCACTTTTTTTCTTTACCTTTTAAATTGCATGGAAAATAAAGTAATTACTAAAAACAAATAGCCACAAAAAGCCTAATTTGTCCTGAAAAAAAGTTGTGATAATTATGGATTAAGTTATTGCCAAAGTAATAAGAGCTGAGCTGAACAGGGAAAACGACCAGGGTAGGGAAGTGGTTAAAGGATACATGAACTGAGTAAATAAAACTATTTTTACTTACCTGGGGCTTCTATCAACCCCTACAAGTCACGTGTGCCCCTCGCCGTAGCAACAGTCTTCTCCTGTCTCCCGCTGGCAGCCTCTGAAGATCACCAACCCCTTGATGGTATTGTTAAATACCACAAATCGATCTCTTGGAAGTAAAGTATTGGTTTGTTTACTGTACAGGAGACATGCACTAAATCATAGCATTGGCGTCAATTCACCAGAGAGGATTTACTAAGAGAAAAAAGGTAGGTAGTTTATCTCATGAGGTATTTTAACACTCTGGAGTCAATTCACCAGTGTGAGAGGACAGAGAGAAAAGTGTTCGATAGCAGGGGATAATGGAGAGATATGCAAGAGGAAAGTGTGAGAAAGCAGAGAGTTAGGTAATCGGTATTAATGATTTACATGGGATACTTTTCCTCTCTGTAAGCTTGAAAGTGAAGCATTGTGGGTAGGAGGCGGAGTTTTACCACTACGTGACCACAGTATTCCCGCCTTTTACTGCCGGATCATGTCATAAATCATATCACGAGTGAGTCTGAACTTCTTCACCACCTCTGTCTCAGTAAAATTATCAAGAACTGTTCTCTCACGAAAAATACGAGGGGCGATTAAACAGACCCTCCTCCTGCGCCTTCGTCTCCTCATATTAGAAGCAAGCTCTAAGGCCTAGTGCACACCAGAGCGGTTCGGCTGCGTTTTGCGATCCGCTTGCGGCTGCGGATACACTTGGGTAATGTATTTCAATGGGCTGGTGCACACCAGAGCGGGAGGCGTTTTGCAGAAACGCATACCCCCGGGCTGCTGCAGATTTTGGATTGCGGAGGCGTTTCTGCCTCAATGTTAAGTATAGGAAAAACGCAAACCGCTCTGAAAAACGGCGGTTTGCCAGGCAGTTTTTGTTACAGTAGCTGTTCAGTAACAGCTTAACTGTAACAATACATGAAATCTACTACACCAAAAACGCTTCACAAAACCGCAGAATGCTAGCTGAAACGCTACAGAAAAATAAGAAAACGCGTTTCAAAATCTGCTAGCATTTTGCGGATCTGCTAGCGGTTTTTGGTGTGCACCAGGCCTAACAGAGTAAGCTCAAAAGGCTCCATCTTCCACAGCAGCAGCTGCTGTGTGAAAACCACGATATCTCCAGGTTCATTCAGGGGATAAAGAGATGAAAAAAATAACAAATGGCCACACACCCTTTCTTCCCTGGTGAATTGTGATTTGGAGAAAAACTAACTACTAACTATCACTTATTTATCTCATACTTATCTCACATTTATCTCTTGCATTTCTCTCTGTCGATATTTTCCCCTATACTTCTAGAGAATTGCTATTTGGAGATATCACAGGAGGTAAATTACCTCCCAAGAGATAAATAGGTTGGTAACCTCTGGTGAATTGACGCCAATGTCTTAGTAGGAAAGCTCGGAACAGAAGTTATATACTCCCACATTACAGTCATTCTTCCTACTCCGACAATGATTGGATACATACAAAATATCTGAGCTAACTATTGGAACACAGAATACTGCATAAATTAATACATGAATTCATATACATGCTTAAATAGATAAAGTCAGTTAGTTGTTAATTATTATTTTAGTATTTGAAGTATTTGCTTCAATAGTAGCTTGTTTAATTTAAAGTTAGTTCGACTGATTAGAATAACACGGTGCCATCCCTTATCTGCAAGACAGCACAAATTGTTCATAGTAGCACATTCCAAACCCATGAAACCATGTGAGAGAAGAGAACTAGTCTTATACGAATAATTGTATAGAACAAAGGGAGTGTGGCAAAATGTCTTACAAGTGGCTATTTTATTATTTTTATCAATTTTACTTCATTGGGTCGGCATCTTATGCGCATGCGTGAGCGTGCACCAGCAACATCGGGAGCGTACTGTGTTTGTGTAGTAGTACTGCACAGGCGCATTACACTCCTGGGGACAAGTTTGCGTGTGGTGCGGGTGCAAGCCCGTCCACCAATCCAGGGGTCAGCGATCTTTAGAGGCTGCCAGTGGGAGAAGATCGGAGCTTCGGCGAGGGACACACATGACTTGCAGGGGCTGCGTAAGTAAAGATCGATTTATTTACTCACCTTGTGTATCCTTTAAGGTTGAACAATTAAGATTGTGTTATTGGTGACCACCTTAAGGCAGAGTTCCCCAACCCTGTCCTCAAGGCCCACCAACGTACATGTTTTGTGGAAATACACACAGGTAGTTAATCAGCTCTGCTGAGACACTAATTACCTCAGCTGTGCATGTTTGTGGTTTCCTGCAAAACTTGTACTGTTGGTGGGCCTTGAGGACAGGGTTGGGGAACTCTGCCTTAAGGTTTTGTTCCCACTGCATGTGATCCCATCTGAACTGATCTGAATCCGTGTTGATTAGACCATATATAATGTGACACGTGTTTGGTGAATGGAGCTGGGAACTGAAATTGAATTGGTTAGATCATATATAACGTGACACGCGTGTGGCTTTGCACATTATTTACTTGACACCCAGGTCATTCAGTACCTAAGCCTTTAATCTAGTGCTTTGTCTAAGGCAGGGGTCACACTTGAGGAGATTGTGTGCGATTTCTCCACATGCGGAATTGCATCAGATGTGGCAGCCCATGTTAATCAATGGGTTAGTTCACATATAAATGGGTTTCCCCCATGCTGAAGAAAATGTGCTGCCTGCAGCATAAAATTGCACATTGTGTGCAATCTCCCATAGCCGGCTCCTGTCAGCTGACTGCATATTATAAACTCAAAATTGTTTGTAGAAAATCATAATTGATTTTCACAGATGTGTGAGCTCTCCCTGAATGTTGTTAGTTAAAGGGAAAATCCACTTTTATTGCAAAAAGCCTTAGTGATTTGGTTGGCTCTGTATACGGTAGAGGTAAGAGATAATAGCAGATATGGTTAAAGTTTAGAATTCTGGCATTTATTGGTAACCTGAGACTAAGGGAAAGAAAAAATGTATACCTACCTGAGGCTTCCTCCAGCCCCCTTCAAGCTGATTGGTCCCTTGCTGTCTTCCAGTTCCCACACCACCTGGATCCTCCTCTAGGTGGCCCAGTAATTCAGACAGTCAGGGCTTACAATGCATGTGTGGCCCAGCTGCCCGTGTGCCCCCCAATGCGCTTACTTTGCTGTGAGAGTTCTGCGCCTGTACAGTGCTACTGCGCAGGACACTCCTGGCCACGGGAGCTTTCTATTGGTGGTATCAGAGTGCTGCTGCGATGTCATTTTTTTTTATTTACTATTTTTTTTTTTTATCAAAAAAGCTTTTTTTTAATTTCCTCCCTCCCCTCAAGATCCAACCACTACAATTGCCTCTCATAGGCATCAGCTGGGGACAATTTGGTGACAGGTAAGTCCCCGGTACAGCGCTGCAGTAGATCGTAGCGATGTACAATTGATTTTACCGTTTTTTGATTCTTCCTACCGCCTGCCAGCTCCGATCACGGCTGGCAGGCTGTTGACAGATCCCCTCTCCATAACTTGGCAGGGAACTGGAGGAGCCAATTGGCGTTAGGCGGTCACTGAGGAGTTAAAGATAGGAGATAAGCTTAGTGAATTGTGGCCATTATTTCAGCTTGATTACAGCCCAGCTATTCCACAGCATGTCTAACACAAACGGACAGACGGGGATGTGATTGTTATTTCTGATTGACTTTTCCGATTACTTCTATACAAAAATGATCTGAAAAACAATCAGAAATTTAGATCTGACCTGTGGGTAATTATCGATTTGACCACAAATCTGATGGGAAATTGCATTGTGTGTACCAGGCACTAGTTTTGGAAATGATTGACAATTTTAGAATGAAAATGGGATTTCCTATTTAAAAAACTGCTTCCTATGTTTTCTACCCTTTACAGTATATTCGGGAAGGGGGGATTGAAGATCTGGTCAGACCGTTGCTTGCCATTTTGGATCGTCCTGAGAAGCTTCTTCTCTTAAGAGATATACGGTAAGAGCATAAATGGCGCTCCAGTCAAATCACACACAAACTTTTTATTATGCAGTTATAATGGCAACTACTTACCCATAATCAGGGCCGGATTTACCATAAGGCACTGTAGACATGTGCCTACAGGCACCTGATGATGGAAAGGCAGGTCATTCCCCTCCCCGAGCACCTCCCTCCCTCCTTCCCTATGCAGAGTCCTGATGAGAGTGTAAAATGAGAGGTTACTCACCCTGTTTCCAGCATTCCACTGACGAGATCTCCCTTCAGTCAGGCGCACCTCTAGCTACTTAATACTGAGGGTTCCTCTGACTACCTATTATTTGGGGGCACCTGTAGCTACTTAATATTGAGGGTACCTTTGGCTTCCTAATACTAAGGAGCACCTGTAGCTACCTATGATGGGTAAGGTAGAAGTGACAGCTGGGCCGGCCAGCACACTTGTGTTGTGGTTCGGCGGGTGTTTTTAGGTTCATGGAGGGAAAGTCTGCCAGGTGCCAGGACATCCGTGCCTATAGGCTCCTGTGAGGTAAATCCAGGCCTGCCCATAACTATGTATTCATCTTGCTGCACTTGTAACCTAAATAACTAATAGAAACTTCAATATCTTTTTAAACACTTTTATTAGCATAGTGTATAAAGCATACAACAGTTTGTCAGTCTTAACTGGCATGCAAAAGTCACACAGTAATATATATAGTCATGAGCGACCAACCTATAACTGTACATCCAGTGAGTTGATTAAACACAATAAAATTATTATCAATGTGCATATCATTATAGGAATGATTGTCGTATGCTGTAGGACAGTAATGATAGTGTAACCCGTTTTATCCGTTAGCTCTGGGCTCCGGCTGAGAGGAATCCACCAGACACTGACTCAGATGAAATTATCAAAGATTTATTCGTGACCTAACGGTGGTCACTGTAGCTTCAATCAACCCGTAACCAGGGCCGGCCCTAGACTTTTTGCCGCCTGAGGCAAATTTTTAAAAAATTGCCGCCGCCGCCGCCCCCCCCCCCCCCCGCTCTGGGGGGCCGCCGAGCTGGAGGGGTAGCTGGCAGGACGGGGGTATTGGGCCAGCGGTGGGGAGGGGGGTCGGACCCCCCCCCTCCCTCGCCTGGGTCCCCCGTCCTCCGCTCCCCTCCAGCCTTAAATAGAAGCAGCCGCTATGTGTAAGAGGAACGGGCGGGGAGGACACTCACCTCTTCCCAGCGTGCGCTCCACTGACGTCACTTCCTGCAGCGTTGCAGGAAGTGACGTCAGTGGAGCGCACGCTGGAACGAGGAAGAGGTGAGTCCTCCCCGCCCGTTCCTCTAACACATAGCGGCTGCTTCTATTTAAGGCTGGAGGGGAGCGGAGGACGGGGGACCCAGGCGAGGGAGGGGGGGTCTGACCCCCCTCCCCGCCGCTGGCCCAATACCCCCGTCCTGCCAGCTACCCCTCCAGCTCGGCGGCCGGCTCCCCGCACCCACGGACGGGCGGGTGCCGCCCCTGGAAATTTGCCGCCTGAGGCAAAAGTTTCACCCCGCCTCATGAGCGGGCCGGCCCGGCCCGTAACACTTAAACAACACAATACACCTCCCTTGCACATCACAGGTCAAAATACACAATCTTCTAGTCTTCACAGGCGGTGCACCGGTAAATACTGCAGAATAAAAAGGTTAAGTTGCATACAAATTATATATGAAAGTTGAATTACAAAGGTCTTCTTGTACAATAATAAACCACTTCACAGCATGTTTACATCACAGTACCATTGAGTGGGGAATGGGCTGGGGAAGGGGATAGTCTACTGAGCAATTCAGTTCCTAAACCGTTCTCAGTCCCTTGTAACCAAGTCCAAGCTATATTGCTCAGCAAAACCTGGGGGAACTCGTGGCAGTCTTCAAGATGTTACTGTACAGTTTCACAGTTCATTGGGTGATCCCAAAAGGACGTTCACTTTGCTCAGATGATCTCTCAAACTCTTTACCCTTGGTAATATCCCACCAAACCCACAGGCGCGCACCACCTTTCTGGATAGGGCCTCCTCCCAAAACAACAAACCAAATAAAATATAAATCAAATAATCAAAAAGGGTTAGGTAAATAAAAGTAAACAAAATAAAATATAAAGTGACCAATGCACCCAGCTATGCCACCCAAATCACTTTCCCACAATATAACCTTCTTTTAGTGCACTTTGACTTTTAGGTTGAATAAGCTCTAATTTAGAGTTGTTGCAAAACTTGTACTCCAAGGTAAGTTGACTCTGTATCTTGGTCAGAAGTCAGTTCACTTCTCACTGTAGCACACCTAAGTTTCGCTCTCCTGGCTCTTTGGCGCGCTCTGGCTGGTTCTAGCCAGTTCCCTCCGGCTACACCTCTCCCGCCCTGCCCCTCCGCGCCTGTGCTGTAATGTATGACAGGCTGTGCGGGGCTTCTGGAAAGTTCCACTGCTCTGTGTGCTTTGGTCGCTTAGCAACAGTCTATGCAACCATTACAGCGCCTCCACTCCTCTCCCATGCACCGTTTTGGTTCCATTAGGCTAACATCTAAGGAGAAATTTAGCCTTAGATGCTAAAGTTACCTCACACATAGAAATACATTGGCAAAATCTTGTGACCCTCTTTTAGAGGGTTACAACAGCAGAAACAAAAACTATAACTACATACAACCATAGCACATCTAAACGCCAACAAGTCACTGTGAGAATTCTATACATTATCAACATATTATAAACATATAAATTATACCTGAGCCTCATTCTGTGCGGTGAGAGGAGAATTTTGCCACTTAGACCATACTAACTGGGGCGACGTTGGGGCCAGCCATTTTAAAGTAGTAGTTCTCCGGGCTAGGAACAAAGTCTCCATGAGAAATGTACTCTCAAATTTTGTAAAGTAGTTCTCTATAAAAATATCCAGAAGACAGTGCTTGGGGTGACAAGCCAAGGGTTGGTTCAAGATTTCATGTAGCAAGAATATATAAGATGCTAGTAATCCGCATTCACAGACATACATTTTGGACAGAAGGTGTCAGATATATACGCTTAATCCCAGCTAGGTGTTTAGAAGTTAATGGTGCTTGTTGTAGAATATAAAATTATATGCGTTTGCCAGTAGCAGATATAGAGGCGTATTCTCTCATTCCTCCTTGTCCATATCCATTTGTTCACTAAACCATTTAGCTATCAACTGGTCTGTATCAGGTGCTCTCTTAGCAGTAATAAGGGAGGAGTACAATAAGGATATAAGTCACCCCTCCCAATACCCTGGGGCCTTATAGGGAATATGAAGTGAAAATAAACTTATGAAATAATGCATTGTATGTGAAGTACAGCTAAGAAATGGAACATTAGTAGAAACCAGTATTGTTTGCAGTACAGGAAGAGTTAAGAAACTTTACTTATTATCTATGCAAAAGAGCTTCTTTGAGCTCTACAACCAGTTTAGTCGGCTACAGTGCGGTTTTCTGAGGCACTTATACTTCAAAGAAACAGTGACAGGTAGCTTCAGATAATATTTTTATTGCAGTGAAGTTTAAATGGTCATTAGCCCTGCTCTGTTTTCATTATATTATATCATACGTTTTTTCCACTTCAGTGTCACTTTAATATACCTATAAATGGGTACCGTGACAATAAACTGCAGGTTGCATACATAATGCAAGTTGCGCCATGTGCACTTCATGCATTACATTACATAGCGCACAGCCATTTTACCAGTGTCTATGTGCATATGATAATTTTACTGACATTTAGTCAGTCAACCCCATTGTCACTTCACTTCCTAAACGTCAAAGCCACTACTGCAGGAAGCCCAGGAAATTGGTTTGTTTACATTACTTGGGGATTACCGCCGATGGCGGCTCACAGGCTAAATGTAAACACAAGCGGAAATAATCCACTTTGTTTACATTGTACGGCGCTGCTGCGCAGCAGCGGCGTAAGGCAGATCGGCGATCCCCGGCCAATCAGCGGCCGGGGATCGCCGCCATGTGACAGGGGACAGCCTGTCACTGGCTGCACAGGACGGATAGCGTCCTGTGCAGCCCCGATCTCCGGGGGGGGGAGCAGGTAGGAGAGGGAATTTAGCCGCAGAGGGGGGCTTTGAGGTGCCCCCCGCCAGCCACACGCAGGCAGGAGAGATCGGACCCCCCCAGCACATCATCCCCCTAGTGGGAAAAAAAGGGGGGCAATCTGATCTCTCTGCCTGCTACCTGATCTGTGCTGGGGGCTGCAGAGCCCACCCAGCACAGATCACTAAACACAGCGCTGGTCCTTAAGGGGGGGTAAAGGGTGGGTCATCAAGTGGTTAAATTGGCCCTAGACTGCAAGGGACATTGCAGGGATTAGATTGTGAGCTCCTCTGAGGGACAGTTAGTGACAAGACTATATCCTCTATAATAAAACCCCTGTGTCCCTGCGTGTGCAGTCTCTGTGTAGCTGGGTCCGTGCTTTTTGCTACTGCGCATGTGCGCAGCACGGACCCAGCCTCACACAGACAGGAGGATGGGGCCAGGGAGCCAGGCGGGCGTGTGAGTGGGCGGTGAGAAACACAGACCCTAGAGCCCTTTTTTAAACAGGCTTGGGTCTGCTAGTATTCTATAAAGTGCTGCAGAGGATGTCAGTGCTATATGAATACTAAATAAGAATAATAATTGCTTTCATCCCACAGTGACCTTCCAGCCTCAGAGAACTCTACTAAAATACGTCTCTTAAAGCAGGGGTCACCAACCCCCAGTCTGCGGTCCAATGCCGGACCACAGTCTGTCTTGAGTTGGTCCGTGGGCCTGGCCTCTATCTTTTTCTCTTACTGTATTTCACTGATGCAGAGCTGCCTGCAGCAGAGTGTCACCAGCAGGGCCGGGCCGAGGCATAGGCTGGAGAGGCTCCAGCCTCAGGGCGCAGTGTAAGAGGGGGCGCAGAATTCATTCAGCTGTCATTCCTAATTGTGTTTGAAGCAGAAAGAAATAAGAAAAGGAGATACATAGCAGTGACTGCAAGCCAGATAACTAGATATTAAGGTGCTGGGGAGGTTGTGGGCCCTGTTGCGCCTCTTAATCTAATAGCAATCAGTGTTTGATGGCTCGGGTGGCAGGGATGGAGGGGCGCACTTTGGTGTCTCAGCCTTGGGTGCTGGAGGACCTTGTCCCGGCTCTGGTCACCAGGTGGCGATGTCCTCTCCTTACAGCCGTTTCTGGTTAGCTACTCACTCCAGGTGGTCTGTTGCACTGCTCTCTTCCGTTCTGCTCACTGTAGGAGTCTCCCATCCTGGCAGTTATTCAGCGTCTAGTGAAAAATGGCGCCGGCAAAAAAATGGCGCCCCCTTCTGTCCGATATATGTTTAAAACCTGCCAATTTGGTGTTGCTAGGATTTAAGGGGACTTTGCTATTAACTGCTAAAGTCGGCGGGAATTGTTTCCACTGAAATGTCATTGCGCGATTTAAATAGATACATTTTCCTCTTTGAAGATTTAAAATCGATTTTCTCAAAAACTATAAGGTCTTTTTATACAATTTTTTTCTTTGTGTTCCCACTATTCTTCTCAACATTCCCTACACATTTGGTGTTTCTGGCATTTAAAGGGGCTTTGCTATTAACCGCTAAAGTCGACGGGCGTTTAATTTTCCCACGGTCAGAAGAAGAATATTCAAAATCGATTTTCTCAAAAACTATAAGGTCTTTTTGAAAAAAAAAATTTCCTCTTGTTCACAATTTTCTTCTTAACATTCCCTGCGAATTTGGTGTTCTTAGCTTTTAAGGGGGCTTTGCTATTAAACATTAAAGCCGGCGGGCAGATATTTTCCAAACGGCAGCAAAGCAGGGGTTAAAACGATAAATATCGTTCAGGCAGGACAAAAAAAAAAGTTTTAAAACGATAAATTTCGTTCAAAAGGTCGGCGCCATTTTTTAACCTTTTAAAACGATAAATATCGTTTGATAATGTAAGTGAATGGGGCGCCATTTTTATCTAACGGTCAGGGGCGCCTAAAGCCACTGGCACTAAGGGCAGCTGCTTGGAGCGGCATGAGGGGGGGGGGGGGGGCGCGCTGCTGCGGGGGGAAACTGCGGCTAATCGCCGCTTTTGCAGTCAGCTGCAGCTGCGCTTGTGTCCGATCGTGACTCTGCCGCCTGTATGCACGCCCCCCCGCCCAGGCCCAGCCAATATACTTTTTGCCAGGATCCTCTCACTAGAGTCCCACGCACTCCACCTCCTCCTCATCCCCTGTCCCGCCCCTCTCCCTAGCAGCAGCCGCACGATTTGTTTACTGCTGCGTGCGGCCCCGCCTCCAACTCCGCCCCCCGCCAGCCAGAAGTTCGGGTCCCCTAGGCTTGCCGCTATCTGACCAATCCACTATGCTTCTCCTGTGCCCCCTGTGTGACGAGCAGGCAGAGGTGAGATGAGCTGCAGGGGGGAGACTGGGATCAGCGCAGCAATGCTGATCAGTGCAGAAGAGACAGGAGGACAAGGCAGCTGTGCACTGTGTGAGCCCAGAGCTGTGTATATCGGCATGTAGCATGTGAGCTGTCCGATGCTGATATACACAGCTCTGAGCAGCTCACAGTGCACAGCTGCCTGTCCGTAGACTCACACATCCCCTGCTCTAATCAGTGTGCTGCCAGGAGATCGTCACTCCTGATAAAAACCCTCACTGACCGTCACCTGCTGGGGAGGGGGGAGGGGAAGCAATAAAAAGCAGCATACATGCTAACAGTGGGGAAGTTAAACATCACACAACATTAGAGCAGTGAAGTAGCTAAGGAGCTGTGGGCCTAGGTGCAAGTTTTACATGGGCCCCCCCAAGCACTTTATACATAACAATTGATATGGCGCACCAAACCTGCCAATGGCAACTACAGTGTCAGAGGTGCAAGAAGGAAATGGGAAGCAGTTTGTTAATGATTATCACTATTCATAGTATCTATAGAAGTGATTATTACCAGCACAGGACCAACAGAGAGCTAATACTGTGATAGCGAGTGGACCCTTCAGGGCCCCCCTGGCCCAAGGGCCTCGATAAGGTCGCTACCTCTGCACCCCCTGTTGCTATGCCCCTTAGAGCAACTAACTAGGACTTTGCTCTGGGTGCCCATACATCTAGCCATGATAGGTAGATCAACCAAGAGACAGATTTCTCTCTGAACGAATCTGATCAGAGAGAGATCTGGCAGCTGCCCATACACTACAGGCTGATTCCCGATCAATTTCATGCTGAAACTGATCAGGAATTGGTCTTGTGACGCCGCATCTGACTGCCCGACGCTATCCCCTAATGTAAATTGTGTCCCCAGGTTCCCTGTGCAGTAGAGGTTACCTGGCAGTGTCCATCTCTGCTCTGCCTCACATACATGTGCCCTACGTGGTTGCCGGTGTATATGTGGGTGTGTATGTGACATCACACAGGCACGCACATATACGCTGGTAACCACGCGGGGCATGTGTATGTGAGGCAGTGTGGAGACAAAGCCATTGACGGACACAGACAGGTAACGTATACTGCACGTTACGATTATTTTCTGGTGAAAGATTGCTGCATTAAGATTATTTTCTGATGAAACATTGCAGCATTATGATTATTTTATGGTGAAACATTGCAGCATTATGATTATTTAATGGTGAAACATTGCTGCATTAATGTACCCCTGACGCCAGTATTTTTAATGTTTTCCTCCCTGGTGCTGTGTGACTAAAACAGCGTCATCCTCCCACCTCCAGCACTCCCTGCGGCCCCCATCTGACATCACACATGGGCAGGGAGGAAGTGGCAGTTCTTCCTCCTTGTGCCCGTCCTCAACTCAGCCCCTTCCACCTGCCGCTTCAATTCCCGTTATGATCTGCTGTACACAGCGCGCTGTGTGCGGTCTTGTGGTGATTGAGGTTGGAAGGATATCCGACCTCAATAATCACAAGTCCGCACACAGCGCAGCTCTGTGGCCCGCTGTTTGCAGTGGTTCATGAGCGGAACTAGAGCGTCAGGTGGAGGGACTGCATTATGGATGGGCAGAGGGGACGAGGAACTGCCACTTCCTCCCCGTCCATATTCGACGTTCTGCTCAGTCGAAGATTACGACTGAGCAGAATTGGGTCTACAGGGGGCGGATGGTGCTGTGTGCTAGTCGCACCGCTACAATAACGTAATCGATAGTAAAAATTTCAGGACCAAGGTCTGGGTCAGGGGTACTTTAAGATTGTCATGGGGGGCCACCACGGGAGGGGGGGGGACGCCACAGGTTTTCTTGCTTGGAGTGACAAAATGGCTAGAGGCGCCCCTGCTAACGGTGCTGGGTGCCATTTTTCACTGACCCGGTTATTCACCCTATCACTACTCCACTGATTTCTCGGTCTGTTAAACTGATACTGATGTTTTTAATTCACTGCTACACTATTGTGTTAGCCTAGTTTTCTACACAGCCTTTTTATATGTATTGTCCTATGGTTGAGGGCTTCCGGTTTGTTGCACAGATGCACTTGTCTCTTGATTATTTTGCCCAGTTTTTCTTTCATGCACTCAACACTTTTTTTTTTTTTTACGCAGGATAGTCTAATATTGCAGCAAGACCTTTGCACAGGCGCTATGCACTTTGTTATTGCCATCTGTCTTACCTAGGGGTACTACACACAGATATTATTCTAGCTTGATTAGGCTATTATTTGACACCTGCCTACAGTACATTGGTTGTATACTACCTATTTTTGTGGTATGTTCTCCCTGTGGGGTGCTGGAGCTGGATAACTGGCCACCTCTTGCTGGTAGTAGGGTTGAAGGGCTGGTTGAGGGGAGTCCGGCCACAGTTTGCTGTGGGGGACAAGTTTTGAAGAAATACAGGGGACACTATGTTGGAGAGGGGTGTGAATTTGGGGGGAGACCCTTCCCTACTTAAATTGTGGGAGGTATAGGAGGCACAATAGCTTTCCATGTGCCTAGCACCACCTTCCACCTGTTTCAAGCACCGCAGACAACCCAGTCCCCCACCCACCCTTCGGTAAACCGTGCTCATCCCTCCCCCAGTTCTCGTAAAAAATGTTTGGACTGGGAATAAGTCCTCGGGCCGAAAAAAATTGGGGACCCCACCTTAAAGGACATCCGAGGTGACATGATGAGATAGACGTGTATGTACAGTGCCAAGCACACAAATTCCTTTATTTCCCTCTTTGCCTGAAACCGTTTAAAGGGACTCTGAGCACCTCTCATGGGTATGCCTTTAAGACTCTGACCAATCCTGCAAAGTACTTAAAGATGCATACCTTTCTGTAGCTTGTGCTCTCTTCTTTCATATGATGCCTGAATCGCCTTCTACACCAAATAGTTTTTGTTCTATTTCAATTTAAAAATTGCGGCTGCCATCTTAGCTATGTTATAACTTCCGAGTCACCCCTGTCTTCTCTGTTAGAGAAGTGCATCACTGAATGAAGCAAGAAGAGGAAGTGACACGTCTGGCCATTGCAAGAGGCTCCTCCAGAGGGGTCATAGCACAACTTTGTTGGAAGTCATCTGGCTCAGAGTCCCTTTAACATCAGGTATGCAAGTGACTATTTCTGTCTGGTCAGATCCTGGTCGGACTATAGCGTAGCCCTCACTGATAGGGAATTGCAGCCTTAAAACATTTTCCTGGCAGAAAATGGCTTCTGAGAGCAGGAAAGAGATACAAAGGGTCAATAGTTCATAGATTTTAGCTCTAGCATTCTTCAATGAATGTGTCATTGAGCAGGGCCAAAGAAACAGTGTATCTTAAAAAGTAGATTCAAATTTAAAAAAAAACTGCGGGATATCTAAAAAAGATATTTTAAGGAGAAGGGTAGATACAATATTTCATCAATTTATTTTCACCTCGGATGCCCTTTAAATGGAATTTCACTTTACTTTTTCTCTAACTGAGAAAGTTTTATTCCACCTGATGAATCGCTAAATCTTCCCTTCAAACCCACTTTAGTTATTGACCAGCCTTTAGCGTTTACCTCGATCCCAGCTAGGGAAGGAAAGGACATATATAAACATTGCTAAATGGACCTTCAAACACTTCCTGGAGTGACTGAAGTGAATAAAATACAAAAAAGGCCACCCAAGCCTGGAATGATCTGATAAGTTTACATTTTAAACTGAAGTATAATTTCATACAAAGGATTAAATTGTATCAGCATATCTAAATACTCTCTTTACAAAGGGACACTTGTGATGGGACCAGGAACTAGTCTGCCATCCCAAGGAACATTTTACTGGTGTGTTTAAAAATTGTTCCCCAGCTGGAGTATATCCAAATCTGTTGTTCAAAGCAAGAGTTGTCAATTATAATTCAAAAAAATATCTATAATTATCCATGCTATAACATACCCAAACAGGAGCCATTTCCAGCTTCTGGCACTGAACTTGGTAAGGGGCTTATTTAAAACCTACAGTGCCATGACATGGAATTAAAGATTTCTTTTAACATGCCATTATTTGTTATAGCTGTACTTGTTATATGCTGCCATATAGTTCTTATTTTGTTGTATGTTACGCAGGGGCTTGATTGCACTCACAGATCTGGGACGCTTTGACAGTATGGTCATTTCTCTGGAGATGGAAGCTTATGATGCCCTCAAGATGAGGTCAGGTAAGACTACTTCTACGTTGGATGCTTTTCAGAGTTTGGGCACCCACTGGCTGCTTGTATCCATAATAGACTAGACTGGTATCCTCAAAGTAGAATACAGTGAGTGTGGCTCTTTGTCCTGCTTGCCTGACAGTGCATGCCCTTCAGTATGGAGGGGTGGTTTAAGGTTGACACTTGCAAAGCACTGGTTTCAAACTGATGGGTACCATGGTGTTTCTATGGGTGCTGACACTGGAGGAAGGGTTATAAGTTTTACCTAATTGTGCCAACTTGAAGGGAAAGAAAGTACATTAAGTAACAGTAGAATATTTCAAAACTTCTTGCAAAGAGCATTAAATAATTCAATTATTCTCACTATTAAAACCAGTTGAAATATATCTATCTAAAAATCTATCATATCAATTGACCTGTTCTGTAAAGAACATATGGAATTAGAGGGATATGGAAGCTGCCATATTTGTATCCTTTCAAACAATAGAGATGGCCCAAACTGTTTGCTGGCAGACAATTCCCAGCGAAGAACACGTGTTCTCGCTCGCATCAGACAGGTGAACACATGGCACGTTCGACCACCCCCTTATACATCATCATGGAACCAAACTTTCACCCCTCCCTCCAGAGTCAGCAGGCACATGACAGCAAATAAGCTATCCCTCCCTCCTGGACCAACACCCCTTCCCTCTATAAAAATGCCAGCACGCCAGCCATTTTACAGTCTGCCTGCAGCTGCTGTGAAGGAGACTAGACAGAGCTGTGCTGCTGATAGGGAAAACATTAGTTAGGCCTCTGTTCTGTGTCCCCACTGAGTTTCTTGCTGTTTGTACAGTGGCTTGAGCACCCAAGAGCCCTTATAAGGGCTGGTACATTGGTATTCTTAATATTATTATATTGAAGTTCTGTGTGTCTGACTGTGCACAGTGCACCACTTAAGCTGTTTTACACAGGGGAGCACACACTGCTGTTAGTGGTGGTACAGTACCTTGCACAATAAGTGTTTTTTCCCCTCTCTTGATATTGTTATTTAGCAATTCTCTGTGTCCAGTGCACACATTAGTGGTTGAAAACTGGTCTGCTGATGGTCATAGTAGTGCACCGACTACATAACCCAATAATCCTTCACCACCACTACTGGCATTTTCTTGCATCCGACCACTTCTGCCCCCTGTATAGGGCCTTTATTGTGAAGTTATTGTTGCAAATAGTATATAAACCCATCTGTCACCTGATCTGTGTGGAGTGACATTCACTTTACAAAAAAGAAAGCAAGAAAAACAGCTGAGTGAAACACTACTGGCATTATCTATTATCCGACCACTACTGCCCCCTTTTTTCTGGCATGTGTACAAGCCAAATTTTCTGGCCTCTGGTGCTACACAGTGGCTGCAACACAAAAAAAGGCATGTACATGTCAATTCCCTGCTCCCTGCTTAAACCCACCCCCCACCTTCCGTTTCCTCCCTCTCTGCCACAGATTTAGCCACCCACTTCACCAACAAAATAGTCTCAATCCGTCAGGAAATATCCAATCTTCAATCTTCACCTCCCACCCCCTCACAACCAACTCCTCCTCCTCCCTATCCTCCCATCACCTCCTTCACTCCTACTACCATTGAGGAAGTCAACCACCTACTGCAGACTTCCCTTACCACTACCTTCCCCCTTGACCCTGTCCCTTCTGATCTACTTCAGCCTCACTTCACGGATTTGGCCCCAGTCCTCACTACCCTGTTTAATCCTCTCCCTATCCACAGGCACCTTCCCCTCAGACTTCAAGCAGGCCACAATACTGCCCCTGCTCAAGAAACCCTCCCTCGACCCTTCGCTACCCTCCAACTACCGCCCTATCTCCCTCCTCCCCTTTGCCTCAAAACTCCTTGAGCGTCTGGTTCACAAACGCCTGACCCTGTACTTCAATGCCAACTCACTACTAGACCCACTGCAATCTGGATTTCGGCCTGCCCACTCAACCGAAACGTCTCTCACCAAAGTGGTCAATGACCTTGCCTTAGCTATAGCTGAAGGTAAATACTCCATTCTCCTCCTCCTTGACCTTCTAGCAGCTTTTGACACAGTAGATCATCCCCTACTCCTCCAGTCCATGGGCATTCACGATCTCGCCCTGACCTGGCTTTCATCCTACCTCTCCAACCGCTTCTTCACAACCTCCTTCAATGAGTCCTCGTCTGCCCCCAACCACCTCTCAGTGGGAGTCCCCCAAGGCTCGGTCCTTGGCCCTGTACTGTTCTCCCTATACACATCCTCCATTGGCAAGGTTATCTCCTCCATGGGTTTTAACTATCATCTGTATGCAGATGACACCCAAATCTACCTCCACACGTATCTACCAAGGTGTGTACAAAGCATTACTTAGTTAAAGTCTTTGTCTACGCTTTTGCATGTAGTGATAGGAACTAGGGTTGCAACGGTATGAAAATTCACGGTATGATAACCGTCAAAAAAAATACCACGGTATGACGGTATTACGGTATACGGTATTACTCAATTATTCTCATTACAATTACCCTTATAAAAATGAGAAAATGTCAAAGTTGAGCAAACTCTTCTTTATTAAACTCTTAATGGTTAGGGTCCTCCTGTCATGCTTGAAATATTTACTCTTCTACATGTCAAAAAAACAATACCAAAAGTAAATCTCAATCTCTCGTGTCACATGACTGCCTATGGCAGAGAGGGCAGATAATAAGGCCATTGGAAAGCACAGTAGGTTAATATGTCTGCTTCCATGAAACAGGAAGTAGAAACTGTGCAGATTTATTTTAGGATTTGTATCGGCTGCAACAAAGAAAGAAATTGCTGTTGCATATCTTTGAGCAGAGAGGACGTTTTGAATTCAGGTCCACTTCAAAAATGTTGGTGAAGCATAGTGAAAGTTTTATACATAACTGCGGCTTCCTCCAACCCATCATGCGCACAGATCCCTCCCACGCCGCCATCCTCAGCCTTTTCTATCGCTGGTATTGAGTCCGGTAACTTGAGCCAGTCGCGGCCAGTCTGAGCATGCGTAGTGCGTTCTCTACAGCAGAGAATAATACTACGCAGGCGTAGTCCTATTTTCTGCCAGAGATGGAGGGAGTGCACTGCGCATGCGTAAAACTGGCCGCGACTGGCCAAAGTTACGGGACTCAGTAACAGCGATAGAAGAGGCTGAGGATGGCGGCGAGGGAGGGATCTGTGCGCATAATGGGTTGGAGGAAGCCGCAGTTATGTATAAAACTTTCACTATGCTGCGTCTCTGGTTTCCTTTAAAGGATACCAGAGCTGAAAAATAAAATGCAAATGGGTGGAGCGGACATGAATTAGGTGAAGTCCTGTGCTAAGCCACTGCGGGCGATTTCATTAAAAAGTAGGGGGACAGAGTAGAACAGGGGGGAGCGTTGGGCATGAGCACACACACACGCACGCACGCACGCACGCACGCACACACAGCACACACAGCACACACACCACACACACATACATCAGGCAGACATCACACACACATGCCATACATATACACACTAGCTGCATTCATACAAACACAGCACCTCTCACACAGCAACACTGCTTATCTGGTGTCGCAAGCTTCAGCTCCCCACGTGCAGTGTGTCTCTCGCTCCTTCTCCCAGGCGGGCGGCATACTCATCATTTTCATGGGGGAGGAGCGCTGGACATTCCTTTGAACACTGATCTGTATCAGTGTTTATGTCAGCTCTGCAGTCGGGGGGGAGGCAGGGGGCTGCATGCATCTAGCAGAAGGGAGAACGGGCTGTAGCCTTTTCTCATTTGCCTATTTATTTTGCAGGAATGACCTGGTGACTCCCCCTCTGCCTTTGTGGTACAGTCCACAATAATAATAAAAAAAAAAAAAACACAAGCAGATACATTGCCGGGAAAATCATTCGCCGTGTGCGCTCCAGCCGTGGCCGCGTCATTACAGGACGCGCATCACCGCCCAGCTCCTGCACTCATATCGGCAAGCCTCCCGCAATCAAGAACAAGCTTTGGGAGCTTGCCTTTGTTAGGAAGGGAGACACAGAGCAGGGCAATGCCGGAGCAGTGGCGGGGATGCGGAAATACAGCAAAAAACGGTATTTCCTAAAAGTGCTTACCGTGATTACCGTGCATTGTAAAACCGTGATATACCGTAATACCGGTAAATCGCGGCAACCCTAATAGGAACTCTGCCTGATTTCTGAACACATTAAAGAGACTCTGTAATAAAAAAAAACGTCCCCTAGGACAGAGTTCCCCAACCCGGTCCTTAAGGCCCACCAACAGTGCATGTTTTGCAGAAAACTACACACAATCACAGGTGGGGTAATTAGTGTCTCAGCAGAGCTGATTATCTACCTCAGTGGATTTCCACAAAACATGCACTGTTGGTGGGCCTTGAGGACAGGGTTGGGGAACACTGCCCTAGGAGGTACTTACCTCGGGAGGGGGAAGTCTCAGGGTCCCAATGAGACTTCTCCCCCCATCCCTGTAGCTGCAGGCAATCCAGTGTTGGCTCCTCCAAAGCATCCTGTGATCCTCCCCCCAAGTCCCCCGACAAGCCTGACAAGGCTTGATATATTTACCTCTCCAGAATGCAGCGCAAGCGCAGTAGGGGCTCTTCCTTCGGGCTAGGCGGAAATAGCCGAACCCGATCATATCCGCTCTACTGCGCAGGAGCAAAAGGACTCATGCCTGCGCAGTTGAGCGGGTCCATCGGGTTTGGCTATTTCCGCCTTACCTGAATGAAAAGCCGCTAGTACGCCTGCGCTGGATCTCGGCGAGGTAAATATTTACATCGCCACACTTCGGAGGACCTGGGCAAGCTAACGGAGCAACAGAGGAAGATGAGAAGGCTCCTTAGGATCCAGAGATTTCCCCCTCCCAAAGTAGGTATCCCCAGAGGAATTTTTTGTTTATTACAGAATTTTTTTTAAATAGAAGTGACTTTTAAAAATGTTCTTGATGTTTTACCAAGCAATGCTTACATGCCACCTCTCCATTGCTCCACACGTGAAAATAAAAAATAAATAAATAAAAAGCATTGAAGTAGCAGGATTCAAATCAGGATCATCGCTGAGCATCTCCAAAAGGTTATATTACATTATAAAGCCAACCCTGGCTGACTTTTTTCTTTTGGTATTTCACATGTATAAGAGTCTTCTAACTCCAGATAGTATGAAGAAATCAAAATGTTGGGGATTTGTTAACAAGGGAGGCTTGGAGGTTAAATAGCCTGACCTGAATGGTTATTGAAGATGGAGTTTTGAATTCTGTAATTCGTTGAAGCAATAAAATCTTTTAATAGCAAGTATAAGAAAGGATATGGTTTGAACTCCCATACTAGTGAGATACCTGAGACCACTGCCTAGAGTTTCTAATCACAAGACCATATTTATAGCTACTGTCTTTTTCACCATTAGTTGATGAAGCTGAAACTGTGCTGGTAGCAGACCCAAATATTTGTGAACTAAAAAAACAACAGCATAATCATAAGTTAGGTACTCTAAAGGCCAGTGTTTCAAGAAATGTTTTAAAAGCAAGTATAATAAAGGATATAGTTTGAACTCCTATACTTGTGAGATACCGGAGTCCAGTGCCTGGAGATTCTAAGCACCAGACCATCTTTGCAGCTTCACCATTAGTTTATAAAGCAGAAAACACTGGTAGCAGATCCAAATATTCATAATCTGAAAAAACAGGTTATCCGCTGGTGATCCAGCCATAGCTCGCAGGAAGGCCAGTGTATCTGGTTATCTTCTGGTAATTCAGCCATAGCTCGCAGGAAGGCCAGTGTATCTGGTTATCTTCTGGTAATTCAGCCATAGCTCGCAGGAAGGCCATTGTAGCCAGTGAGACTTCCTGAAGGACGTGGGTTCTAATGCCATGTTCTATCACCAGTGAAGGAGCCACCCCTTGCAGGTCAAGTACTATGGGGACCAGCTCAGCCTGAAACATGTGGGGTCTGATTCTCATGTCGGCTGCTTGTGACCTTGAACAAGTCACTTTATCACCTTCTGTCCCAGCCACTGCTCTACTAGGCCTCATCAATCTGTCTTCCTATAAGTGCATATTGCTAAAATAAGTTAATCTTCTGACATATATAATATAGAGCTGCCAGGTGAGGCTATATTTATAAGATTCTTAAAATGTTTGGCATCACAATGCATACTCTTTCTTGCCACCGCAGGTTTGTTTTCCTTATTTCTTGCACTACTACTTTATATTTTTGCCATGAAGCATCCCAAGCCAGGGTTTGAACCAGGGATGTTGTGAAGCATGCACTGAGGTCTTGCTATTTAATCCCAGAGCTTTACCTCCATGCTGTCACTTTGGCTGACATTAAAGTTTGTTGATTGCGCTATTAAGGTTGAGTATGCTCTTGCCACCAATCAGTACATAGATTAACAGTAGCTGCTAGTAAGAAGTTAAGACAGTCATGATCCAGAAATAATAACAAACTCACTGGTGATCCAGCCATAGCTCGCAGGTTAAGTACTCTGACGGCCAGTGTAGCCAGTGAGACTTCCTGAACGACGTGGGTTCTAATCCCATGTCGGCTATCACCGGTGAAGGAGCCACTCCTTGCAGGTTACGTACTCTGACAGCCAGCGTACCCTGAAAGACTTCCTGAAAGATGTGGGGTCTGAGCCTCACGTCAGCTCCTTGTGACCTTGGACAAGTCACTTTATCACCTTCTGTCCCAGCCACTGCTCTACTAGGCCTCATCAATCTGTCCTCCTATAAGTGCATATTGCACATGTTAATCTTCAAACATACATAAAACACAGCCGCGCCTAGATCTATAAGATTCTTAACATGCGTGCGACCGCGATCACAATACATACCCTTTCTTTCCACCGCAGGTTTACTTTATTAATGTCTTGCTTTATTTTCTTACCTCCTTGCCACCATTCTGCCATGAAACATCCCAAGCCAGGGTTCAAACCAGGGAAGCTGTGAAGCATGCACTGAGGTCTGGTTCTACAATCCCAGAGCTTTACCTCCATGCTAACACTTTGGCTGGCTTTGCAGCTTGTTGATTACGCTATTAAGATTGAATGTGCTCCTGCTACCAATCAGTACATGGATTGAATTAATAACATTTCTTGTTCAGGTAATACATATCCAACCTCCCAAAGCTGTTGCTGCTTCACTAGCACAACTGCTTTGAAAGATCCCAAGTTAGGAATTGAACCAGGTTGCCAAGCAAGCTTCCTGAAGTCCAGTGCCATAATCTGTGAGCATTACCTCCATGCTAACCCTTTGGATGATCTGCATTGTTTGGGTTTTTTTGACCCGTAGATTAAGGTATGACAACATCAAATTACAGAAAGGCATAGAGCTTTACCCACCAGCCCACCACTCCAGCTAACAACCAGCATTCTCTTTCAGTTTATGAACTGTAGGCTTGTCTCTGCTAGCAAAAGGCCCAAACACCAAACATTCATGACACATGAGTTGAAGCAGTCTAATGGCCAACTGTAGGCTTGGAAACCATGTGGAAAGCTGTGACATCTGTTCCAGCCAGCTTATACATAAAATGTAGCGCTGTAGGGTTACTCAGGTGCTGTGAAATGGCGCTCACTCCCTTATTATTGGTAGGATAGCTTGTTTTTGAGTGTGTAGAGCCATGTACGTATTAGGATTTTAATGTCTGTATGCATTATATAATAATGCAAGCTATATTTCAACATTTATATTCGCTCAGGTTTGTGGTGTTTCAGCATTGCAGAGGAGACTGGGAAGGGCCACATGAGCGGTACGGTGCATCCGCACTAGTCAGATATACTACCGTTGTGACTCAGTCAGTTGTTGCTGATTTCGATTGGCTCCGTTTTAGATTGTATTAGGTCCTGTAGTGGGGGTGTTACAGTATGACTTTATGGAGGCATCTTAACGCAGAAAGTCACCCTGCAGTAGTAAGTCTGTGATGTTCGGATTGCAACCAGTCCAGTGCTTTCCAGCAGACAACAGTATCCATGGGCAGTAAATGATCACATAACGTGCATTAACAGTGGCAGCGAAGCATGCATTTCATTGACTTTATGCGACACAGAGATCAGAAATGTGACCTTTTCATACCACAGTGTTTCTGTTTTTAAAGGGAACCCAATGCAGCTCCCACTGTAAACCTAGCCTATAAGAGAACCTTAGCCGGCATGATTTTATCAAATGAAAGAAAAAAAAAACATACTACTTGATCCAGGGGCCAGCTGGTAGCATCCATTATCGCCACTCTCTGCTGCTGTGTCAAGTTTTGCACCCTGAGGTCACAATGCTGCAGCTCACCTCTCTGCTTCCCATCACAGAGCAGAGAGGCATGATATAGGCGGTATAGAGGCTGGGAAAGGCACAATGGAGCGTAATAGAGGCGAGGAGATGTGGCGAATGGACATTTTCCAGGCGTGCCTCTCTTGCAAGGGATGTCCCTTCCAGTAATAGTCTACTGACAAGCTGTTGACGGTAGTTTTTTTGGGGGGGGGGGAAATTTAAATAGCTAATCCTAGTGCAATCTAAAAAACCAATGACTTTAAGGCCTGGGGCCCACTAGCAGTTTTCTCTAAGCGCTAGTGATTTGAAAAGCTCTTGCTAAATGCAATGCTATGGGGGATTTAAAAAAAACAAACCCTCAAGTGGGATCACACACATAGCATTACATTAGCAAGAGCTTTTCAAATTACAAGCGCTAACAAAAGGCTTAGAAAAGTGCTGCTAGTGGGTTCCAGGCCTAAGACTGGTTGCACACCTAAAAGGTGCAGTGAACGTGAGGCAGGGGAGCCTATCACCACACTGCATAAATCCGGCTTCATATGACCCAGCACTACAGTGCGGTGTCAGGGTCATATTCATATGCCCGCCTCCCACTCAGTGACATACTCCCTGCTGGGCAGGAATTATGTCACTGGGATTCTGTCGGTCTGCACATGCGTACTGCGCTCCCGTTCACACACACTGCGTCGACCATTGACTTGCAATACTGCATGATCCATGAGATACGGTTCATACGGAAACACGTAACTTTGACACGGTATTATGGCGATTTTAATATATCTGTTGCGTTTCGTCCACTTTGCAAGTCCCTTTCAACGAGCTGCTGCGGGGGAGAGTACGGCATTGTGACGCACAGTGTGCAAGGGGCCTAAAGGATGTAGCCATAATCAGGGCTGTGGAGTTGGTACAAAATTCATCAGACTCCAACTCTGACTCCAGGTACCCGAAATGGCTCCAATTCCTCGACTGCGACTCCTTAGTATTATACTTACCAGGGCTATGGATTTTGTACAAAAATCATCCGACTCCTTAGTTCATGAAACCTCCGACTTCGACTCCAAGTACCCATTGCTCCAATTCCTCGCCTCCAACTCCCAATCCGACTCCAACTCCACAGCCCTGGCTCTAATAATCAAACCTGTTCTTCGGGTCAGTGTGTGTCTTCTCTACTGGATTACTGCTAACTTGAAATGAGGTATATGAGAAAAGATATTGCAGATTCCTGCTTCTCAATTCTGATTGCCTGGTTGTCTAGTTATTCCTCTGCCTCTAACTTTCTATGCAGAGGTTCCTAACCGGTGTTCCGCAACACATTTATGTGTCGCGGCAGCACCGGATGGGTGGAGGCAGAGCATTGAGGACAAGCCGCAGTGAATGACTGGATGAGAGTGAAAACCATGTATACAGATTTTATATTGACTGTAGGTGTATGATTTGGATACAACTGAAATAACAGATCAATGTGGAAGACAAACACCTGACATTTTCTAAGGAAAGTAAAGCTGGCAGCCTCCATATTGCTCGCTTTTCAAATGTCCTTTATGAAATATTTCATGATGAGCTCCCTTAACCACTTGAGGACCCACCCTTTACCCCCCCTTAAGGACCAGCGCTGTTTTAGCTGATCTGTGCTGGGTGGGCTGTGCAGCCCCCAGCACAGATCAGGGTGCAGGCAGAGCGACCAGATCGCCCCCCTTTTTTCCCCACTAGGGGGATGATGTGCTGGGGGGGGTCTGATCGCTCCTGTCTGCCTGGGTGTTGCGGGGGGGGGGGCACCTCAAAGCCCCCCTCCGCGGTGAAATTCCCCCCCTCCCTCTCATCCCTGTCCCCCCTGGCAATCTGGGCTGCACAGGACGCTATCTGTCCTGTGCAGCCAGTGACAGGCTGTCCCCTGTCACATGGCGGCGATCCCCGGCCGCTGATTGGCCGGGGATCGCCGATCTGCCTTACGGCGCTGCTGCGCAGCAGCGCCGTACAATGTAAACAAAGCGGATTATTTCTGCTTGTGTTTACATTTAGCCTGCGAGCCGCGATCGGCGTCCCGCAGGCTATTCACGGAGCCCCCGCCGTGAATTGACAGGAAGCAGCCGCTCGCGCGAGCGGCTGCTTCCTGATTAATTAGCCTGCAGCCGGCGACGCAGAACTGTGTCGCTGGTCCTGCAGCTGCCACTTTGCCGACGCGCGGTATGAGTGCGCGGTCGGCAAGTGGTTAAAAATGAAAGCTGTTTGGATATGAAACGGCAATAAGCAGGACATGTCTTCTAATGGTCAATGGAGAGGTGGAAAATTGTTTTAATAATTGACTTATTCAGGCCTTGTTCACGTTGCATTCCGTTTGCGTGGACGTACGCGTTTTGTGGTTTTTGACGAGTCTTTTTTTTCCAATTCCCGGCGCTTGGGTGGGCGATTCGTTTTTGTGCTAAGCGGTCTTCTAAGCGTTTTTCCTGAGCGGTTTTGTAATTCACTCCCTGACGCAAGTCAGGAAGTGAACTCTTTGACCTGGAAAAGATTAAATACTATGGGCTCTATTCATAAAACATTTGCAGAAAAAAAATCTTGGAGGGAAAACACTGCATCGGTATTTTAGACTTTTGTGTGCTAATTCATAAAAAAGTTTACACTTGCGATGAAAGGTCGGGGAATTCCCGCACTAAACTAGCGGTACTAGCTGGGTTGATACATTTTCTCTGTGCAGAGACAGAGTTTGTATAAAGGAGGCAGCCCCAGCATCCCTTTAGATGTGCATTTTTTTTTTAAAACTGCCTCTCCTTGCCCTGATTCTTCTCTGAATCTGTCTATTAGTCTTTCTAAACAATCTATTTAATTGCCGCAGCTTAGAAGAACTACAAGAAATGTTGCACATGCAGGCTTTCTGATGTGTAATTTATCTGAAACCAGGTACCCAAGGGGTTAAAAAACACAGCCTGGGTATTCCAGAAAGCCTTTTTTTGTTATGCTCTCACTGCTGCTGCCTGGGAGGTCTGTCTCCATTAGCTTGCCCGTTATCGCTGGCTTATCTCCTTTTCTAAACAGTTGGTATTCTCCGTCCCAATTCCGCTTGCTCTAATCTTTATGTATTGACATGTGTTGTGATAAACTCCGCATAAGGCAGTCATTTCTCGCACTGCTCAGGAATTGTAGCTTTTCATGCGGAAACAGCTTTTATGAATGGACACTTTGCTAAACGGTTGGTAAAGTCAGCTGTTTTGAGCATTACCGCATGCGGGAATGCTTTATGAATAGAGTCCAATGTATTTATTCCTAAAAATGCAAACGCAATCACTGCACAAAACAATTTTGTTAGCGTTTTGCGGTTTCCCCGCACCTTCCATTGAAGCGGAATCACCTCAAAAATGGCCCATGCAGCGCTTCCCTGAGCGGATCGGAAACAAACCGCTCAGATGTGAACTCTGTCATAGAGAATCAAACACGGGCGATTTTAAAAATCACCCGCATTTGAAAAAAAGGCAAAAATGCCCTTAGTGTGAATGAGCCCTCAGGGAGCGAAACTGCAGCAAACATTCAACATTTTCACATAGGCCTAGTTCATAGTGCTTAATAGCGATACAGAATAATTCTGCATGTCAACGCATTACCCATTCTATGGGGCTGTTCACAATACTGCTTTGTAACTGATCATGTTACTGTAACTCGCTGCATGCAGGCTTTGTATTGAAGTCTATGCCCAGCCTCTTTTGGAGCACACACACATAACACATGCACTATGACTGACCACTGTGAATCCAGTCATAATCTTCCATTTTGTATAATCCTCAGCATTTTGTAGTATTTACTGTCAGGTTGTGTATGACAACAGCACTGCACAGTGGTTGCCACGACAATACTCCATACTTGAGCAGTTTATGATGCTTAACCCTTTCCAATCCAGTGTAAGACTCGTTCCGACAGTGGATTTTCTCCCTTCAGCTCTAGTGTGGGACATAATCCGACAAGGAGCATAATGGCTGCAGATAGGGGGTGCTGTTGTTGGAAATAATCCAACACTGCGTCAGCCCCTTCAGACTACTGACCACACTACACTTCATAAAATAAATATTACATGGGCACATTTGAGATTCTGCCACCTGACCAGTGTCAGGTTACTTAGATTAAAGTTTCGACACTTTGATCCCCTGCGGCACCAAGCTGCTCTGCATAATTACGCTGGCGTGCGTGCAACGCGTGGCGCAGCGACAGCATATGTACTGGCACCGCCCCTCCCCTGCTGATTGATGGCTCTAGAAGAGAGATGATAGCGACCCCACTGTCTCCCGTGCTGCAGCACCGTGGGATAACCAAAATGACTTCTCCCTCCTCCCCCCCCCCCCCCCCCCCATCCCACACAGTGGAGTAGAATTAAGGCTAGATTCACAGTAGATACTGTGTTGGGTTCCTTATATAGAAAAACACATATGGAGAAGTTACATTGCACATTATGCGACCATTGCATTGCATGCAGTGAATGGAAAGCCTGCTTAACTGCCCTGTTAATGCACTGTGTTGTGGGATATTGTAATCAATTGGATTGCATCACACCGGATTCCCTCTGATTGTCGCATAGACTTACTATTGAAGTATGACTTTCTGCATTAAAATGCCTCCATTACGTTGCATTGCAACGCCCCACCATGAACTTAGCCTGAATGCTGGGGATGTGTGTGATCTAAAAATTAGATTGGAAAGGGTAAAACCATAGCATTGGTACAGGTGTCTGGTCAGCATTAGCCGTATCCACAGCTTTTTCCCTTTTCCTGTTTTTACAGGGAACACAAATAAGCATGATTCACAAAGCTTTTTTACCGGTTTTACACCTTATCTAGGCTACATTTTTAAGCTTCCAAAATATATAATATATAATAAAAAATATAAGAAAAGTAACATTGCAATGAATAATGAATGTTAATCAGTAACAACTTACTTTGAGTGATCATTTTGCTTGTAAATGTGCTGAAAGGTTATTTTTATCAATTAAGTGATGAAGTCATTTATGAGAAGTTTTGTGAATAGAGCCCATTGCCCCTAACCACAGTGATTGCAGCCTCATTGCTAACACTGTGAACTGTACAAACTCAAGCAGAGAACTATTTTTGCTTTTAAAGTGAACCTCCGGACTAAAAATCGACTCAGCAGCAGCAGCACTGAAAAGGCTTTGTGTTTCTTTAACAGTTTCACAGTATCAGAACTTTGTTTCTCTTATACAAGCCTCATTTTTAGCTGCACAGAAGAAAACTGCCCGGGCTTTTTTCCCCTGATGCTGTGCAAAGCATGATGGGATTTCGAATTTTGTTGTTCTTGTTCTGCTATTTTGGTGCAATTTTTTTATTTTTTTTATTTTTTACATTTTGAATTTGACATTTGAAGCCTAGCGTGTGCAGCTGGGAGGGGTAATCAGGACACAGGACAGTTGGAACTGTGTCTCCTGCTCCTTGTCACCTCCTTTCAACCAAAAAGATGGCTGCCCCCATGACAAAGATGGCAGCCCCCATGAATCACAAACATTTACCTGTTCTTTTAAAACAGGGTGGGTAAGAGATTATATTACCTATCTATTCTAATTAACATAACTAATGTAACTTGATGACAGTATGTTTGTTTAGGCTGAAGTTCCCCTTTAAGGCCTGGTGCACACCAAAACACGCTAGCAGATCCGCAAAATGCTAGCAGATTTTGAAACGCTTTTTCTTATTTTTCTGTAGCGTTTCACCTAGCATTTTTGTGGTTTTGTGAAGCGTTTTTGGTGTAGTAGATTTCAGATATTGTTACAGTAAAGCTGTTACTGAACAGCTTCTGTAACAAAAACGCCTGCAAAACCGCTCTGAACTGCCGTTTTTCAGAGCGGTTTGCGTTTTTCCTATACTTAACATTGAGGCAGAAACGCATCCACAATCCAAAAAAATGCCTCACCCTGGGAGTATGCGTTTCTGCAAAACGCCTCCCGCTCTGGTGTGAACCACCCCATTGAGATACATTGACCAAGCGTATCCGCAAGCGGCTGCAGAAACGCTGAAAAAGCCGCTCGGTGTGCACCAGACCTAAATGTTTTCATTATGCACTTGATTGGTGAGCAATGTAGTTTTTTTAATATATATTGTTCTATTCAGGCAACATTTATGCAAGGCTTTGTTTTCTGCTTGCTATTTCAGACCCTTTCTTGCTATTTCAGACCTTGAGAATCCCCCATGAGGGGAACACTAGCCCAAAACCTGTCAGTTCTGCTTACAATGTTGGGTTTCCTCCTTTTTAATGTTCTGCCAGGCCTTTACTGCGGCGGTTTTCAGTTGCTGTTTGTTTGTAGGCATACATAAATAAATGGCACCTGGAATTAGATTGCGGCTAGTAGAATATAGTTAATATTAGCGATATTCTACTACTGAATTCCAATAGTAAAATCACAGTAATCTTTCTTTACCAAGATTTTACTATGACTAAACCTAACCCTACTCTCACACTGAACTACCTATGCCTAACCCTTAAAGGACCACACCAGCGAAAAACTGACAGGTTTTAGACTATTCCATTTCCTCATGGACTTTGTTTTCACAAGCATTTCCTGAATGGCAGTTGCTAAGTCTCACTGACAAAATAGTGCGTGAGTGAGTAGGGTGGCTGGCTGGTGTTTTACTATTTTGGTAGTTAAACTGTCTTTCTGGAAATGCTGTTGAAAACAAAGAAAACCCTGAGAATCTCCCATGAGGGGAAAACTAGCCCAAAACCTGTCAGTTCTGCTTACTTTTTTTTTTTTGCTGGAGTGGTCCTTTAACCCCCTTCAAAGCCCCCCCCCCCATGTCAATTAACCCTTAACCATCCACCCCCACTTGGTGGTACACTGGTCAGACCCTGAGAGTATTCAGTTTCATAAAACAAGGCTCATCTGCAGCTGAGAGGGGAACAATCAGCCCACAGTCAGTCACAGACCATCAGTCACGCACATGGCCACGTTACTCCAGCAACCACGTGGGGGCGTGTTTATGTGGATTGCAGACGGAGCCAGCTGTGGATACGGACAGGTAAAGTATACTGCACCGGGCAGTCACATTTTACATTGGGGGGACAGCGGCAGAGGTTTTGTCAGTTGTCCGAATATCGCTCACCGTTACTGCCATGCACCCGATCGACCATGACTGGCCGACTTCTTGCAGCATGTCCGATCAATACATGCGACAAATTCCAGCCTGAAATTGGTTGCATCATCGGTTGGGTTTTCTTCTGATAATAATTATCGGATCAGATGGTCGATCGGCTGCCAAGTTCATAGATGTATGTATGGCCACCTTCAGGGTACAACTAACTTGGACAGATTGTCAGTTTGTGGCATCACTATGGTTAGATTGGTAATGTGAGAATGCGATACAGAACCAAAATCTAGAGGATGGGCCTGGATAGTCTAGAGGCCCCCTACTGGGAAACTGTGGGAATTACTGTACCAGGAAATGTCACACCTATACATGCATCCTGGGTAGTGGCGTATTCTTATTATTAACTGTAAAAATGCCAGATTTACCACACATAGCTGTATTTGTTGCAGGTATCGCACAATAATTTGGTTTTGTGGTTTGTCCTTTTCTTGAACTGAATATTAAAAAGTCCCATAATGCAATACCTGTAAGAATAAAGCCTAACAATGTTGGCATGTGACACCATACAACAGTATGTAAGTCATTTGATATGTCATTAATAATACATTGTGTTTCTGTATACCAGTAACCTCTCCTGCTCTGAGACCTGCCAGATATGACACGCTTCCGAAGAAACACCTCGTCACACCCATTCCAGGTCAGTAAGATTACATCTAGTATCTGCCGTTTTTCTTATAAATTGGTAAAGGTCTCTGAATTATGGGTTTAGCTGCTAAATGATCTTCACGGTTCAAATGTAGAGCAATATAAAGATTGGCCAGTAGAGGTCTCACTTGATTGTGAGTTGCAGAATGCTCTTACCTGTGGGACAGTGGGGGAAATGCAGGAATTTACCTTATGGAAGCTGGTTGATAGCAATATCCAGTACAGTTTATCCCACAGTTAGTTGTATTTATTTCATGTTTATTTTCGCTATTACTGGATGTTAATATGGAATGTGGATAGACTAAAGAGAGCAGCGGTGGGGACTCTCAGGACAGTATTGATCAGATAGTCATCTTTCTTTCTGCAGACTTCCGGGTGGACAGGATGGGGAAGTGTTACACATTGTGACAAACTATGGATTTCCTCATATACTCTTCCTCAGCACCAGCCCATTTCACTTCCACCTTCTGGCTAATTGTGTGAGCTTAGACTGTATGGAATGCCATCCACCCGCACTGCTGCCCACACTGTCAGTGAATTTGTGTACACAGGACTGGTCTTGTGCAGAGCCAAATTCCCCACATGGTAGCCTGGGCAGATACCTACCTACTTTGTTCTCTGGTTGAACTTGGACATATGTCTTTTTTAAACCCAAATAACTATGTAACTATTGTCTGCTGGCTGCCCCACCTCATCTTACCAAATATAGGCTGCTATCCTGTCTAGGGCCGATTTAGACTTTATTGTCTGTTCCGTTGAGCACACAGATGCCTTTCCTTCATGTTTATTCTATCCTGTTTACTGAAAAACAAAACGCTTGTTGGGCAGTTCAGCCACCCATCTATCAGCTTGAACACATGTTGGTTGCAAATTCATGAAGCCGCATGGCTGGGTATGTAACACCTGATGTCAGCATTTTCCATGCGGTAGCATTGCCCGATGGCAAGAAACCAAGACATGCAGCATCTGAGCACAGTTGTCACTCTGTAGGGGTTTCCCCTCCACCGGCAATCAGGAATAGCTGACAGAGGCCAAGTTCCTGGCCTTCAGCCTCCCATGAGAAAGAGGCTAAACTCTCCCCCCCCCCCCCCATATATGCTACTCTGCAGAGAAATCCTGAGCCTAGCACAGTATGACAATGTGGCCCACAGCTTAGGAAGCACTGTACCTTGCATTGAGTTTAGGTGTTCCCTCTACACCAGGAGATTCTGTATGATAAACCAAAATATTTTTACATAAGAACCCTACAGTATATTCCTTCTTTTATTATTATTTATAAAGGACCAACATATTCCGTGGCGCTGAATTACTGCTGTTCCTTTTTCTTCGTCAGGGTGTAAATTGTGTCAGAGCTCCCACCTCTCCTGACCTCATAGCTGGCTCCCCTTCAGTGCACAGTCTAATCCAGTGCGGTGGAATAGAGGGAGAATATGGCTATAGTCACAACTGTTAGTATTATTATAGTGCCAAAATATTCCATGGCAACATGCAAAGTAAGATACAATTATAGGGTACATAATAATACAGACAATGGTATACTTCAAATATGGACACTGATTCAAAAATACAGAATTGGTAGACATAGTAATTACAATGACAAATGTAAAATGATGAATAAAATGTATAATTAATTCCAAGACACAAAAGGGTGAGAGAGCCCTGCCCTTGCAAGCTTACAATCTAAAGAATGGGTAGGAAACGAGATTGAGGACTGGAGGTAGTATACACTATGACCTCAATGCACTAAGCTTTATCAAACACTTTACCGAACGTTTGATAATTTACCTCATGGGTAAAATCTCATTTTGAATTCACTAAGGTATTATAGATTTATTGAACATTTTATCGATAAAACATTCGATAAATATATAACACCTTAGTGAATTCAAAATGAGATTTTACCCATGGGGTAAATTATCAAACATTCGGAAAAGTGTTTGATAAAGCTTAGTGAATTGAGGCCTATGTATCCCTAGAGGCAGTGGGGTTTTAGGTTAGATTTAGTTACAACTTAAAGGGCATGACCCAAGTTTGAGTGTATGCGTGTCAGAAAATTTGAGTTTTGAGGAGCACTTGCACTTTCAAAAAAAAAAAAAAAAAAAAGCTGTGACTGTGGTGATTCTGCACAGAATGACGTGTGAGGGGTGTTCATCTCTAAATGTCTTTTTTTACATGGCTTACCTGAGTCTGGCTTTATTGCCTTCACAGCATTGTCACAAAGGTATATTAACCATTAAGGATGGACTAACAAAAACCAGTTGTAATGTTTCAATAGATGCGGGTAACTTTAACCGCCTCTTGGTTTCAGTTTTCTCAGAGAGCAATTGTAATGAATTCTATGCGCTCGCAGTGCTAAGTCTGCACACCTGTTGTAGCTATGACAGTGTATTCCCATTTTCCACTTGCATTCCTGATTACAATTCAATACAGTAATTGCAAAAATGTGATCCAGAACAATGATGTTTGTAGTAGGAGAGTGGATTATCTGAGATAGATGGGAACAGAGGTAGCAACTATGGGAAGGTCTAAAGGGGTCATACATCTAGCGCTTTGGCTGTACGATTGACCACTCAATTTGATTATTTTATAGAATCGAGAGAGAATCTAGTGTGTTCTATAATTCCCAATCGATGAAAAGTGGCCGATGACATGTCAAATCGACCAGCTTAATCAATCGAGCAGGATGCAAGATATCGGCCGATCACACAGGAATCGGCTACTGTTCGTATGTCATTCGATAGACTCTGAATCAATTTTTGTATTCAGAGCATGGAGACACATCGTTTATTTCAATTAGTGAAGATGAATCGCTTAGGATATCGCCTGCAGTGTGTGTGGGCCACTGGTCGATCGACTTTTGGTCAACCATACTGAAGTTGATTCCTTAATAAAGTCAATTGCTTTGTCGATTGAATCAGAATTGCTAGAAGTACGACTACCTTTACTGTTACTATACCCAATAGGCATGTGGTGCCAAGGTTTGGAGGAGGGTGCTTCAGCACTAACGCCACCTGTGACTGAAATAGGAGTTTGATGTGCTGACTCTTTAATAGGTTCTTGAACTGACATGTGATATGATTAGATACACATAGGTACATATAGTACTAGTCCTGCTAAGAACTTGTCTTATGCTAGATATACACAACACATTTTTGTGGCAGATTTACTGTGAGATCGATTATTTCCAACATGTCCAATTTGATTTCAGATCAATTTTTCGAACGATTTTTTATAGAAGTGATCAGAAAATGAATAGAAAAACCGATTGGAAATCAGATCGGACATGTTTGTAATAATCGATCTGATAGTAAATCTTTTCCGAAAATTCCATTTTGTGTACCAGGCATTAAGGGCTCTTTCTCTTTTCCTGCATTGCAAGTATTTAAAAAAAAAAGTGTGGTTATTTATGCAAATGAGGCAGGTGACTAGGTGAGCAGCAAGTTGAACTCAGCCAGCCCTCTTAAAAAGAAATAAGGTAAACCACTTTTATCTGTAAACAATGTTGATAAGATTTTAGTGTGGGGAAGTTCAAGGTGCCTTTCTACTTCTGTTTGTTTTTCAGCTGAATGTAGCAGATTTTATATCACACTGTCCTGGGTGCTGTTTAGAAATTTAGTCTTAAAACATTACAGAACAGTCTCATTTTTAGTTTCAGTTTAAGTGCACATTTTTCTTTATTATTATTATTTACCATTAATACTATACATAAATAATGGCGTCAATTCACCAGAGGTTACCAACCTATTCATCTCTTGGGAGGTAATTTACCTCCTGTGATATCTCCAAATAGCAATTCTCCAGAAGTATAGGGGAAAATATCGACAGAGAGAAATGCAAGAGATAAATGTGAGATAAGTATGAGATAAATAAGTGATAGTTAGTTAGTTTTTCTCCAAATCACAATTCACCAGGGAAGAAAGGGGGTGTGGCCATTCGTTATTTTTTTCATCTCTTTATCCCCTGAATGAACCTGGAGATATCGTGGTTTTCACACAGCAGCTGCTGCTGTGGAAGATGGAGCCTTTTAAGCTTGCTCTGTTAGGCCTGGTGCACACCAAAAACCGCTAGCAGATCCGCAAAATGCTAGCAGATTTTGAAACGCTTTTTCTTATTTTTCTGTAGCGTTTCAGCTAGCATTTTGCGGTTTTGTGAAGCGTTTTTGGTGTAGTAGATTTCATGTATTGTTACAGTAAAGCTGTTACTGAACAGCTACTGTAACAAAAACCTCCTGGCAAACCGCTCTGAAGTGCCGTTTTTCAGAGCGGTTTGCGTTTTTCCTATACTTAACATTGAGGCAGAAACGCCTCCGCAATCCAAAATCTGCAGCAGCCCGGGAGTATGCGTTTCTGCAAAACGCCTCCCGCTCTGGTGTGCACCAGCCCGTTGAAATACATTACCCAAGCGTATCCGCAGCCGCAAGCGGATCGCAAAACGCAGCCGAACCGCTCTAGTGTGCTCTAGGCCTTAGAGCTTGCTTCTATTATGAGGAGACGAAGGCGCAGGAGGAGGGTCTGTTTAATCGCCCCTCGTATTTTTCGTGAGAGAACAGTTCTTGATAATTTTACTGAGACAGAGGTGGTGAAGAAGTTCAGACTCACTCGTGATATGATTTATGATATGATCCGGCAGTAAAAGGCGGGAATACTCTAGTCAGGTAGTGGTAAAACTCCGCCTCCTACCCACAATGCTTCACTTTCAAGCTTACAGAGAGGAAAAGTATCCCATGTAAATCATTAATACCGATTACCTAACTCTCTGCTTTCTCACACTTTCCTCATGCATATCTCTCCATTATCCCCTGCTATCGAACACTTTTCTCTCTGTCCTCTCACACTGGTGAATTGACTCCAGAGTGTTAAAATACCTCATGAGATAAACTACCTACCTTTTTTCTCTTAGTAAATCCTCTCTGGTGAATTTACGCCAATGTTTTCATAAATTTATTTTCAGTTCAGGTTTGTGTTTTGCCAGATGTTCTGAATTTGTATTTGTGATATAATTTTAGATAACTAAAGAGCTTGTGGTGAATATTTACATTATAAATACATTTTAGTATTTTACTGATATATTTAAAGATCACAGAGGAACCTTCCAACTGAAGCCGGCAGATGATTTGAATGGTGGCAAGTCGCTGCATGAAGAGATGGAGATGCTACAAGTCTCCGACACAAGAGATGTCAAAGGAACGCATTCTAGAAACTTTACCCCACTTGAAGATGTGCCAGTCGATTCCTTTGATGCCCAGAGTACCAGTGCAAAGAGGTCCTCTTCCAGGCCACTACCATCAAACTGGCTTCTTACAGAACCTCCTAAGAGGCTGTCTGATTTGTCTCAAGGCTCTAGTGATGGTTCCACTTCAGGGACCAGTGACAAAAAGTCTACAAGGAGACGGAAGGACCAGAAAGATACAAGCGAAGACACAAAAGTATCAAGAACTACACGCAGCAAATCCAAAGAGAGAAACTATGAGGTGTATTCCGTAGTTGGCAAGCCTAAGAAATCCAGGCCAATCTTGTCACAGATATTTGGTGGTGTGTCTCTGAATCCATCCAACACGGAGATTAAGCTAAAGCCTATAAAACCAGACACCAGTCATCAAGAACCTGAGCAGATTTCACAAAATGGCTTCAGTGAAAGCAAAGACGAAGAATATGAACTGGTAACTGTGGCCATCTCCAAAATGAAACAGTCTTTAGGTAATCTGCAATTCGTACTCATAGAGCTGCATTTTCCAAACCGGTCTCTGGGGACCCCGTAAACTAAGTGTACCTATGATGGTACACTGTGGCTTATTTATACTTACCTGGGACTTCCCTTCAGCCCCATGAGGACCATGGCCTCCCTTGCTGTCCTGTTCAGCCCCTCCATTCTGCCGATATGACTCACAATAATCCAGTCAGTCGCAGCCAGTCATGGGCTTTTGTACATTTGCAGCTTGCCCCCGTCCCTGGGAGCGTACACGCAGAATGCTCCTGGCCACAGGAGTGCGACCAGGGTTGCAGGCGCGGCTAAGCCGCACATGTGCAGAAGAGAGTGGCCTGCCACATTACCGGAAAGCATAGCACAAGAACGGAGGGGCCGAAAAGGACACAGCGGGAGGCCACGGTCCTCATGAGGCTGGAGGAAGCCCCAGGTAAGTATAAATACACAATATTTCAATATCTCAGGTTCCCTTTAATGTACAGGTGTTGTCCTAATGCAAGCATTTAACAGAATGTATACATGTATCTGTTGTGGGTCCATTGCAGGGCCAGTGGCATGCTGTTCATTTCAAAAATGACCATGCATTCCGCTGTTTGGAAAATTTGCACTGATGTGTTGTAACCCAGTGGGCAGTGATAAAACAGATGTGTGAATGTGTCCATAGAAGGCATAGACACATTATGCATGGCTGCACACTGGACTCAACTGCGTGTTTTGCAGATGTGAGATACTTGCAATGTGGCATGTGCCGATGTCCAGAGTATACGCAACCATTTGAGGGAACTAAGAACAGTTTTGGGAAACCTTGGCTTAGGGTTGGTTCACACTTTTTTAAAAAATGTATCCGTGGTTCCGTTTTTTGGCTCGGATCAAAACTGGAGTCACAGATATGAATGTTAAAAATAGCAGCGGTCTTCACACACTTCAAAAAAACAGATCCTTGGGATCCGTTTTAAAAAACGTTGTGGAGAGTCCGGATTTTGCAGATTTTCACGGACCCCGAATACACGGAGGGGTAATGAAAGGCAATACAAAAACGGATCTCCCTCTTCACAGGCAACTTTGCACACAAAAACGGAGGGAGCCTTGCCTGGAGGGGTAGCAGCCAGGAAGGGGGCAGCGGACACAGCGGCAGGAAGGGGGGTCAGACCCCCCCTCACCTTCCGCGCTCTCCCTCCAGCTAGTTTAGTTTAAATCATCGGCTTGTGGCGAGCGGGAAACTCATTCACTTCCTTTCATTCTACCACTCGCCGCGTGACTTCCTGCAACGCCACACTTTGTACTTCAGGCGAGCGGTGGAAGAAGGAAGTGAGTGAGTTCCCCGCTCGCCGCAAGCTGATTGATTCTTTTAAGGAAACTAGCTGGAGGGGGAGCATGGAAGCAGGGACCCAGGTGAGAGAGGGGGGTCTGACCCCCCCCCCCCTTCCTGGATGCCCCTTCCAGCTCAGCGAACCCCCCCCACGGCCAGGGCTGGAGACCAGTTGGAGTCACAATGCACAGATGGGGACATCACACAGTGCGTCACATTGAGTTTCGGAAATCGTGGTATGTGGATATAAACGTAAGTATATTTTTTGCAAGTGCATATCAGTATACATAGTTGTAAAAGTTACAGTAGCAGCTCCCAAGATGTACTAAAATCCAGAAAATATTTGGATATTCACATTTATTTAAAAATACAAAACAATGCATTAAGTAGCAAATGGAAACTGAAAGCAACCAATTGGCAATCAGTTTCTGGCCAAATTGACTGACATGAGCTACTGTACGGCAGTTCTCTGAGGTCTGCACCAATGCTGAGAGTTATTATTCATCTTGTACATTAGTGGCATGATAAAGGTTTATTCAGAATAAATATTGTTCACGTGTTCCTATTGGTTACAGGAATCAGCATTTCTGGGGGAATTGAATCCAAAATACAACCCATGGTGAAAATAGAGAAAATCTTCCCAGGCGGAGCTGCCTCTCTCAGCGGTGAACTCCAGGTATTCCTCTTATACTGACTTGTAGGAGACACCTTCCTGGGGAGAAATGAGTAGAAAATTGATGATCTCATTAGTCACTTGGGTGCCATTAGTCTGTAGCACTCTCAATGCATTGTGGGTAACCCTGACAGTAAGAACCCTACACATTGTACTATGTACCCAACTGGATGTCTGAACTACTGTCTGCTGCAGATGCCAGCTGCCCTTTCCTGCCGGCCTTTCATTCTAATCTGCTCTGCCCCTAGAAGATATAATGCACTTGTCACAACTCAAATACACACTTGTGGCTAATTAATATAGTGGAGAGTAGAAGCAGTTGTTTGCCCCGTCCCCTTTAAGACTAAAAAGTCCCTACATTGGGATTTTTACATTAGGGAAGTGACCAAAACCAGATTATACTTCATTAAAATATGGGAAAAATTATAGTTAAAGTAGTCTTTTAAAGGGAAATTTTAGAAACCTAACAAAACTTACTCTTGTAAAAAAAGTATATTGAGAAGATGTACATGCACACAGTGTAATGAATAGGTAGTGCAAACCAGGGGCATTGCTAGCCCTAAAGATCAGTGGCCCGTGCCCCGGATGTCCTCTAGGCAGAGTCAGCTGTGGTGCCTCAATGGTGGGCATGCTGAGACCTGTGGTGCATCAATCAGGGTTATGTTGGGTGCCTCTGTGTGGGCATACTGGGTGCTGTGGTGCTATGCTGGGTGCTGTGATGCCCTTGTGGGGGCATGTAGGGAGCTGTGGTTCCTCTATGGGGCATGCTGGGAGTTGTGGTGCCTCAATGGGAGGCTCATGGGCGCATGGGAGGCGGGTTCACTAGAAGGTCAAGGAATGCTACCAGTAGAAAGTCAGACCAGCCAGCACAGAAGCCAGGTATCTCTGCCTAGTTATGTTTAACTGGCACCTATTTTTGTGATATGCTACATTTTTTTGTATTAATGGAGAGGGGAACTTCACCCAACATTTTGCTGGGCAGGCCTACTTAGACTACTGTTAAGTTCATGTAAATTTGGTCCCACCCATGACCACACCCACATTCTGGTGCATGGCCACCCCCACTTTCCAGCCGGAGTGCCTAAAAGTGCCGGGATCTCTTAGGATCCTAGCAACGCCCCTGGTGCAAACCATACAGCACATTCAGGTACAGGTAACAGGCTAGACTGTTGGGCTTCTTGACAGCAGCAACTTTCATGCGCATGCTGGTGAAACCACAGAAAACGCCTTGAGGCCGGGTACACACATGGCAGAACCGCTAGCTTTATGCAGCAATGTTAGTCTATGGGATGCAGAAGAAGCTGCTTCACTGCGTTTGTACGGTAAGCGTTCTGCAGATGCTGGTAGTGTTGCATAATATGCAGGCTGGCTGCCAACACGCACATAATAAAAGTATATGGTAACGCATATGCATTGCAGTTTTCATGCTTTTTTTAAATTAAAAATTGAAGACCTCTGATGTCTTTCCTCTTCCAGTTCTCTTTCTAGCGATTTGCATAAATTTAAAAGAAAAAATGCATATGCATTTTACATTAGCGAACAGCAAACACACGCAAAACGCATGAAAACGCATCTACGTAAAGAAATGCAAAACCGTAATTGAAAATTGCAAACGCACCCTACAAAAACACTACTTTTTCACGCAGGGTCATTTATTAGCAGATGGTGAGATTGTGGAAAGCTACATCACTAAAGGGGCCCATACACTGGTCGATTTCAGCCATCGATCGATTCTATAGAATTAATCGATCAGAAATGGATTCTTTCAAATCAGCCAATTGATCGATTTGCAATCGATTTGATCTATCTGACAGGATGGAAAATCTAGGTCTATCTGCTGCTGGCAACAGATTGATGGCCCATAGAGTTGCATTGGATCTAATGGTCCAATAATGCATTTAGATTGATTTCCAATAGATTTCATTCTGAAATCTATTGGAAATCTGTTCCTAGTGTGTTGCGCACATCAGATAGATTCCTGTCAGGTTCGACCAGACAGGCAGCTGACAGAAATCTATCTGATGGTCGAATCTGCTGCAAAACCTTAAGGTGGCCATACACCATGCAATCCAAAAGTTAAAATTACTATTACATTTCTTGTTGATAAATGATCATTCCCCAGTTTACCTGACTCTTATTTGGTACACAAAAAGGAAGTTGCAGGGCATGCTGGGTTGTCCTCTTTTGCTTCTCTACTTCCCCTCAGACATAACTAATACAGCTTGATTGGCTGAAGCCTTTTTCCCTCCTGTTTTCCTCTCTGACTGGCCAGTATTTCTCATGCTTAGACAATGCACTTTCTATAGTGAAGGGCGGGCAAATCAGGCAGAGGGGAGTAAGGGAGGAAATGACATCAGGATTGGCCTCAAAATAGCCACACTTATAATGGAAAATGCTAAGAAGGATTTTCTGTTTTTTTTTTACTGTAGAAAAATCACTCAAATAAAACAGTGCAATACGTATGTTATTTAAGTAGAGCAAGTATTTATCTACTTATATATGTGTTTTGGTTTTTTTTCTAAGATAGTATGGCTGACCACTCCTCTTTAACCCATTCGCGTTCCGTCGTTTTCATGTGAGAAATGTTCACCTCCCATTCATTAGCCTATAACTTTATCACTACTTATCACAATGAACTGATCTATATCTTGTTTTTTCCGCCACCAATTAGGCTTTCTTTGGGGGGTACATTTTGCTAAGAGCCACTTTACTGTAAATGCATTTTAACAGGAAGAATAAGAAAAAAATTTAAAAATTCATTATTTCTCAGTTTTCAGCCATTATAGTTTTAAAATAATACATGCCTCCATAATTAAAACTCACGTATTGTATTTGACCATATGTCCTGGTTATTACACCGTTAAAATTATGTCCCTATCACAATGTATGGCGACAATATTTTATTTGGAAATAAAGGTGCATTTTTTCCATTTTGCATCTATCACTATTTACAAGTTTGAAATAAAAAAAATTTAGAGATAATTCATCTTTACATTGATATTTAAAAAGTTTAGACCCTTAGGTAAATATTTACATGTTTTTTTTTTTATTGTAATGTTTGTTTGTTTTTTATAGTAAACATTTTATTTGGGTAGTTTTGGGAGGGTGGGGAGGTAAACAATAGATTTATAATGTAATTGTGTTTTATTTTTAATTTTTTTTAAATTTTAGTTGTAGTTTTACTTTTTGGCCACAAGATGGCGGCCATGAGTTTGTTTACATGACGTCACTCTAAGCGTAACACACGCTTAGAGTGACTCATCAGGGAGGGAACGGCCAGAAAAAGCGCAGCTTCCGAGAGAAGCTGTCGCTTTTTCAGCGGGGGAGAGGAATCAGTGATCGGGCACCATAGCCCGATACATTGATTCCGTGGCTACCGAATCCGCGGCCGGAAGTGCGCGTGCACGCGCGCGATCGGCCGCGGTAGCGCGCCTGGTTCCTGGACGTAGTTTTTACGTCCAGGAACCAAAATAGGTTAAAAGAAAATAAATATGGCAGTTACCATATGTTTCTCACTTTAGGTGTCCTTTAAAGGACAACTGAAGTGAGAGGTATGTGGAGGCTACCATATTTATTTCCTTTTAAAGTGGAACTGTCAGCCATACTATCTCAGAAAAAAACCCAACATATGCAGGTCCTTCTCAACAAATTACAGAAAATAATGAACTTTATCACAATATGCTAATGTCCTGATAAACATTATGCAAAAAAAGAGAACAGGGAGCGCTCTGAGATTTTCAGTAACAAGGAAGAAAGTTGCAATAGGACAGGCCTCACCTAGTATTTGTATGGCTGGCACAGCGTACTCAGCCGCGGTGAGCTTGTGTCCCACTCTTGCCTAGCCGGGGACCGGGCTTTCCGTATTGGCGGGGCGGATGTGACGTCACTTGTCCCAGGGCTCCTTGCGGCTGTTTCTATGGAGATCAAGACGCTAGCTCTAACACACGCTAGAAGGTGTGGTGAGCGGCGTCTGATTCTCCGCACGGAGGCAGACAGTATGCGGAAGTGAAGGTTAAGATGCAATAGCACAGACACATAGAGGACTTAGAAGAAATTAAGAATTTTTTAATAAAAGGGCATAAAAAGACAACGCGTTTCGCGGAAGGACATCCTCCGCTTTTTCAAGTCATATGTTCACATATAAAAAACAGCTCCTTATATAACATACATCATCATCTGTCATTAGAATACAGCCAATCAGCATTTTCCAGGGGAGGACTTAGAGGGATCATAATGATCCTAATAGACAGAGTTACCTTATCACCCTTACTAGAGGGGAAGAAAAACTCCCAAGGATCACACAATTATCAGGATTCTGAAAAATAGGGATCGAACACCCAGTGAATAGAGAAAAGATCCAGAGTAAAGAGCCAATAATAGAACGTATAGAAACACCATTGTGTGTATAGTCATTACACCAAAAGTTTTCCACGCATTGCGCTTCTCCAAGGGGCTATTTAAATTTAAAGAACACAATGCAATTACAGAACCCCCAGATTACCCCACCCTATTCACAAATTCATTGATTCATCAATTATACAAAGAAATTTTTACATATCGGTACCCACATGTGAATCCACAATAAAACGTCCATGTGTACACATCCGCACCCACTAACATCTGGGCTGGACCGAGTGCATAACTGAACATAATTATTTGAAGGTTGACTTTTCTTTTATTGGTCGGATGAAATATGCTAATTTTTTGAGATAGGAATTTTGGGTTTTCATGAGCTGTATACCAAAATCATCAATATTAAAACAATAAAAGGCTTGAACTACTTCAGTTGTGTATATTTGAATCTAAAATATATGAAAGTCTAATGTTTATCAGTACATTACAGAAAATAATGAACTTTATCACAATATGCTAATTTTTTTGAGAAGGACCTGTATAAGTAGATAAATACTTGCTCTACTTACATAAAATATGTTTTGCACTGTCCACATTTTGATTTTAGTGATTTTTCTATAGAAAAAAAGAGAATTGTCTGTCTATCTTGAAGCCAACCCTGACATAATTTCCTCCCTTAGGGCTCAGACCCACTAGCATCCTTTTCTAAACGCTAGTGATTTGAAAAAAAGCTCTTGCAAATGCTATGGGAGATTTTTATAAAAACACATCACTCAAGTGGGATCACACCCATAGCATTACATTAGCAAGAGCTTTTCAAATCATAAAGCGCTCAGAAAAGCGCTTCTAGTGGGTTCCAGGCCTTACTCTGTCTGTGTATCATTGCCCGTCCCCTCCCAATCTTCAGACACTCCCACCCAGGTCTGCAGTAGAAAGTGCATTGGGAACTATAGGCCAATCAGAGAGGAACAGAGGTGTGGGAGGGGAAAACAGGAGAGAAAGAGGCTTCAGCCAATTAGGCTGCATTAGTTAAGTCTGAAGAGGACAGTAAAGAAGAAAAAAGGAAAACCCAGCATGCCCTACAACTTCCTTTGTGCAGGAGATGTACCAAATAAGAGCCAGGGAAACTGGGGAATTATGTTTTATGGAGAAGAAAAATAAGAGCGATTTTTACTTTTGGATTGACCAGTTAGCATCCTTACTTGTTTACCAGATAAAAATAATGAATGTGATTTTTGATTGTATGCCCAACAGTTACTCTTCAAAGAAAACCTGTATCAAAAAAAGGCCCCTGGTGTATACTTCGCTCTGAAGGGGGAAGCCTAACGAGGCTTCCACCGTCCTCTTCCATCCCGGTTGCAGTGCCAGGACCCCGAAGTAAATATTTACCTACCGCGATCCTGCTTCCTCCTCCCCTGTAGCTTTGGGGAATCCAGCGCTGGCTCACCTGAAAGGCCCTCGACAAGAGGCTTGACAAGAGGGTGCAGGCATGGGCAATCTTTACCTAACGCAATCCTGCGCAGGCACACTAGCTGCACTTTGTTCGGGTCTAATCGGTCGGCTCTACTGCGCAGGAGTGAGTCCTTTGCTCTTGCGCAGTAGTAGATCTGATCGGGTTCGGCTATTTCTGCCTTAACCCGAGTGAAAAACCGCTAGTGCGCCTGTGCAGGACTGCGGTAGGTAAATATTGCCTGCACCCTCTTGTCAAGCCTTGTTGAGTGCCTTTCGGGTGAGCCAGCGCTGGATTCCCCGATGCTACAGGGGAGGGGGAGTCTTATTGGGACCCTGAGGCTTCCCCCTCCCGAGTTAAGTATCCCCAGAGGTTTTTTTTAAAATTATTATTACAAAGTCTCTTTCAGCAATACCAGCTGCCTGGCAGCCAAATGGATCAGCAGGGCTGCCAGGCAAGTGGAATGGATTTAAAAGGAAATAAATATGGCAGCCTCCTTATTCTCCTCACTTCAGTCGTCCTTTAAATGCTGTGCCATCTCCCACTCTGGGCAGTGGATCATGCCACCTCTGCTCATGTTTGCGTGACTCCAGCCATCTGCTGTTGTACCTCTGTGGCTTTCTCCAAACGCCATCTAACCAGCAAGGGCTCTGGCTATCAATGCACACAGCTGCTGAGCTGTTGTTGTGGAGACATCAGTTGCAAAATTCTGCCCATGCTTATTGCATTGGAAGAGACCTGAGACAGAAAATTATCTAACTTTATCATCTTTACTAAGTTTTTGCATAATTTGGTCAATAATGCAAAATCTGTTGATACTGGCTTGCCCAATTCCAGGCTGCATACGATTAGCTGGTAGTCTTGCCGTTCTGACATCACAGCAGCTGGCATGCACAGATACTCACAAGACCCTTTTAGGTGAGGCGAGTAGACTGCTGCTTGGAGTGCCAGAAGCATGAAGGAAAGAGGGCATGAAGATAGTCGCTGCACTCCTGTACTCTCCTCTGCAGGGGAATCTGTCTGGGGCTGTGATATGTGATAAAAGCAGCGGTTATGAAATCTGACGTTGCATCAAGACAAAAATGAAGCCTCTATTTATGATAACAACTGTAACTTTACAACCGGATTGCCCATTATTTTTCACCTTTCCATGAAGGTCTCTTAGCACTATTTTGGCTGTAGGGTCCTCCATTCCACCAGCCCTGGGAACCAATCAGCCAGAAGCACCCATTGCCAGAAATGACTGCATTGGAACCAGGCATGTGCAAGATTATAAGCCAGGGGTCCCCAAACATTTTGGGTGGAGGGCCCGGTCAACATATTTCAGACAGCTGGGGGGCCGTAGCATACATAAAATGATGTAGAAGTCTTTGCGGGCCAGACAGTGAAGCATACCCATGTGACAACCTGCAGTCCAATTGGACAGCAGTGTCACCTGATGTGGAATTTTATTGGAAACCACTGAATGACTGCTTTCTGGCTTCCATGTGGATGGGTGGTGCCAGCACTGCTATTCTATATGTGGACCACCATTATTATTAGCTGACCTCATCTATAAGTAATACATTTTGTGTGTGGGGGGGGGGGGGGGCGGTAAAAAAGCCTCATGGGGCCGCAGTCGTCCCGCGGGCCTTAGTTCGAGGACCACTGTTATAAACCCTCCCTTGTACCTGGGTCAGGAATGCCCATTGCCCGATTCAGAGGCGCCATTCATGGCAGAAGGCGCTTTCAGGCGGGAGACTAAAGGCTGGGGGAACGGGGGACCCTGGAGCCATAACACTACTATGAAATCTTCATGGAAAGGTGGGACACTCTTTATATTAAATTCACTAACGAAGTGAGTTACGTCTTTAATTGGATAAAAGCAGGTTTTCCTAAACATATTAAATGTACCATTTTTCTTTACAGCAACACAAAATCAGAGGTTACCCACAGTGGAGACCGCAAGTCAGAGCAATCCTGAAATATTGTGCAAATTGTGACTGGTCTTGCAATGTGCTAGTTCACACTGCTGAGCTTTTTTGTAAATTCTCAGCACTGTGACAATGTAATAAAATCTAAGGGCCCAAACCCACGAGCAGCATTTTTGCCAGCGTTTGGAAAACGCTCTTCCATTCACTTGAATGAGAATTGTGGCGATATTGCAGCGATTTTCATTCAAGTGATTGGGAAAGCCTTTTCAAAATGCAATCCGCTGGCAAGAAACACTGCTAGTGGGTTTGAGCCCTTAGTGTTCTCACTGCAACATTAGGATTCGTATAAGATCACAAGTGTGCTTTATGCAGCATTAAGGCCTAGTGCACACCGAGCGGTTTTTGGAGCGATCCGCCGGCCGCATCCGCCTGTAAAAACGCTTGGCTAATGTATTGCAATGGGATAGTGCACACCGGCGGTTTGAGGTTTTTGCCAAGCCGCAAACGCGCCTCCTGCTGCACGTTTGCAGTTTTCGGAAGCGTTTCGTTCAATGTAAAGTATAGGAAAAACGCAAACCGCTCTGAAAAACGCTACTTCGTTTGTTACAGAAGCTGTTCAGTAACAGCTTTTACTGTAACAATATGTGTAATCTGCTACCCAAAAACGCACCCAAAACCGCTAGGTGTGTTTAGAAAACGTCTCTAAACATACCTAGAATCGCTCTGAAATCAGCTCCAAAAACCGCTAGCGTTTTGTGGATCCGCTAGCGGTTTTGGTGTGCACTGGGCCTTACTGGGGAATTGTGCTTGAAGGCATGCTGCAAAGTCACACATTCCTTCAAAATTGCTTGGAAAAAATGGCCTAACTTTAGCCTCGAACCTCCCTATTCAGCCTTGACTGCAGCTGTACTGACCAATAGGAAATCTCTGGGGCACAACTTACAAAATAACTTTCATTGTCAACAGATTTAGGCAGACCAAAATCCATGAAACTGCAGTAATCCAGATGATCGCTTCTGGCTCTGCAGTAGACTTTATTGTAATACCACTTTCTCTTGCTAGTGTCTGTTCCACAAGTATGTGTAAGTGGTAAGTCATTGGCAAATGCCCTGCAGAGTCTAAATACCAGCAGCAGCAGCAGATGTACCCAACAGCATCTATACTGTATTCTCTTAACAAGATTGTATAGTGCAGGCCCGTTTCCAGGGCCAGGCAGACCGGGTGACCACGCTGGGGGAGCGGCAAGGGGCACACATCGGCAGCGGAGAGCGGGCATATCGCATAACAACTCAGCCTTTCGTAATCTTCTTCTAAGCTTCTTCAATCTCCTTCCAGGCGTCTGTCTCGTTGGTAACACCGCCCCCAGATGACGTAAACGCATGTCATCACAGGGGGCGCTGTTACGAACATAGCGACGTATACCTGGGAGGAAGGAGTTTGAAGAAGCGTGGATCCCGGCCGGAAGGTGAGTTATTAAGCTCTATGCAACTGGGAGCACCTATGCCTGGCTATACTGGATGCACCTATGCCTAGCTACCTATACTGGGAACACCTATTCCTCCCTACCTATATTGGCTGCACCTATGCCTGGCTACCTATACTGGAAGCACCTATGCCTAGCTACTACCTATACTGGGGGGACCTATACCTGGCTAATAGATACTGCGGGCACCTATACCTGGATAACCAATTTTTACACCCTCGAATTGGGTGCAATTTAGCCTAGAAACTGCCCTGGTTTAGTGTTTTAAGTACATTATGTTAAATATTATTTCATGGATTATATTTGTAACCAGCAGATGGTGCTCCAAGCAAACGAAGTTGCTTAAACAAACTTTACTGCCTTATCTACAAAATTGCATTGATTCCTGGCCCCTTATTCCCAGGTCTCACCCTGTGATTAACTCACTGGCGGCAGGACAATAGGTACATCTTGGTGGCATTCAATGTAAAATGTGAAATTTAGTCCGAAATTGCCCTGCAATAAAGCAAAAAAGTTTGGTAAGCAGAATCAGCCTGATACATGTTGAGATTTAGTTTTAAATCAGGATGATACCATTTATTGGCTAACTAAAAAGGTGTTAACAAGCTTTAACTTAAATATCCTCACCTGCTCCTCCCAACCTGGGAATAAGGGCCATGATTCATTTTAATGCAGTTCATAGAACTGGTTCTACGAAAATTCACGGAACCATCAGGATGAAAGAAATTCTTGCGAGAGGAAATGTTGCTAAGCCATATTTCCAGGGTTCCCCCTCCCTCCCATAATGCAGAGTAACAGCAGGGAACCAGAACCGCTATATGGTTGTAGGTGCAGGACATGTAACTATGTCCTGATTTCCCCAACCTACATATCTATCCCGCCTATGCCATTACTTGACTGCTGTTCATCAGATGGTGTTACACACTGAAACTTGGGGATGGACAGGGGAAGGATATGATGGCCAGAGACACGGCTGCAGGACAGCTATGTACCAACACCACTTCCTTGCTGTATTTCTTCTGCATTACAGGCAGGGCTGAAGCCTGCAGAAAAAAACATAATTGGCATTTGGCATCAATTCTGGTAGCTATGTGAGGTAAATATTTTTTGTAGGTAAAATACCTCATGCGGTATTTTACTTTTTTTTTTTTTTTTTTTAATTCTGAAAGATTTTTCTGGATTTCCAAACGTGCGGTAAATGCATAAAGTGCGGTAAAACGTGCAGTATTTCAGCGGTAAGCATGCAGTAAATAAATAATAGTAGCTTTTAATCGTCTTCCATAAGTTAGGATAGTCTTTGGAAGATTTTTTTTTTTGAGGGTGAAGGTGTATTTGATTATGTAGCAACCTATGAAAAGTATGTGTGCCTGCGTTCACTGTCTCTGTGTAGCTGGGTCCATGCTTTTTGCGTGTGTGTGCGTGTGTGTGTGTGTGTGTGTGTGTGTGTGTGTGTGTGTGTGTGTGTGTGTGTGTGTGTGTGTGTGTGTGTGTGTGTGTGTGTGTGTCATCCCCTATAAAAAAAAAATCCAATAAATATTTGGAGTTTTATTTCTACTATTCTTTTCTATTCGTAGCAGTAGGGTATTGTACCGTGTTAGCCATCACCGACGAAGGCTGCAAGGCCGAAAGCTTGCTTACTCTTTTCTATTACTCAGCCTGAATAGGAACTCCACTAAAAACTGCAAAATGCATACAAATTTTACTTACTGATCAGTTTATGCCTGTACCTGGAGGTAATGTATGTGCTAATGTGCCCACTAATTTCCATGAGAATAGCTATTTTCAGTAAAATCAATGCATATTACCTCATGAATTACCTCACAATTTAACACATGAGGTAAAACATGAGTAAAACCTACCAGAATTGCTAAATGTCATTACCTCATGAGGTAAATTATCATACATGAGGTAATTTGTTTGAAACCTCTACCAGAATTGAGGCCAATGTCTTAATAAGTTATAACATTAAATGGTTCACTGGCTAATGTCAAATGCCTGGTACACACTATGTAATTTCCTGTCAGACTGATGGTTGAATCGATAATTTCTGACAGGTTAGATCTGAATTCCGATAGATTTTCCAATCACTTCCATGCAAAACTAATCAGAAAAACGAATGGAATTGCCTAAAATCATCAATTCGACCATCAATCTGATGGCAAATTGAATGGTGCGTACCAGGCATTACCGTACATACAAATCTGTAGCAGCAACGCTTCTTTACCACAATTGCTACCAATGGTATGCTGTAACCAGAAAACTTCTTGTGACCCAGAACCACTGGGATATTAACCATTTAAGCTTCCTGGAAGTAGCAGCCATGTGCGCTCCTGCGGACGATCGTGCGTGTGCACGCGCGCTCCCGGCCGCGGATCGTTAGCCCAGGAATCAATCGGGCCATGGTGCCCGATGATTGATTCCTCTCCACCGCAGTCCCTCTAAGCGTATATGTTACGCTTATGGTGGCCATACATGGTACAATTTTTTCGTATAATCTTACCATTTCTATGTAGTAGAGGGGAAAATTAAGTGAATACTGAAAGGATAATTTAGGCAGTTCCCTTATATTACATAGAAATGGTAAGATTGTATGAAAAAATTGTATCATGTATGGCCACCATTAGAGTGACGTCATGTAAACACTCATGGCTGCCATCTTGTGGCCAAAAAGTAAGACTACAACTAAATGTAAAAAAAAAAAAATCAACACATATTGACATAAAAAAAATTACTGTTTACATCCCACCCTCCCAAAAATACCCAAATAAAATGTTTAATATAAAAAAAAAAAAATACAATAAAAAAAAAAATGTAAATATTTACCTAAATGTCTAAACTTTTTAAATATCAATGTAAAGATTAAATATTTCTATTTTTTTTTTATTTTAAACTTGTAAATAGTGATGGATGCAAAACGGAAAAAAATGCACCTTTATTTCCAAATAAAATATTGTCGCCATACATTGTGATAGGGACATAATTTAAACGGTGTAATAACCGGGACAAATGGGCAAATACAATACGTGAGTTTTAATTATGGAGGCATGTATTATTTTGAAACTACAATGGCTGAAAACTGAGAAATAATGATTTTTTTTCCGTTTTTTTCTTATCCTTTCTGTTAAAATGCATTTACAGTAAAGTGGCTCTTAGAATAATGTACCACCCAAAGAAAGCCTAATTGGTGGTGGAAAAAACAAGATCAGATCAGATCAGTTCATTGTGATAAGTAGTGATGAAGTTACAGGCTAATGAATGGGAGGTGAACATTGCTCGGATGCATAAAGTGAAAACGACTGAAGGCTGAAGTGGTTAAGGGACTTAAAAGGACCACAGACCTATGATTTTAGTAGGAGGGCTTTTTAGTCTCTTAAAGAGAATCTGTATTGTTAAAATCGCACAAAAGTAAACATACCAGTGCGTTAGGGGACATCTCCTATTACCCTCTGTCACAATTTCACCGCTCCCCGCCGCATTAAAAGTAGTCAAAAACTGTTTTAAAAAGTTTGTTTATAAACAAACAAAATGGCCACCAAAACAGGAAGTAGGTTGATGTACAGCATGTCCACACATAGAAAATACATCCATACACAAGCAGGCTGTATACAGCCTTACTTCTGAATCTCAAGAGATCACTTGTGTGTGTTTACCTTCTGTCCCCAGCTTCTCTCATGCACTGAACATTACAGGCTTCCTGCAGACAGCTCTGCCTATGTCGTTAATTCCTTAGTATGTGACAGACCAGCTCCTTTCACAGCCTCCAGAGGAGGATTTTTATCCAGCTCTCTTCTATCACTGATAAGATAGCAGAGAAGCTGCTGGCTTATGTAAATAAAACACACACCGGAGTGTGCATAGAGGAACAGTTCAACACTGAAGAACTTGGCAGCCTTCCAGACACAGGCCGACAAGTCTGACAGGGGAAAGATACATTGATTTATTACAGAGATGGTTATAGTAGAAAGAGCTGCAGCAAGCCAGATCACATTAGAATAGGTTTAGGAACTTGTAGGATGGTAGAAAAAACGTAATTTTTGTTACAGAGTCACTTTAAAGCCTTTTAAAATATCTTACTGGTTATTTTATTTATTATTTATTGTATTTATAAAGCGCCAACATATTACACAGCGCTGGTTATAGGTAAGCATGAGCTATCTTGGCTACTCTGTAAAACCTCATTAAAATGGTATGAAACTCAGCATTTACTCTTTGTTCTAAAAGTTTATATACAGCATAAAATCTACTACCACAAAAAACGTAGCAGAACAGCATTCAAACAGTTAAACACAGCACTTTCTTTAGTGGAAAGCTCTTTGCTTCAGTGGGCAGCTTTTGGCAGCATCTGAAGAGCTATCTTTTGTTTACATTCCTTTGTCAGATACATGCAGTAAACATTAGCAAACTTTCAAAATTAAGCTGTACTGAACTGAGAAGCAGAAAGAGCTGTGAAGTGGTCACTAATAGATGTTAATATATAAATGCAGCAGTTATGCAATTAAAAATACAATGGCAGCTTTCAGAGCAGATAAACTGTACTTTGGGAACTTGTAATTTGTCAACAGACAATATTACTTGTGCACAAAAGCAAATATGATAACTGTGTGTGTAATAAAAAGTAGGAAAACATTATTATTGAATGTTGTCAGAGATTTATCCCACATTAAAACGGACCTGAACTCTTGCACAGGACAGAAGGAAAACCTATAGAAATGCACCCAGTATGAATTTAGAGAGTTTTGCCTGTCTAATTTCCCCTCATCTGTGTCTAATCAAAAATTGTAATTTGATCTCTCCCCTGGGTCACCTGACTGCTAGCAGATAAGCTCATTTGAAAGCACAGGAAGTTAACCATATATCTGCTTTCATGAAAGCAGGAAGTAGAAACAGTGCAGATTTATTGTAGTATTTCTAGCAGCTGTAACAAAGAAATGTTTCTCTTTAAAGGTTATGCTGTTGCGTATCTTTTAGAGCAGAGAGGAAGTTCTGAGTTTAGGTCCGCTTTAATCCAGTAGAAATTAAAAAACTATTTTTACAAGGACCAGGACGTTGGGAAGATGGTCGTCCATTTCAACTGTTTTAATTCTCCCGTGATCATTTCAGCTTGAAATCTAAACATTACATGTTAGAAACATTTGTTTCAGTTGTGCAAATACAATGTTTACAAAGAGCCAGCTATACTGGGTCAGTAAATGAAAAAATAAACCCTGGCTCTACTCCACCCCCCTTCACACCTCCTGTGGCACAGTGTAGTGAGTCTGCACAATTTTTGGTTGAATGGTGCAATACTGTTCCGTAATCCACAAAGGTCCATTGATGGAGTATGGAGCACTTTGCCCCTTTCAGCACAAGTGAATGTGGATGCTCGTCTCCAAAACTCTAACGGCCCATTTACACTTAATCAGTTGGTGTGCGCAGCGTTAGTATGTGTTATTACGCGTTAGTGTTTTTTCATAGCAGTACATTGTGAAAAAGATTTCAGTTAAAACGAGTTAAGTGTGAAAGGTTCCATAGGAAATCATTGGTATTAGAGAGAGCAACTGATTAAGTATAAAAGGGGCCTTAGGGCCCATTTCCACTGTGGCAGCGTGTGTTGTGAGACGCATGCTGGAACTTGCTGTGATTCAAGAACACATCTGAATCCCTCTTGTTGTGCCATGCATGGCTGTAGCGATTCGGGTGTGCAGTTCACAGCCTCCGATTTTTTTCCCCTTCACATATAAATTGGACGTCAGCCTACTGTATTCACTAGTAACCTCCAGCCTTTGCAACCACTCATCTGCATCTTGACACTCCCCCCCCCCCCCCCCCTCCCACACACACACACACACTTCTCTTGCATCCTCCTTTCTGTCTCTTTTATGGGAGGGCATTTTATTAGGGGTAAATGGGGTTAGTTGTTGCCTATGAATAAAGTTAAGTGGAACCTGAAGCGATTTCCTGGCAAATAGTATCCTTCCAGCCATGCTGAGCTTTTGGCTTTAGTGGACTTGAAGGAAAGCATATCTGCAACAGAATACGGAAATCATGGTGACTATGGTGATGACGGCTGTTTTTTACCTGTCTAGGCTGGCTATGAACTGGTCTCCATTGATGGGGAGACGCTGCAGAATGTTACGCACCAGCGGGCCGTAGATGTCATTCGTCAGTCCTACAGCAATAAACAAAAGGAACCAATGGAACTGGTTGTGAAAATTCCAAAGAAAAGTGAAAAACAGCAATAACAGACTGTGTCACAGTCATTTTTGCCACTGGCACTCACCAAGTGTTCAGCCTCTGCCGGGAATCAGCGCTGTCTCTTCTCACTGCAAGTGCCTAATGGATTTCCTTCAGCCTTTCCTGTGCTTCCTGAACTGTCTCGCAATGATGATCAATTGTACATAGGAACAGACCACAAGAAAGACCATGCTTTTATTTTTGTAACTTGTGTAAATAATATGTAATGTTCTTTTTTTAGACTACCAATAAAGTTTTTATTGCACCATAAAACTCTATGCAAAATAGCTCAGTTCAATTTGCTTAAAGGAAACCTTAGTCCTAAATTCTGAAATTGACGTGTGTGTGTTTGTTGGGGGGGAGATGCGCATAGGCTTACTGCACTTTTCTAAAGCCTGGAATGACGCAGTATGTCCGCGGTAGTACGCCCGCACTCTCACTGTAAGATGTAGCTGGCACGCATGGTCACCAGGTATCCATGCGGACGCTTAGTATGTCCAGGTCAGGTGACCGCACGCAACGGCTACGTCTTTTCGCAGGAGTGCGCGTGTACTACCGCGAATATACTGCCCCGACCCGTGCTTTAGAATGGGGCCATTTACAATGGTGGCAGATGCCAGGCCATGGGGAGGTGCAGTAAGCCTATGCACACCTCTCCACATACATGGAGTGTCAAGTTCAGAATCTAGTAAGGACTAAGATATCCTTCTATTGACATGCATTTACATATCTCTGATATCCTGTGTACCACTTTATTTAATTAGCCCTACACATGTTAATAACTAGAATCCAAACAATTGATTATTCACCAATCAATAGGAAAGTGCTTTAATGTTGTGCATGGACTGCTATGCATTGTCTGTCAGGCCTTCGCAGATATATGGGCGATAGTATGGTTGAGGAACCCAGCGGCAAACTCCATTTACGTGATTGGTTCCTGTTTTAACCGTTCTCCAATGACAATACCCTCTACAACGTTTAGGCTTTGGATAGATAGTAATAACTACACCCACACTATTCACCCAGTTACAACACTTCAGGTTGTAGAGGGTACCGCGATAGGAGAATCTTCTTTTTTTCTATGAAATTTCCCACTGGGTCACCTTAACCAGACTAGCTTTGAAATCTATGAAAAATAGACTGCAAAGTTTTGTAATATGCACCAATCAACTAGCTATCTGTACATTTACTGTCACTCCTAATTATACTTTCAAAGTGCCCCAAATACTTTGGGTGTTTATGATCAGCAAGGTGGGGATCCCAGGTGAGATTTACTCTGTCCAATAAATCTATACCAATTTATGTCCACAAACATTTCATAGGCAGACATCTCTGCAAAATATGGAAATCACATGGGAAAGTAAAGTAACCCTATCATCTAGTTAAGGCAACCTAGACAAAAAATCCAAACGACCCCTACGCTTCAATCCTGGTCTCAAACAGCCGTTCAAAAACAACCTCTGCAGTCTTTATGTTCCCAATGCCTGGCTCAGCTCCAAACAGCTCCGGGGTATGTGCAACTTTAAAACAAAAACAGGGAGCGCTCCATGGTGCATTAACATAAAAACTTGTTTATTTCGCATTAAAAGTTATACTCACAATGTGCTAGTATAAAGTTCGCCTATCAGCGGTAAGCCCTTCTGCTTAACTCCCCAGCAGCTATGGCGCTCACGCTGTGGCCAGCAGCGTGGTCCTGATGTGATCCGTAGCTCGTCTCTCGGGGGTGGGCGTGGCTTAGTCCGAACGTGCTTGCTGCGTCATTACGCGTTTCGGCGCTCTGCGCCTTCGTCAGATGACGCTGCAAGCTTAAAGGGACTCCGAGCAGTGCAGAAACTATGGAAAGATGCATATCATTTTAAAGCTCTCTTTCTCCTCTTTCCAATGATATATAAACCGCCGCCCTACGCCTTTTAGTTTTCGCTATTGAAATTGCCGCGGCCGCGATTTCAATCGTGAAAATAGAGAAAACTAAAAGGCGTAGGGTGACGATTTAGGTGTCGCCAGAAAGAGGAGAAAGAGAGCTTTAAAATGATATCCATCTTTCCATAGTTACTTGTATTACACAGGGCGACACTTTCCCCAGTGTCAGCAGCTCCATTCAGTGTCAGCAGCTCCATTCAGCAGAATGGAACTGCTGACTTTAGGAAAAAGTCGCCCTGTGTAATACAATGTAACTATGGAAAGATGGATATCATTTTAAAGCTCTCTTTCTCCTCTTTCTGGCGACACCTAAATCGACACCCTATGCCTTTTAGTTTTCTCTATTTTCGCGGCCGCGGCAATTTCAATCACGAAAATAGCAAAAACTAAAAGGCGTAGGGCGGCAGTTTATATATCATTGGAAAGAGGAGAAAGAGAGCTTTAAAATGATATGCCTCTTTCCATAGTTTCTGCACTGCTCGGAGTCCCTTTAAGCACGCCCTTTATTTGGCAGCCTTTCACCGTAGTCATAGCAACAGTTACTGCAGCGATAGGGAGACTCGCCATGGTGCAGAAACCAGTTGCAGCGGTGATAGAAATATTTGTCTGACGCGGATAGGGGGTGGGTGGTTTTTGTTGTAACTAAGCAACCCACTATGCAATACCTATGATCAGAATCAGAACCGCTCTATATGAGCGCCATAGCTGCCGGGGAGTTAAAGAGACACTGAAGCGGGAAAAAAAATGATGATATTATGATTTGTATGTGTAGTACAGCTAAGAAATAAAACATTAAGATCAGATACATCAGTCTAATTGTTTCCAGTACAGGAAGAGTTGAGAAACTCCAGTTGTTATCTCTATGCAAACAAGCCATTAAGCTCTCCGACTAAGTTAGTCGTGGAGAGGGCTGTTATCTGACTTTTATTATCTCAACTGTAAGTGAACTGTTTACTTTTGCTCTGCTAGAGGAGAGGTCATTACTTCACAGACTGCTCTGAAAGACTAATTTTGAATGCTGAGTGTTGTGTAATCTGCACATATTATAGAATGATGCAATGTTAGAAAAAACACTATATACCTGAAAATAAAAGTATGAGAAATTTTTTTTCTCTGCTGCTAATCTTCTAGTAATTATTCATAGTACACAACCAATTCACTATATCATATATTTTTTTTCGCTTCAGTGTCTCTTTAAGCAGAAGGGCTTACCGCTGATAGGCGAACTTTATACTAGCACATTGTGAGTATAACTTTTAATGCGAAATAAACAAGTTTTTATGTTAATGCACCATGGAGCGCTCCGTTTTTGTTTTAAAGTCAACCTAGACAAAAGTTTAAAAGACTAGATAAAAGACAAAATACCTACCCCAAGCAATGTCTCCACTGCAGAATTTGACACCTCTTTGGATCTGTAAATTTGCTGACTGGTTGGCATGACCTCACAGAGCATGGCAGCTGAGTAAACTGGAGGTATAGGGTATAAAAAGCTTCCCCCTCTTCACTTCCTGCACTGACTGCAGTGGGATGTTGTCAACAGGAAATAACGCTCTGTAATTAACCCTGTCACTGGGAGGCCTACCTAATTTGCTATGATCAGGCTACCTGCAGGCCTTGTCCACTACCTGTAAATTTACTTACACATCAAGCATAGATTTTTGTTTTATACAACTCTAATATACAGAGTGTGTACAAGAGTGGTAGCGGCTTTTTCCTTGTATAAAACACCCCAACCCAGGCTATCATACTGGACCTAGGTGATCTTATGTAAATACGTCATGCTGTAACCTCTGTTTTAGGCTACGTTTCTCTAGCCGCCACTCTCGGCTGCGAGAAGTGCGGTGGCACTTCCTGGTCTGCAGGTACGCAGACCAGTGCTGCACATCCGGATTCCAGATAACCCGCATATCCAAACTTTTTTCAGCTATCCGACCGGATTCCGGATACCTGGACCCAAACCCAGATAGCTATCTGCAGATAGTTGGCAGGCAATCCGGATATCCGCAGAAATCAGACTATTGAGATACTGTAACTAAGGAGATGACATCATTGAGCCAATCAGATGGCTCCCAGCCTAAGCCCTGGCACCCAATCACAGAAAGGAACCCTGGCCAGCCCCCCTGTATAATAAGGAGGGCTGCCATGATGAGAAATATCGTCCTTGCTTGTGAATACCCACTGAGAGACAGGCTCCGGTGTTGCTGGCCTAGCAAGTGCTGTACAGAGTGATAAACCTAAAGCTGTTCAGTGATTAACCCCTTCACTATCACTACACTATTGTTGTATTGTTGATTAGCTTGATTTCATTGTGTGACAGTCAGAGTGTGTGCTGCAGGGCTGCTATGTGTCTTAGCTAGCTACAGTATAGGTTAGGTTAGGGATTAGGGCATAGGATTACTGTGTTATTGTGTAGTTAGTACTGTAGTACTGCAGTCAGTGCTAGTAGTAGTTAGAGTAGTAGTACTACTGGTTGGCTGGATAGCGTGATGGTTAAGGGCTCTGCCTCTGACACAGGCAACCTGGGTTCGAATCTCGGCTCTGCCTGTTCAGTAAGCCAGCACCTATTCAGTAGGAGACCTTGGACAAGACTCCCTAACACTGCTACTGCCTATAGAGCGCGTCCTAGTGGCTGCAGTTCTGTCGCTTTGAGTCCGCCAGGAGAAAAGCGCAATATAAATGTTCTGTGTTTGTACTGTGTTAGCTTACTACAGAACTGCTGTGCTGCTGAGCAGTGCCAGTGTGACAGTTAGTATCTCTGCTGTGTGGCCCGTGGCAGGTGTCATGTGCAAAGTGCCACGTGCAAATAGCCACGCACTGCCACGTGCCAAGGGCCACGTACAAAGTGCGACGTGCAAAATGCCACGTGCCAAGGGCCAAGTGTCACATGCAAAGGGCCACGTGCCAAAGGCCAAGTGCAAAGGGCCAAGTGCCACATGCAAAGGGCCACATGCCAAGTGCCACGTGCAAAGGGCCAAGTGCCACGTACAAAGGGCCAAGTGCCACGTGAAAAGGGCTACGTGCAAAGGGCCAAGGGCCACGTGCAAAGGGCCAAGTGCCACGTGCCAAAGGCCAAGTGCAAAGGGCCAAGTGCCACATGCAAAGTGCCAAGGGCCACGTGCCAAGTGCCAAGTGCAAAGGGCCAAGTGCCACGTGCAAAGTGCCAAGTGCCACGTGCAAAGGGCCAAGTGCCACGTGCAAAGGGCCAACGTGCAAAGGGCCAAGTGCCACGTGCAAAGGGCCAAGTGCCACGTGTAAAGGGCCACGTGCAAAGGGCCAAGTGCCACATGCAAAGTGCCAAGGGCCAAGTGCCACGTGCAAAAAGCCACGGGCCAAGTGCAAAGGGCCAAGTGCCATGTGTAAAGGGCCATGTGCAAAGTGCCAAGGGCCACGTGCAAAGTGCCAAGGGCCACGTGCAAAGTGCCAAGTGCCACGTGCAAAGGATCAAGTGCCACGTACAAAGTGCCAAGGGCCACGTGCCAAGTGCAAAGGGCCAAGTGCCACAAGCAAAGTGCCAAGGGCCACGTGCCAAGTGCAAAGGGCCAAGTGCCACGTGCAAAGGGCCACATGCCAAGGGCCACATGCAAAGGGCCAAGTGCCACGTGCAAAGTGCCAAGGGCCATGTGCAAAGTGCCAAGTGCAAAGGGCCAAGTGCCACGTGCCAAATGCAAAGTGCCAAGGGCCAAGTGCAAAGGGCCACGGGCCAAGTGCAAAGGGCCAAGTGCCACGTGCAAAGTGCCAAGGGCCACGTGCAAAGTGACAGTGAAAAGGGGTATCCGAGCAGCACTGACGCAGACGAATCCCAGAAGCCATGCCATGCGCGGCTTTGGGATTCGCTACCTCCCACATGGAAACAGTTGGCAATGTTGGCCGAATCGCTAGGGCAAGTGATTCAGCCGACTGCGCCATTATTTCCTATGGCAGTGTTTCCCGTGTGATTTGCCTGTGGGGAAACTCTGCGAATTTGGCCCGATTTCCGCGCTAGTGGAAACGAGCCCTTAACCTCTTCAGGACCACAGGCTTTACCTCCCCCCCTCCCTCCCCAAAGGCCAGGACATTTTTTTGTTAAATAGGCCACTGCAGCTTTAAGGCCAAGCTGCAGGGCCGCATGACACAACACACAAGTGATCTCCCCCCCACCCTTTTCTCCCCCACCGACAGAGCTCTCTGTTGGTGGGGTCTGATCGCCCTCAGGTTTTTTGTTTTTTTTAATATTTATTGTATTTTTTTAATTTAATTTCAGTTTTTTTAATTATTTAAATTACCCTCCCTCCCCCGTCTGCCTATCACATCGATCGGCTGTGATAGGCTTCAGCCTAGTACAGCCGATCGCTTCCGAGTCCCCCAGAGGGACAGCCGTGTGACACAGGAACCCCTGTACAGTGCTGCTGTAGATCACAGCGCTGTACATGTTAATTAGACGGCGGTTTTGACATCTAACAGTCTCCCGAGCGGCGGGAGATGCAGCCTGCGCGCCATCTCCTGCAAAAAAGAGCCCCAGGACTTTACGCCGATCGGCGTTAGGCGGTCCTGGGGCTGCCGCTGCGCCCACGCCCATCGGCATGACACGGCCGGCAACTAGTTAAAGAATACATGAACATACAAATGGAAAAAGTAGAAAATTCTCCTAACATGCAAGTCTCCACTGATCCAGGAACTGGAAGTACCTAGCGACTGACCAATTAGCAAGAAGCTGACAACTAATTAATCAGTGGTAGGTGTGTAACCCGATTTATCCACTGTGTTCTGCACAGGTAAATGCGAATATCAAGAATTTATTTGTGACCTAAAGATGGTCAACTGGTAACTTCTCAACCAGTATTAACTCTTAACACAAACATCGTGATTCAATTCGATTTGCCATTGTTTTGCAATGGCAAATCAAATTGAATCCCGATCGGACATGTCGGATTTAATCCGATCGTAAATAGAATCGTAATTGAATCGCACAAAGAATCGCATCGTGTAGATTGGGCTTAAGAGTCTGGCCTGGCAGATCCTCAATAGGGATGGTCAATGAGATGTAAATCATTCCAAGATGCAGGATCATTTGAATGTGGTATGTAAACGTATTCAGTTTGAAAATGGACCAATCATATCATACGGAGGCTAATTGGTTCATTTTCGAGATGTATAAATTCATAAAATTCTGTATCATCTCGGAACAATTTGCTTCTCACTGACTATCCCTATAGCTCAACAGAGATAATCAATGAGATGCTAATAACTCAGCTGATGCAGATTTTATGCGTATATGCAATAAAGCCAGCTGTTGTATGCGATTGGTCCATGTCCAAGCTGTAGACATTTGCATAGAATTTTTAATCTTATTGACCATCACAATTGCTCGACAAAGTTAAACAATGTGTAAAGTGTCCATTTTGTATGTACACTAGGCATTAAGCCCACACGTTTAAACCGGGCGCTTGGGCTCAGCGGCGACCCCCCCACCACCACCTTGCAAGCCATGCTCCCTGCCGTGCGCGGCCTGCACCGTCCTCCTGCTCTCCAACGTCTGCCTGCAGGCCACACATGCGCAGTAGTGCAAACGCACAGACACAGGGACAGGGAAGGACGCAGGGACACAGGGCTTATTATAGAGGATGGCTTTGCAATGCACTAACCCATATTGCCACAGTACTGTTAGTGCTGATGAGATCTGTGCAATTCATGATTAACGTAACCTTGTAGAGGGTCACTACCTTCCTATCTGCTATACTGTAAAGGCTTACTACCACTGCAACACTGGCTGTTAACACTATGCGCCCAGACGAGTCTTGGTTAGTTGGTGGGTGCAGGTGTTAAATGGACACACCTTCTCCCCCGCCCATAAAGGCACTTCCTGTTCGATTTCTTTTCCAGCTGACATCAGCTGGCGTGTGCACCAGTATGGAAGCCAGGCAGGGGTTAATGGGCAGGCAGGAAATTGACAGTGCTGCTGAGGTAGTAAGGGAGTGTACACAGTTCTACACAGCCTTACAGCCAGACAGGAAGGGAACGAGTTCCTACAGGATCACTTTAAGCAGGGCCACAATCTAATCTTTTGCCTGGAAATGTTAGTTATACATGAAAGAAGGAGCTGGCAAAAAGGAGTGGGCAGTTGATTGGGGTCAGTAGCAATCTCATTGGCTCTCTTATTGCACCTGTAGTTGTAGAAGTCCTGAGGAGGGAGAGGCAGACTGCAACCAGTGATCCTTTCTGCTGTTTGGATCACATGCTGCAGTTTCAGGTCACTTGGCCAGCCAAGCTGATGGTATCCATATGTAGGAGACTGTCACTGGTCCGATATAAATAAGGCTTTCATCTGATATTAAGTTCCACAGTCGCTCAGTAACTGATGAAAGCAAAGCACATTTCTACACAGCACTGCTACACAAGGCTTCACGCTGCTGACATTTTCCCACAAATAAATGACCATGTCAGGAAATCTTGTATAAATAGAACTTGCTGTTTGGCATGGGGAACATTTGCATTTTTTCCTTTTGGAATAGCAAATCTCCTCATTCCATCATAACCCAAATGCAATACAGAACACAGACATATTTAGGCATCTCTGAGCTGTACAATAACATCAGTTATCAGGGCAGCATTTCAGGTACATTCAGAAAGGTGCTAAAGAGTAGTAGGTAGATACCGGCAATGTTGCTGTTGAAGTGCTGCAGCCGTTATGACACTTACTGGTAGCAGTGGCAGATTCCAGAACTCGGCTCTATACATGTCACAATTCCCCTGATTATCACTGCACTGCTAACATCTTTAAAGCTGGTTCGCATTGCCATTGTCTCCCATATAGTCGAGTGCTGTGCGGTACCGCAGCCCCTGCGTTGCCCAACCACTTCCGTCGCATTGCGTTGCACCGCAAGTATTGTGGCCTGTCTCAGACTTCCATGGCCATTGCAATGAGCGGCAGCAGTGGAGAGTACAGTGACATGACGCTTTAAGTATGCAAGGGGCTTTAGTGAATCTTGGTCCTCAAACACAGAGAGAAGACGCCCTCTTCATAGTTGGAGCAGATATCAGGATGATGGAACTCAGGCCCACAGACATTTCTGCTGTAGATTACAATACACAGGAGGCAAGGATAACAAATACCTAAAAACTGACATATTTAGATGATTGAGCCTTTATTAACGGTCTCCTAGAGGAAATAAAACTGAGCTCACATTTCTTGCCCTCTCCACCGCAGCTCAGATGTGACGTTCCACCATGACGTTCTGCAATAGAGAGACCCAGCTTCTGCGTGAGGTTCTGCCACAGAGAGGCCCAGCTTCTGCGTGAGGTTCTGCCACAGAGAGGCCCAGCTTCTGCGTGATATTCTGCCACAGAGAGGCCCAGCTTCTGCGTGATATTTTGCCACAGAGAGGCCCAGCTTCTGCGTGAGGTTCTGCCACAGAGAGGCCCAGCTTCTGCGTGATATTCTGCCACAGAGAGGCCCAGCTTCTGCGTGACGTTCTGCCACAGAGAGGCCCAGCTTCTGCGTGATATTCTGCCACAGAGAGGCCCAGCTTCTGCGTGACGTTATACCATAGAGATGCCCAGCTTCTGCGTGACGTTCTGCCACACAGAGGCCAAGCTTCTGCGTGACGTTCTACTTCAGAGGCCCAGCTTTTGCTTGACATTCCACCACAGAGACGCCCTGCTTTAGCGTGCTGTTCTACGACAGAGAGGCCCAGCTTCTACGTGACGTTCTGCCACAGAGGTTCAGCTTCTGCACGACGTTCTGCCACTGAGAGGGCCAGCAACTGCGTGACGTTCTACCATACAGAGGCACAGCTTCTGTATGACGTTCTACCACAGAGAGGGCCAGCTTCTGCATGACATTCTACCATACAGAGGCCCAGCTTCTGTGTGAAGTTCTACCAGAGAGAGGCCCAGCTTCTGTGTGACGTTCTACCACAGAGAGGCCCTGCTTCTGCATGATGTTCTGCCACTGAGAGGGCCAGCTTCTGCACGCTTTCATGGGGCATTGTTTGTTCAACTATCAGAGTTCAGCTCACTATCCAGACTTCATGGCTCTCTGAAAAATAAGCAGAGTAAAAAGGTTTATCTAAAACCATCACCAGTTCTAATAAAAGCCCAGAAGATTTAATGGGTGTCAGTAGAAATTTACATATTTTTCTTAAACTGGTTTACACTTCCAGCTCATATGGCTGCGCCCAGGACTATCCGGGCGTATTTCCCTTGAACAGACTTAAGTGTAGCAAACTGAATAAGGGAACTTTCCAGAGGAGACAAATACATAGCAGTAAGCATGTGCCAGAGTTTCCATAAATAGTTCCATCAGGCCAGAGACAGAGCAGCCTGGAGGAGTCCAGCACGAGGAGCCCCAGTCACAGAAGACAAGCAGTTTCTGGAAAATCAACTTACTCAATAGTTCCAGGGTCACATTATAGCATAACAGGACATGATTGTGGTTTTACACCCCAGCTAAAATTTAAACATATTTAGACCAAGGATAGTTTTAAAGACTGTTACTTTCGGTTACCTTCTCTACGGGAAAGTGGTGTGGATGTTTCAAGATGCACAATAAAGAGGCAATTAAATAGAAATGGAATGTTTGGTCATATTGTCAGAAGAAAGTTATTACTGTGCCAAGGTCACAAAATAGCCCACTAAAAACATGCAAAACAGCACCTATACAAGCATCAAAACTTCTGGAAAAAAAGTAATTTGTGTGGAGTCCTAAATTAATCTTTATCATAAATGCTATGTTTGGAGAGGAGTCAACAACCCATGAGGAAAAGTACACCATCCCTACTGTGAAGCATGGAGGTACATCACTGGTGTTTTTTTTTTGGGGGGGGGGTGAAAGGTACAGGGGGTTTGGTCCGAGTTGATGGCAAGACCAATGTAGCAAGTTATCAGCTCTGCACTGATCAGCTCAGAAGCTGCGCACGGGACGCACTTAGCGTTTCCAACAGGACAATGATGCTAAACACAAGGCAAAATTGTCCCAAAAACAGAAAAAAGTAAAAGGTTCTGGAGTAGCCATCACAGTCTCCTGAACGCAAACCCTGCCAAATTCTGCCCTGGAGTTGGGACCCACCACAGAAATGAACACTACCAAACCTCTTGAACTGGAACACCTTGGCAAGCACTGCCAGATGCCAGCAATCAGGATCCTCAGCAGTGTCAGCCATCACCGCAGGTTTCCATGAAGAACTGGCTCATCACTGCTGAACCTTCGCCTTCCTCCCCCCCCCATATGTCTCATCTCCTTAGGAATAATAGACAATGCAATCCATGAGAATAAGCCCTAGCAGGAATTCCTAGCATGCTTAAAATATATGTAAGCTAAAATGCTTACATATGCTTGAAATATATGTAGGCTATATGCAAACTCAAATGAAAATATTAAATAATACACCTATATTATAACTAATGCATATTCAGCATTTTTTCAGCATTTTTTTTCTACTGAAAATAGCCTCAATTCTTGTGATGCATTATCAATATAATTAATAGCATCATCTTTCTGTACCCAAAACTATATCAACCAGTGTTTCTTATACACATTTGTAAAAAATACAAATTGTTGTTGTTCAGTCGCTATTCAGTCATGTCCTTTGCGATCCCATGAACCACAGCATGACAGGCCCCTCTATCCTTTATCTAAGCTTGTCAAAGCTCGTGTTTGTTGCTTCCATGATAGTATCTAGCCATCTCATTCTCTGCTGTCCCCTCTTTTTGCGTCCGATCTTTCCCAGCATCAGGGTCTTCAATAAATCCTGCCTTCTCAATATAAGTCCTAAGTATTTCAGCATCTTTCTAACTATTTATTACTCTTTCCAATGAACCGTCAGGGTTAATTTCTTAAAGGATTGACTGACTGGATGTTCTTGCAGTCCAAGGAAGACTCGAAAGTCTTCTCCAGGAAAAATATAAATAGGCTAGATACAAAATCCCACACATGGGCTCTCCAAATAGAGATTCATTTTTTCATGACTGGGTAAAATGGCCACCTTATACCCAAAGGGTACAATTACCCCAGCTCTCCGTGAAGTGAATAAAAGTCATATGTGTGAAGTATCTATGCTTGTCACCAAGAGCAATTAATCCTTTTTTTTTTTTTTTTTTTTTAATTCTCAACCCAGCATTATAAGAATTACAGGGGCAGAATAAATGTTTTAGAACTAATGTTATCCTCAGAGGCAGGATAAATGTTTTAGAACTTTTTGGTCCTTTTAGCTCCTAGGAGTTCTGGTTCACCATGAGCTTGCTGGGCAATCTGTAACTCTGGGTGTTTCAAGCCCTACCTCATAGAGACATATTAATTTACACCATGCACTGATGAGGATCAACTAGTCCGCGACAAGCATAAGTATGTTGCATTATTGTGGCAATGTACAATTCACAAGCTGACATCATTGCATTCCAGCGGTTCTGGAGGTGTGTTTAGCTTTTAGGGACAACAAAAGGTCCCTATGCATATTCAGCAGTGATGCACTGTGGAGGACATCATATGCCCACTCCAACCTAAATTATTACAAATACCTTCTGTTTTAAGCAGGGCTGTGGAGTCGGTACAAAAATCATCTGACTCCCGACTCCTTGTTTATGAATCAACCGACCCCAGGTACCCAAAATTGCTCCGACTCCTTAGTCTAACCTTTACAAAGGCTATGGATTTGGTACAAAAATCATCCGACTCATCAGTTTACTGAAACCACTGACTCAGACTCCAGGTACCCAAAATTGCTCCGACTCCACAGCCCTGGTTTTAAGAAGGCAACTTTCTGACATGAAGGGTAAAAGGTTTATCATTAAGAAGTCAGATGCAAAAGGAGGCGGATTTTAAACATGAAATTAAAAACTTGCACACCTTAAAAAAGAAAGCAGACAGTGAGCAAGTCTTTAGCACTACACAATATAGGTGTGCCTGCATTTAACTTATTAAGCACATTTCTGATGTAGAATTGAGTGAAATATAGGGGAAAAGTTTGAGAAGTTTTGTGAAGACAAGCCTGTAACTACTGCTGTGAGCCCAGATTTTGGAATTGTTTTCATAATCTGCAGCCATATCTGTCACAAAAGATAATCAATAAGTGTGTAAGGGCTAAAAAGAAAAAGAAAATATTGACCAAAACCAGATAAAGTCTTCACAAAAGCAGATGAAAGGCCACACGTCTTGTTATATGAGGGACTAGCAGACGCTGGCAGATAACTTGGCATGATAGGGAAGTTGTGTTCTCCCCTGAATGTAATCTTGCAGCTGGTAAGCAACAACAATGCACTATGGTTACCACAGATCATTAGTCTCTTGTCCTGGGTGGACTCACGCAGGGACAGTAATGCCGCCTCATTCAGCAACAAGCTGGCCTGGCTGCATGTTTACATTGCTTTGAAAGCTGTACAACAATTTGGTTTACTTTACAGTAATAATGATGAAAAGGCCTTTGCATTGGATGACTGGGAACGTGTGGATGGCCTATGATCTAATCAAATCACCCAGTTTACATGCTTGTGAATCGGGGCAGAATGGAATACACTTTGCTTGTCTCTTTCTTGGAACAACGGACTGGGGACAAAAAAGGGGTGTCAAACTCAAGAACAAAGTGAGCCTAATTTTAACCGCCTCCCTTCAAAGTTCCATGGTGTTGAATCCCTACCCCCATAAAGTTCCTAGTAGCTCCCCTACTTCCACTATACAGTTCTCAGGTGTCTAGTGACCCCCCCCCTTCCCCTATACAGTTCCCTGGCATCTAGTGGCTTCCCCTCCCTCCTCTATACAGTCCCCTGGTGTCTAGTGACCCCACCCCTTCCCATATACAGTTCCCTGGTGTCTAGTGCTTCCCTCTTCCATATGACTTCAACAGTTCCTGGTGATCTAGGGCTTAACCTCCAATATAGGTTCCCTGGTGGTCTAGAGTGGGCCAAACATTATGCAAAGTGGGGAGACCACTTGCAAACCAAATGTGATGGCTTTGCGGGCCAGAGTTTGACTTGTATGGTCTAGACCGTTCAAGCCTGTAACTACTGCATAGATAAGAACCCAAATCATCACATAATAATTACATACTGGTATAGATGCTGTGTAAATACAGCATTATGGGTTCCCATCCAGCTTGATATCCAATTTTGCAACACCAGATGCAGCATTGTCAGTTTACTATAGAGGAAAAAGACTCATGTCTGAGATATAAGATACTCAGTCAGTGCAGCATCCAGGTTGCATTATTCAATCTGTTATAAGCATCATATGCAAAACAGAGCATGCTGAGAATCTAATAGAGAGCACAAGAAAGGAGGGGAAGAGCTTAACGCCAATTTATTTGAAATACTTTTTAACCATCCTTGTCATTGGCTTTGAAATGTTGGTAACAGCCTAATCTGTGCCTCTAATGGCTTTATATCATGTAAGCTGCCTCTATGGCTGTCCATCAAATACCTGAGTATTAACCTGAGTAACATGGAATTCCTGTCTCACAAATCCTTATTAACTATATAGTAATGCTACCTTCCTTTGGCCCAAATTAATGCAATTCATGTAAAAATTACAATATCAGCTGTCACATTCAGATAGTACTGGAAACTGCCATCTTGCATTATAATGTAATATCTAGTTCAAAACGTAAGCAGATTTTGAGACTGAACGCATTTCTGTCTTTGTAGAGTGCACACAGAAGCTCTCTCCAGCTTTATCTCTAGCTCTCAAAGATAAAAGATAAATGGCAACCTGGATAGCTCAGTAAGGCACAGCTCAGTGATGGATGAGGCTCACAGAAAAAATGCCAGTAAACCTAATGAATGACAGTACAACACTTTCAGACACTTTTTCTAAATAAAAAAAAAATATTCTTAGAACTTGTATAATAGTGTGAACACAAGGAGAAAGCGAAAAAAATCTGGCATTATGCAGCTTAACGACAAAATTGCAGTACAGGTAGTCCCCGGTTAAAGAACGAGATAGGGACTGTAGGTTCGTTCTTAACCTGAATCAGTTCTTAAGCCAGAACGCTGTGCCTTCTCTGTCCCGTGCTTCCAGTGTCCCCCTCTGTGTCATCTCTGCCCCCTGTGTCTCCTTGTTCCACCTTCATGCCTCTCATGCCCCCTTTCCTAAAGCAGAGTATGCGCAGCAGAAGCTGCAACAAATCTTACCTCATCTATGGCGGCTCTGGGCCAATCAGCGATGTCCTCTTTCTCTTCACCATTCCTCCCAGCGGCTTCCCTAGCGTCGCCTAATGACGCAATCAGAAGGAGCCGCAGGGGCTCTTTTTGATTGCGTTATTACTCGATGCTAGTGAAGCCACTGGGAGGAACGTTGAGGGGAGAGCCCGGAGCCGCCATGGAAGAGGTGAGACATATTCTGCTTTAGGAAAGGGGGCACAAGAGGTAGTCCCCGGATTCATGACGTCATTGCGGCGGATTGACGGGCGTTTGTATCGACGGGTCGTTCGTAAGCCGGGGACTACCTGTATACAAAAAAGTGCAGGTGCATTCAGAAATTGCAGTGGTCAATACAATACAATACGTCACTGGAGTAATAACTTCTATCTCAACAGCAGGTGACTACAATATAAGGTAGCCATTTCAGTTTTTGTCAATTTATTCCATGGATTGATGGGTCCTGCTAAAACAATTTCATCTGGGTATATCCATACTGGTCCCATTGCAGACTGTATTGATAATCTCTGTAAAGGTGGCCACACACATACACGATACCATTTTTTACATTTATTTTCAATTCAAGGTTCACAATCAATTTTTCTGATTGATTGGAACATTTAAAACATCTGACCAATGTACCACACGTGTGTTCAATTTTTCCCCAATTATGGAAAAACAAATTGATTGAAAACTCTTGAGAAAATTGCTTGGGATTATACAAGGAAATTAAAAATCTACCCTACACTATTTAATTTTCATAAAAATTGAAAGAAAAAATCAACCATTCCTGATCGACTATCGAATACAAATGGGAAATCAGATCAGATTTCTTGCTTGAATAAAAAAAAGCTTTGGATTTTTTGGGAAATCGGATCATTTTTATCGAATTGCCATAAAATCAGATCATTTTATTGTAGGTGTGGCCACCGTAGTACACGGTCAGCAAAGATCTTAAAGTGAATTCCAAATTACTAACTCTCAAGAGTCCCTGAGGTGAGCCAAACTTTCATGAATGGCTGTAGACTACCAAACCTATCAGACGCATATCGAACTTAAACATGTGTAAAGTGAGAACTTTTTTCTTAGTGAAAGCAAACATACCCTTCAAGGGAATCTGAGATGAAAGGAATACGGAATGTGACAATTTAACAATGCAAGTTGCCCGTCACCCTGCAGATCCTGTATGTCTAAAGCCCCATCTACACCATTAGAGATTGCAGCGATCCGGCGGCTCGATTAGCCGCCGGATCGCCTCTTCCGCGTGCCTGCCGCGTCCCCACTCGCCGCGCCGCATTCGATTCCCCGCTCGTGCCCGCTCGTCCCCGCTTATCTTCTGCTCGATTCCCTGCCATTGTCCCCTAGCGGGGAGCGAGCAGGGAATCGGCGGAAGCAAGATCCATCCTGTCGGATCTTATCAATCGAGCCGCATCAGCGGCTCGATTGATAAGGATCATCGGAGCCTCATCTACCCGTGTAGATGAGGCTTTAAGGTAACCATACACCTAGTGATTTTGGCTGCCGGTCGACTAAGACAGATTTCTCTCCGATTGGAGAGAGATCTGTTGGCCGCCATAAACTGCAGGACGATTCCCTTTAAACTTCAGCATGAAATCTTGCAGGAACCGGCCATGTGGTGCCACCACGCTGCCCCAGGCTGCTGTTTCCCTAATGTTTTATGCCTCCCCCCCATGCCCTGTTCAGTTATACTTTACCTTCCGCTGTCCTCATACTTCTAGTATTGTTTAAAAGGAAATAAATATGGCAGCGTCCATATACCTCTTACTTCAGATTCCCTTTAACAATCCTGGTTGAACTGAACCCATCTTTTACATAGTGTATCTATAAGGCTTGGTTCCCATCTGCAGCGCAGCTCGGCTTTGGCTCGGTTGGATTGAAGCGGACCAATTCTGTTTTCACGTGGACGGATGGGCTGGGCAACGCATCCGCTTATCTGGAAAAACGTATCCGGTCTGGACTCTTCCTTTTTTAGCAAGTGGAAGCAGATGCTATTTTTAACATTAGGATCGGCTTCCTGTGTTGAGTGATGGTGTAAAAATGTACCGAATGGGTATGTTTTTTTACACAAGTGGGAACCGAGCATTATGCTGCACAGTAAGAATTCCCACTGCATTGCTGAGACTTCCCAGCAATGTTTACCAAAGATTCTTGACAGGTAATCTCACTACAATGACCTCATCACTTTCATTCCCTGCCAGCGTGTGACTACAACCTGAGATCAATAATTCCATAAGGCGAAATAGCTTACCCCAGTAACCGGAGAGTCCCTGGGGGATAATCAGGTCTTTGATGTGATACAGACTCTGCAGAAAACAGTCATAAATTACAGATATGGGATGTTACGTCATTAAATCTTCACTGCAACAACAGTAGCTCTGACCAGCAGATCTCTGAGCTGGGAGAATATGGAAAATGTCACAGGTTAAGCAACAAAAATATACAGTAATTGCTACTGAGGAGACATACTGCAACACACGTTTCCTGATTCAGAGCTTGGTGTAATTGCCTTCTTAAAACAGAAGGAAATTTGCAATAATTCAGTTATAAATGAACATTTGTGGTTTCCCACAATGCACTACCACTAAATATGCAAATTATCACTTTTCGCCCTTGTTAAGCCAAGCAAGCATCCAGAACCGCTGGTATATAGCAAGCCTATAGCTTTAAGTTTTACACAGCCATATCAAACCCACATGTAGACAGCCTGTTTCAGACTTTTGGTCCTCATCAGTACATGGCAGGGATTGATAAGGCTGTATGAAATAGGGCTTGGAGGAGTACAACAGAGTAACCAAGCAGCTCAGGGTGACCCAAACTACTAGGAATGTGTAGGGGGATAAAAGGGACCCCTTTTATCCCCCTACACATTCCTAGTAGTTTGGGTCACCCTGAGCTGCTTGGTTACTCTGTCTGATTCAGAGCAAAAGACATTTTTATTTTAAGTGAACTTGAACAAGGATTAAAAGAAAAAAAAAATGTCAGTAAAGTACCTTCCCCTGTCTTGTTAACCATCTTCTGCTCTGTGAGTAACAATAGCAGTGACAGTTTTACCAATTACAAAGAGGAACTCTGGTCAAAATAACATATCGAATAAAATTGCTTTTTTTTTTTTTTTTTTTAACAATATTATATTATTATTTATTTAGTCAGTCTTTGCCCACTGTAATAGCTGTCCTCTCCCTGATTTATACTCTGGAATTGATTATAGGGTGGTAACATCTTCAGTTCTGCCAGGTGATCTCTGCAAAATGTTTGTTTCTGAGAATTTAAAATATACCTGGTCTCTCAGAATACTGTGAGGGTGAGAATTCTGCATAGCTAATCAGCCTAGGCTAAGCATCATGGGAAGGCAAGGTTACATACAATACACTGGAATATATAGCTAAAGGAAGGTGTTTCTGATGCTGAAACCAGGAAAATTAACATAAAAGTAGGTATCCTGAATAATTTACAGCATTCTGCTAAATATCGCTACAGTGCTACTTTAAGGCATTATTCCCTCTGCCATGTGACCATGTTCTGGCATCAGTTCAGTGAAAGGAAAGGTGGGAGGGGAGATAGGAGGGGTGAAAGGAAAGGCGAGGTGGGAGGAGAGGAGAAAGGAAAGGTGAGGTGGGAGGGGAGATAGGAGGGGTGAAAGGAAAGGTGAGGTGGGAGGTGAGATAGGAGGGGTGAAAGGGAAGATGAGGTGGGAGGAGAGGAGAGGTGAAAGGAAAGGTGAGGTGGGAGGGGAGATAGGAGGGGTGAAAGGAAAGGTGAGGTGGGAGGAGAGGAGAGGTGAAAGGAAAGGTGAGGTGGGAGATGAGATAGGAGAGGTGAAAGGAAAGGTGAGGTGGGAGGAGAGGAGATGTGAAAGGAAAGGTGAGGTGGGAGGGGAGGTGAGATAGGAGGGGTGAAAGGAAAGGTGAGGTGGGAGGAGAGGAGAGGTGAAAGGAAAGGTGAGGTGGGAGGTGAGATAGGAGGGGTGAAAGGAAAGGTGAGGTGGGAGGAGAGGTGAAAGGAAAGGTGAGGTGGGAGGGGAGATAGGAGGGGGTGAAAGCAAAGGAGAGGTGGGAGGGGAGATAGGAGGGGGTAAAAGGAAAGGAGAATAATCAGATTCTACCAGTGCAACTGATCACTGAGAAAAACAAATCAAACTGAGACCAATATTATGAATGGTACTTGACTAACAGCAGCGGCTAGCCACTGGTCTTTATTCTAATAGACCATTTTCTCTTGGTCTGGTAGGGAGCCCATCTCACTTCTGCGTGTCCGAACTTAAATATACAATTATTTTCTTGGGAAGGAAACTCCTATTCCAGTTTCTGGACTTAACACACCATTTTTCCACCAATTACTACTGCATAGTTGGCTCAGGAGAAGAGTTTTTTTTCCTTTCCTCTCTCTGCTGTTGGAAGCGATCCTTTCACAGATTAGTTTGAAATGGAACAGTTAGCAGAAAACTGTTCTAAGGCGTTCTTCCCAGCTTCTGCTTATCCATCGCTGTCACTGGAAGGCTGGGAATGGCCACTCTGAATCGGACTCAGCAATAATAGTGCGAGTACATTTGTAGGCGGTTATACTGTCAATGTAATATTACCGGTTGAGAAATTTATTACATGTAATACTTCTGTATAGCTGCTGTACCAACAAAATGGCAGCTCTGTGGCTGCAATACTTTGTTATAGCGGCTGTACCAACAAAACAGAGGTTATTGTGTCCACTAGCTCTGAATGGCGGATTTACCATACTTCTTTCTAGTGCATGTACCATCTCAATAGTGGCTATGTAACCATTCTTCTTTATAGTGCCTGAACCTTCTATTACATTGATGCTATTAGTGGCTATTTTGCCATTACTTGTGCAGCTAAATAGCGGCTACTTGACCACAACATTTCTGTAATTAAATTTTCTGGCGGGGTCAATGGGTAGCCACAGTTTTAATGTTAAGATAGGGGTGGGCTTAGGTTAGTGTTAGGCATAGGTAGGAGGGTAGGTTAGTGTTAGGCATAAGTAGGCGGTAGGTTAGTGTTGAGCATAAGTAAGGGGTAGGTTAGTGTTAGTCATAGCTAGGCTATAGGTTAGTGTCAGGCATAGGCAAGGGGGTAGGTTACTGTTATGCATGAGTAAGGGGTAGGTTAGTGTTAGGCATAGGTAGGTGGTAGGTATGTGTTAGGCATATTTAGGGGGTAGGTTAGTGTTAGGTGTAGGTAGGTTAGTGTTAGGCATAAGTAGCGCGTAGGGTAGTGTTATGTATAGGTAGGGGGTTAGGGTAGTGTTAGGCAGGGGGCAGGTTAGTATTAGGCCTAATGAGGGGGCAGGATAGTGTTCGGCATAGACACAGGAAAGGTAAGCATGAGAATAGGATAAGATAGGAGATAGTAGAAAATCGGTAACATTTCCGTTATTGTACTATTCATAAAATAGCTGCTACTAGACTATCGGTAATATTACCGATATGTTTGTCATTTAAACAAGCTTTAATAGATCCAGCTTAACATATCACAACAACAGCGTGCAACATCATAAACTCACAGATCCTACCCGATCTGGGTCTAGCTGTGGGCTGGAGTGGGAGCGGTAGTCCGCCTTACGATCGTATTGCTTCACTCTCCTAAACGTCCTCGGAGGCTCCTTATTTTTCTTTTAGCTACTCATGTGAAGTTGCTGTCTCTGTGTTCAGAGCACGCACTGTTGACGTGATACAGTACCCATTCTGTTCTACTAGACACCTTTGAACATCTGCCTGTGGTTGGTGCACTAGTGGTTGCAAAACATGAATGTATTGAAAAGGGCAATTCTTTTCTATACCCACTATAGTCAAGCTAGAGAAAAGCTCAGTAGCAGCATGTCTCCTCTGTAGGAACACTGGCAACAGTCAAGCTAAAGAAAATGGATCAACGAGTGCACTGCAGACAGTGCTACTAGAGGCAGGCACACCAATCATAACCAGACCACACAAGAACTCTGTGCACGACTGCCTGGGGCTGCCACACAAGGGCTTGGTGGCTGCCTTGCATGGCTGCTATTAGGGGCAAGCACACTTTATACAGTCCAGCTAGAGAAGGACTCTGTGGCTACTGATACTCCTCCGGACCAGTAGAGAAAATATGGCAGCTTACCTGAATGTCCCATAATAAGGCATTATGTGGAAACGAAAGTGTAGAGTCAGCACTACAACACAGGCATGGGTGCAAAGATTGTACTCAATCCAAAAATTGATGTGGCACAGTATGCAGAATTGCAATAAGCTCTAGGTGCTGATACAGGAGGCAGCAGGATTGTCAGTCATTTGAAAAAGTTTATACACCTGGGAAAGTTGCAAGGCTGAGTAGTTTATTCAGAACTTAAATCACAAGTGGTACAACCTATGTGACATAAGGAACTGGGCATACTTTGCTCCAGAAGTATGTGTGGGCACAAAAAGTACCTGACAGCCGTTTTGTGCCAGGTGGAGCTTCCTCCGAGGCTGTGTCCATTGGACATAACCTTGGAGGAGGTGCCACCTGGTGCAAAATATCCCTAATGATTATTTTTGTGCCCATACATATTGCTAGACTCTTCTGGAGCACAGCATGCCCAGTTCCTTATGTCACATAGGTTGTCCCACTTGTTATTGAAGATCCAAATAAACTATGCAACATTGCAACAGAGCCAGGTGTACAAACGTTTTCTAACGTTTTGGCAGTGGGGCACCAATTTCATTACTGATTACCTTGACTTTACCAATTTAAATATTCAGTAATAGAAGGGTAAACCCTTAGATTAGAAATGTAGAATACAAATGCATGGATGGTATTACGGTGTAGGTTAAGATGCCAGCTTTTAAAATCTCTTGTATTCCAGTTACTCTTGTACTTGTACTCCATTCAGTGTACATGGGTCTAAACCCTTCATTGCTATAGCAGAAACGTGCCTACAACTACCTCTGAGCAGTAATCTGGACCCTCCACAGTAATCATGGGGGAATACCAGAGAGCACTGCTAATATTAGTGAATCTGGAAAGATTCCACAACATTGTACATGCCTTATATGGAAAGAGGGGCAAGAAAGTGCAATCATTTCCAATAATGAGGCAGGAAGCACTGCATAAACCTCCCAACATGGAAGACATTTAAACAAAGAAAAATGTCTCTTTTGGCCATAGCAGCCAGTCAGGTATTGGCTTTGGTTATTAAGGCTTGCTGGAGAATGATAATCAATGTGTGACTGGTTGCTATATGCAATAACACATATTAGGTCATGGTAGGTTTTAGGTTTTTCAGAAAATACCATCATGAAAACGCAAATGAAGACAAACACATTTTATACAGTCCTGGACTGAACCAGGTTTTATTAAACTCACAAATAACCCATAGTGCATGGGGATAAGTCACGCTTATTGGCTTTACAAGAGAAGTACACCTTCCTGAGGCACCGCGACCTTAGCATGTGATTGCAATAGCATTTATTCCACTCACTCTAACTGATGTAAACAGATTCATTATTGAAATGACCCTGAAGCAAACCTGAGCTGTATAAACTGTAAATGTGATAAATGGCATGATCAGAGGTTACCAAGTGTGTCAGGAGGAAGTACCCCAGCATAAGGAGAAAGTCCCTCCTCATGGACCATTCCAGCATCACTATTGGTTCATTAAATGGATAGCTTCACTGACAAACAGGAAAACCCATTAGCTTCTTATTTTTCTGTCAGCTTCATTCCCATCTGCTTCAACCTCCGGGACCCCAGAAAATTTAGCAATCTGATTGTAGGCAACCTCTGATTATGGAGTTTTTCCATCATCATATGCATTGTTTTATGTTGCCCTAGTGTACTTCAGAGTCACTTTAGGGCAGTGTGACATGCAAGGACTATGCACAGAAGGTAATAATGCACAATATAGGGTAAACGATGAAAATGGAATTGTAATAACAGCTACCTCTGTATTAGGCTCCACAATAAATTCTAAATGCAGGCAGTCCACCCCATAGTGCCAAGTATAAAGCTCATAGCCAGAAAGGGTGCAACAACACAGCAAGACACTGCAAATAAGCCATTCCCCTTCTCTGGCTATGAGATGAAGAGCTTGTTTCAACCAAGCATGCTTCAAGCTACGTCTGTAACAGCATTCCACTATCTAATAGTAAAGATGCCACAGTAATAACATATATTGGGATGCATCATTTCCAATTGTGTGATCCAACTCTCGCTGATGCACAGGAGCAAGTAGTCAAGGGTGGCAAGTGGCCGAAACTTAAAGCATTGAATTGAGGAAAGGATCTGCATCAGGATGGAAAGCAAAGCAGACAATTTATAGCAAGGCAGAAGGGAAAGAATACTGTAGAAGCAAAGTGAACATTTTGGACGCACGTTTTAAACATTAATTTGTAACTGTCTTCATATTAGTATAGGCACAGAGTAACAACTTTAACTACAGTATTCATATTGTAGGTGACATGCCAGTGTTATAAAATTAGGCTAATATAAGTAATGCAAGTATATTGCAAAACTCATATGGGCACCATGTTAAGGACACTTACTTAAATGAAAATTAAAAAATTAAAGGGGACAGTTGTACTTTAGCCACTTTTCTAAATATAGCTTGAAAGTGTCCTGTCAACAGATCATTGCCAGCGGAAATGTCTCCCTCACACCAGCATGTAGAGTATCTGGTGCAAACATGCATTCTGCATACAGAAACTGCACCTCATAAAAAGGTAAAAACTTTTTTTTACCACCAAACCAACTCTAAATTGCATGAAACCAGCTCACAGCAATTTATTTTCGCTTACCTACATATGGAGACTGAGTTATTGCAAGGCTAGGGTACATTTTAAGAGCCACAAAGATAGACTTTTGAAGGCCCAAACAATTGCTTGATATTCTTTTGGCTGACTGTGCAAAGATTTCCCATCTTTAACATCACATCTTCAGTAAGTAGCAATTGGCTGCTGGGCCAGATTTTTTTGATCAGTTGGTTTGTCATCACCCACCATGGTAAGCTTGCTGCCTTTCCTCTTCTCCTCACGGCATAGCGCAGAATGATGCATGCAGCAGTTGTGTAAGTTCAGCATGCATTGCTGCCACAAGTTGCTTGGCAGGCTGTCACTTGAAAAGACCACAAACTATAAGAGGATCGATCAGCATGAAGACTCCATAGGGAAGAGGCTATTTATTGATTCTCAGGTGGTAGATTTATTTACTTTAGCAATGCGGTTTATGGCCAAGGAGTCAAAATAAGCTTTCAACATGTTCAATTGAACAAGCATACATGTGGCAGTTATTAGAGGACTTTACGTGAAGCACATAACAGCCATGCAAAGAAAAAAAAAAGAGCAGTCTGCAGACAGAAAGTTCTGCCAAAAAGTAATTCCAGCACTACATTCACACTCTGTTTTGCAAAACCATCCTTATCCTGCAGGTAACAGATAACTTGCTAATTTTAAAAGAAAAAATTATATTTAATGTCACCATAATTTTCAATAGAACCACTTATCTTACAAGTTTAAAGCACCCAGTCTTTGGATATGGCATGAATTTGTTCAGCAGAACCAAATGCTACTGCAATCACATGGAATGCTTAAAGGAGAACTCTGCAGAAGTGAGCACTGAATAGGAATGAGATTTCTTATAAACGTCTTTTGAAATTTGTGCATTCTTCGCAAGAGATGGATGTGAAAGTTTTAACATCCCTCAAACTTCCTTCAATAGCCCATTGTCTGACCATTAATTTACTAACAGAAGCAGAGATAGATTGCCGGATTAAACGCTTAAAGGATGACCGACTATATATAAAGGCATTGGGTTATGACAAATAGGGATGATCAATCGGATTCAGAATGCTGCACCAAATCATTGAGCTCAGAGTTTAAATTGAAACTAAAGTGGACCATGGCAGAGGGAGTTAATTCACCCTTGTTGGTGCCTCTGTGCTGAGCTCCAAATTGCGTTCTACATCCTTCACAGTCGGAAGGAGGAAGTAGCTGGAGAGCTGTAGTGTGATGTGGAGTGCAGCACACAGAGGCGGATAAAAAGGGTGGGTTATCCTCCCTGCTGCAGTTTGCTGTTGTTTAAATTCAAGCTCTGATCTCAATGATTTGGAACAGAGTTCCACATACGAAAGATCATCCCTAACGCCAAGGAAAATAAACTGTTCAGTGTTGTTAAAGCGGCAAGAGGCATAAAAATCTCCTGAAAGTTGTTTTCAACTCAAAGCCTTTAACTTCTTTACAGGAGTTTAAAAACTAAAATCTGTTTTAGCAATATTTTAAGTAGCTTAAATTCAAAAGGCAGTCATTTAAATGAACTACAATAAATGACAAAAACTGGAGGCCATTTTTCATGAGAGCACCCCGGAGTTCTCCTTTAAGAGCAGATCCCCAATCAATTTTAGGACATCCTATAATTCTCATGGTGGCCAGAGAAGTGCTGTGTGCAGCTTTCAGGCTCTGTCACATGCTGTGTCCCCATTCCCAACCATGAGAATGTTCAGTCTTAATATTGCATAAGGTATTACTTGACGTTATGATTGTGCTCTAGCAAGTTGCCTACCTGAGATTCAAAGCGACTATGTTTATCAGACAGAAAGCGATAGCAAGTGGAGAAGGTGCTAGTCATAGTTTGTACAAAACCAGTCATTTTGCTTTGGGAAACACAAAAACAAAAAAAACCTCTTATTTTACAGTATGTACAAGACAACACATAAAGGTGTCACTGCATTAATGTTGAATGTAACCATAAACAAAATGGCGGCAATTCAATGTGGCAGAAGACATTCAAAAATATGGCTAGGCTATGGTTAAAAGCAACAAAATAAGAGGAGCTATAGAACAGGTTTGCTGTGATATTAAAAATAAAAATTGAAACAGCTTTTGTCCACCGGAAGCACTTTGTAAGTCACTACCCAGCGTCTTCATGTGTTGTGAGATATGAGGTGAAGGAAGCGATATGGCTGTCCTGAGAACAGATAGCAAAACAACCACACAGACAGGTGGGATCATCCACGTATTGCCCAATGACTTTGCTTTGGTCCTTTAGCCACGCCTAATTGTGCGTGTGCATATATGGCTCCCTGGTATTGATATCCAATAGTTAATTCACCTCACTTGTGCCTTCACAAAATTAGTAACCCAATGCCTCGGGCTTTTGACTATTTCTGTTCCCTTATCAGTAAAAAAGCAAGCTTTTTTTCTATTCAAATGCAACGGTTTCTGTCAATATGTTGCTTTTTTGGCAACACCAATGGCTGGAATGTCACAGGTCCAAAGAAAAGGCATTTGCGGTACATTATTAGCATTAAATTTCTGTGGCAGTGATTTCCTCAAACTGAATCTCTGCTCCATGCAAGTCAAACTCATCCAGGTCCCTGGCCTCAAGTTCTAGCGAGAGCTGTTTAATGTCCCTCTCCAGCTCACGGTTCTGTTGGTACATTTGGATGTAGTTGTGTTGTAATTGTTTCTGATACCGGATCACCTTCTCCTTCTCCTCTTGCCATATACGGCGTTCCTCCTCAAAGCTCTCTACCTGATCTTGGTTTCTCCTGCGCTCGCTCACCAGCGCCTCCCTGAGCCGCTCCATGTACTGTTTTAAACCCTGCAGGTTGTCCGCATTTTGGCGCTGTGCTTTGGCCTCATCGCTCTCGTAAAGCAAGAACGGATCTTCCTTCTCTTGACAATGGCAGAGCCCATGACGAAGGTTAGCTATGGCGGCCTCTCTGAGACTCATCACCTCTTGTTCCAACTTGCTGGCCTTCTCCCGCAGGAGTTCAGCCTCGTTCTTTTTGCGCTGCAGTTCATTCTCACAGACCTCCAGCTCCAGTGTCTTTGTGTGAGATATGTCTTGAAGCTCCTGTACTTGTTCTTCACTGACTTGAAGGTCAGACCGGGTCTCCCTCAGCTGGGAACGAAGCAGCAATAATTCATTGGCTTTCTGAGACAGCTCTGCCTGGGCATCCTTCAGCTGTTGTTTAAGAAGAGAGATTTCCCCAGATTTCTGACAAACCTAGGAGGAAAAACACAAGACAGACATTAATGCTGCTGTCCATTTAAAGGCACCCTGAAGTGACATGAGATAAACATGTGTATGTACAGTCTCAATCCTACATAGAACTTGCCTGTGTTCCATATTTTTCCACTGTAAGGGTTAATAACCCGGGGCTGTAAATAACAGATTGTGTGCAGTAAAGAAAATGGACGCAGGGTGATACTAACTGATAACTAATTAGAGTTAAGGGCTGGGACCCACTAAAATGCTTTTGACAGGGTTTTTAGATCGCTGTCAATT